>NC_139906.1:28442221-28785519 GCF_905171665.1 Trachurus trachurus | reverse complement strand
ATCAGGATTACTGAAGAACTCTGATTGCAAGAAGCAATTTGCAGCCACTTAGCATTAGCTCTCCTCTTATTTGCAAATACTGTGACCTGTCATGATCTGTTGTGATGAGCTGGTGAGACGACTCTTACAAACACCAACAGGCCACGGTGTCAGTTCTGCAGCACTTCTTTTCTTTTTTGATGCGATTGTGATTTGTGTTTGTTTTGTTACATTCACAAGCACATTGTATTATCTATGGTTTAGGTGATGGCGACTAGTTGGGTGCAGCAGAACAGGCGGCTGTGGTCCAAGGTCCAACACACCTGAAACTTTAAACCAGAACAGACAATCAAACACTGCTTTTCAGCCAGGCCGTAAGTTCAAATATTGGGTGGGGCGGCTAGAAACCTTCACTCTAAAATGAAACTTCCTGTTTCGTTATTTTCCATCTGACAGGAGTCCTATAGAAGCACAATGTGAAGCAGCCACACACAACATGTAAAACGACAACCATTAACCATTTGTATATACAATAACTCTTCTGCTACACTTGTACAACTGTGCCCTCAGCACTTCAGTGTGCGTCTATAGTTCAGTCATCACAGGTGAAGGGAGAGCATGTTTGTTCTTACAGTGTCAGTGGACATGAGGAAACAGCTTTGCTGTAATGTTTCATGTAATATCTGTATTGACATATATTCTGTGTACATAACTAGATATCATTTAACATTTGTGGACAAATCTGTATATTTTTCAGGGAGGGCGGATTTGGTTCTAGAGAGAGCAGAATAAAGTAAAGCAATGTCTTCCCCCAAACAGTGTCTCAGTGTGGTTTCTTTAACTCTCAAATCTTCATTTACATATCAGTACACTTCTAAAGCTTTTTTTTTTTCTTACAATAAATTTAAGAATGCTGTTGTCAACCGCTTTGAAAATTGGGACACACCATTTAGCTGCACACCAGTTTTAAACACCATCCACTATGTTGGTTCCTCCAAGGACAAAGAAATCTCCAGGAATGCTGCGTTTTTCAGCAGTGAAACCAGGTTAGAAACAAGGAGAACATGCTTGATTAGCTACCACCATTACTACGACTACAGCAACAACTACAAAAACAATCAGTACGTTTACATGCACAGTTACAGTATGTCGAGTTTTGCATCTGCATCTGCCTGCATCTGCCTCCTCAACATACAGAGTCTTGCAAAAGTATAGGCCTTGAACTTTTCCACATTTTGTCACGTTTCAACCACAAACTTGGGGTTTCAAGTGATAGACCAGCGCAAATTGTGAAGTGGAAAGAAAATGATACATGGTGTTCATGATTTTTTTATAAATAAAAATCTGAAAAGTGTGGCATTCATATGTACTCAGAATACATTGAACCACCTTCCACTGCAATTACAACTCCAAGTCTTTTGGGGTAGCCTATGTCTACCAGCTTTGTACATCTACAAACTAGAGTTTTTGCCCATTTTTCTTTGCAAATTTGTTCCAGTCCAGTCAGATTGGATGGAGAGAGTCTGTGATCAACAGTTTTCAAGTCTTGTCATATATTCTCAGTAGGATTCAGGTCTGGACTTCTAACACATGGATATGCTTTGATGTAAACCAGTCCATTGTAGCTCTGGCTGGACGTTTAGGGTGGTTGTCCCAGTCCGTCCCAGTCTCAGTCTTTGTCTGCCTCTAACAGCTTTTCCTCCAGGATTGCCCTGTATTTAGCTCCATCCATCTTCCATCAACTCTGATCAGCTTCCCCGTCCCTGCTGAAGAAAAGCCTCCCCACAGCCTGATGCTGCCACCACCATGTTTCACGGTGGGGATGGTGTATTCAGATTGATAAGCAGTGTTAGGTTTTTGCCACACATTGCATGGAGGCCAAAAAGTTCAATTTTTGTCTTTGATTTGTAAAAAATCTTGTACATAGGCTAATTGTGAAGTGGAAGGAAAATGACACGTGGTGTTCAAAATGTTTTATGTTGTATGTAGTTTTTCCTCAGTGGATGTGAGGGTCTAAGGGCAGAGGATGTTGTTATGATGCCCTTTGAGACAAACTGTTTGTAAAAACGGGCTATACAAATACAATTGCCTTGCCTTATGAATGGCTTCATAATTGGGAAAATTGAATTCACAGAAAATACAACTGAATAGTTAATTGCATAAAGGAAACAATAATGAGAAATCACTAAACAACTTCAGAGACTCTGTCTGGTCTTCAGGGGGAATAAACCAGAGTTTGTAAAAGCCTGCGGCCAGATGCCTGTCAGGCTGTACTGAGGGAATACCGTCGTCCGGGTTTGACCGCGTGATCGGACTAGGAAGTCAGCAGGAGACGTCAGCGCCGTGGTCCGAATCGAAAGCAGAAAGCATAGACTGATCCAACCGTCTTTGACTGATCCAAAGTCTGTTGATGAAGTGTGTGTTCAGGTGAGTCACATGAAGCGGAGCAGTCACAGCTGTAGATAGGTTAGTAGGCTAGGTTAGTTTGTCTCTGACTCCGATGTTACAGACACAGGTTGTGATCAGTCATGTGATGACAGCAGAAAGTTTAACTTCACTGCACTGCACAAGTTGAGTGTGTTTACGTGTGAACCCGTGGTTGTGCACATGACAACACTCGTGACAAGTCGTTTAGCCGTTCAGACGCGCGTGCATTGTCAACGTAGCCTACATAGGCTGCATAATTGCGTGTAATGTCAGGTAAGGGACATAATCGGCTATAGTAGTGTATATTGTTATGATGATGATAATTGCAGAAGTCTGTTTTTATGGTTTTGGGTTTCAGTAAATTTTTCTCAAACATAAAACTTTTTTTTTCTACAGTTAGATGACAGTGAAACAATAAGCCACTTTAAATGTTGATGCAGCAAGGAATTGTGGGAGAGTTATTCTTTATTCATTTTTATAAAGTAAGGTCCAGATGTTTCCTCTGCTGAAGGGGATAAGGTGTGGTAGTCTACAGCCAGACACCTTGACTCTAGTTGTAGATGTTGATACAGAAATACACTCAAAACCATGAACCTTCTACCCAACAGTAAACAACAGTGTGGAAAAAGAATAGGTGTGAAGAATATGTGAAGTTTTTATTTCTTGTTGTGTTGCTGAAAGAGTCCAAGATGACTGAGGTGAGCCATCAGCCGTGGGGGGAGGCGTCGGGCCTGGGCAGTGTGGACCTGTGGGTCCTCCAGTCGTCCCAGGTGCGAGTGGAAGTCCTGACCCTGGGGGCCATCATCAGGTCTGTGTGCAGCAGAGGGACGGACGGAAAGACGGAGGATGTAGTCCTGGGCTACGACAACCTGGAAGGTATAGGAATGATGTCTATGTCCAATGAAATGGTCGATTATGGAATTAGATATTGATTAAAAAATGATGGTCACTGTAGTTCTGTAGGAAGGCAGAGCAGGTTGTTTGTCCACAGAGAGAAGCTCTGATTTGATCCTAGAGATGAAATGACTGCAGCCCTGAAAAGTGAAGCTATGAGCTGCTGCAAAGAGACCTCACAAGCCCAAAAACACTAACATGTAAAGTAGATGTATAAAATGCTATAAGATAACTATATGCAACAGAAATTACATCACACAACGGCCACCATAATATACTGTCCACTAATGGTTTGGATGTATTCCTGTAGTTTAACTGTTGCGTTAAGTCACTAGATTTATTTTATTTTATTAAGTTTATGGACAGTTTACACAGACATTAAACAGAAGAATGTTAAAATGCATGTACCTGATTTAGCAGAGAGCTAATTTCCATCTAACACCATTTGCTTGGTTGTTATGAATTTCACCAAAAACCTTTTAAACTAAGGACAATCAAACACAGGGACATTGTCCACCACATAAATCTCTGCTCCACGTGGTCTTTAAAACAAAACTGTAAGAGCTACATATGATAGAACAGTACAGGGACATCTGTCCAGAGCTGAGGGACTCAGAGGGACTGACATGACTGAAAGCCAGGTATTGTTGTAGTGATGGAGAGTAGGAGTGACGTGTGTTGTGTTGTCAGGTAGGGATGTCACGATTACTTGTTTTCACAATTAATCGTGTTATTTAACTGACGTAACATTGAATTGGTAGGAATTTAAATGTTAGCATGTCATTTTTAAATAAAAAAAGATTAAAATAAACGTTAACATTTGGTATAGATGACAATTTATGACCTGAATATTTCAAACATTTCCCCTGGGGATTAAGAATTGGTCATATATTAAAGCAGAAGTAAGTGATATATTTGTGTTAATATAAGTCTTAAATAGTTATATCTTCCGACAGCAATCACTTACATAGAGTGTTTGGTCTGAATCACGGGTCTCTCAGTCCCTCTGCTCTGCTCTGAGCCGAGGAGAAAACATTTATCGTATCCTACAGTTTTTATCCAATGAGGAGAGAGAACGGCATGCAGGGCTGTGTGTGCAGCCAAGGGACGCCGTGAATGTGGCGACGTAGGGACGACGACTGTTATGGTGCGTTCAAGGAAACTCGTTTTTTTCCGACCTGTGAAGTCGTACCAGTTCGATCTGGTACATAGACTGTACAAAAAGACGTACTGGTACGATTTCACGGGTCGGAAGTTACGAGTGGCCGTTATAGTGACTTTCACCGGTAAAACAGGTAGAAAAAACACGAGTGGGTTGCCTGGAACGCTACAAAGTCGTAAGTTGTGACTTGAAGCTGTAATTTATGATTTCAAAAGCCTGCCTGGAACGCAGCATTAGCGAAAACGACCGGATCACTCACTTCTGCTTTAATAGATACTTGAAATATTTTGTGTAAACAATGTGTAATGTCATTATATTTTGACTATACTTGATTTTACACATTCATAGTATTGTGAAATTAATGAATGCATAATAATCATGATAATCATGATAATCATAGTACCATGATCATTTCTCTGACAATAATCGTACCAAGAAAATGTTAAATCGTGACATCCCTATTGTCAGGTTATATGTCAGATAAGCGCTACCTGGGAGCGGTGGTGGGCCGCGTGGCCAACAGGATCGCCCGCGGACGCTTCGTCATGGAGGGAAAAGAGTTCCAGCTGGACATCAACAACGGGCCCAATGCTCTGCATGGAGGACTGAGAGGCTTCAACAAGGTAGGACATGAGTTTATGTTTCATCAGCCTGAAGGAGTGTGTAGTTACTATACAGTTTTTCTCGATTGCTAAGACACATTTCTCGAAAGCTTCTCTCCTTTTCTCTAAACTGTGAACACAAACCCCAATTTTCAAGCTACATTCACAAAACCTCAGACTCTTCTTGCAAAACCAAACTTTCACCTCAAAACACTTCAATCTGTGCCCAAAACTGAACTATGTTGTCAAATCGTGCCCCGAGTCAATCAAAATTAAAAACACTACTGAGCAGTCACTAAACACTACCTAGAAAAATAGAAAACACAATGCTCAGCACATGAAGCTGTAGAAATAAATGTTTATCGTTCACTGTAGGCTAAATGCATGTTGCAAAACAAAAAACCTGTGCATTTAGGCTAAATGCACAGGATTTCTGTTTTTTGTAAAAAAAAAAAAAAAAACAGAAATCCTGTGCATTTTACACGTAGCACTTGTACATTACAAAAACAAAGAGAAATCTTGTGCATTTAGCACTTGTATACAGTAAGCCTACGTAAAAATAATAAAATAAAGTATAAAAATATAGAAATGAGAAGTGCACAACTCAACCACAGCATCATTTCTCTGTACTGGATCAGGCCACAGGACTTCATCCTGAACTAGCTTACAGTATATGTGCCCTCACATCATTGGACACAAGTGTGATCAATTTTGAGTTGTTGTGTTCAACCGGTGAAACCTGTGCTTTAGTTGTGTTTGACTTTTGCCACCTGTGCTCAGCATTATGCAACACAGGTGCATCACAATGTAAATGTGTTGGTAAGTTGTGTCTAAACAGGTGAAAAGTGCTGATGGTTTTGCCAAAAGAAGTGACTGATTCAATCAGTGGGTTCAGGCAACTGAGAATCTGGTTCAGACAACAGGGTTTAGTGTTTTAGCAATTGAGAAAAACTGTAAACTGAAATAAAACCTGCGTGGAAAAATTCAGCACGGCTGCAGGTAAATAACAGCGAGTTGGTGCAGACTGTCGGTGTATTGATGCAGCCTGTTGTGTTCACACACCAGCACACACCACACAGAGGAATAGTGAAGGGATCATCATGACAGGTGTTTGCAAGCATTACAATTGGTTACCCAACATTACTGTATTTCCATAATACCCATAATCCCTTGCATTTTTTGGGCTGTGCTCTCACTGTGCTTTGACTTGTTCCCTGCAGTTTCTTACCCTCCTGAAGAAAACACTGCTTGGTGTACACACAACACAACATAACACAGCAAAACACAACACACGAATACTGTGCACACTCTGCTCGGCCCTTTGATCTACTCTAAGGATAAATGTTCATAAATAAATGAAGAAAACACTCTCTATGAAACAAACTCGGCCTGATAAACATCAGATTATTGATTCAGTGTTTTTCACTCAGCCATGTTCACAGCTCTGTGAACTAGAAGCTGAATTCTTCATGCTCAAAGTGTCATGAACGCTGCTATTCATCCACATGTCGTCAAGATGTTTCACATAACAGCTTAAATGCAACCTCATGATGGCACTGAAGAAAAAAGGAGGATTACAGTTTTTCTCAATTGTTTACACACAATTTCTGGTTCTTGAGGCACAATGGCCTCAACATAGATACTCATGCACCAACCCCCTGAACCAAGTCTGCTAAACTACAAGCACAATTCCTGCTTTACATTCAATTTGCAGTTGTATAACACACTTTTTTCAAAACACTACACACAATTTTCTGCGTTTGGCACAATTTTCATGAAGAAAATCTCTTGTTTTCACGAGTAACACACTGTTATTCAAAATTCTAAAGTTAGTTTCCCTACTATGCAGGGTAAACACCTGTCACACAGTTTTACAATTAGCAATCAGAGCTTCAGCAAAAAAGGGAAACAGGCAGTGGTGGACTGACACCAAAAAGAGAGAAACCAAACAGAGAGAGGCCACACACATACAGTAACACAAACACACACACACACACACATATATATATATAGCAGTGATCATAATGACGATGAGAAAAGAAAATGCATTGATCACCAAAATTGCATGTTGATGGAAGGATTCAAACCTAGACTAGAACAAAGTCTTTGACTACAAAGAGTGCTGCTCTACTAGGTGAGCTACATGTTAGTCTCATCCCATCAAAATTATGTGTTCACTCTTTCAAAATAGTTTTTTTTTTTTGTGGTCACATCAGCACGGCTGCATCGTCACACACCCACCTCGGTCGCGTCTTCATGCATTTCATTTGTTACCGTGTATTTGAGTGTTCTGAGTATCAAAACAATATTCTAAAATTTTACAACACATTTATATATATATAGCCTACTGTCTGTAGTTACAGTTAAAAAAAAATAGAAGTGTAGAAGTGTTTTCCATTCATCATAGTGTTTTACACTCAGCACATCAGTGTTCAACTGGTTCTTATAAATGCCTAGTCATATGATGGTTTGTGTGTGTCATTTGAGACTAAAATAGCATTTTGAGAAGAAATAACATTGTTTTGAATGTAAAGTTTCATTTTGCAGGAGAAGTGAGGGGTTTTGGCCATTGTGTGTGTGTGTGTTTTTGGATTTGTGTGTAGATGTCTGAGAGTACGAGGCATGCTTTCAGAAAATGTGTGTAAACAATTGAGAACTCACACTCACACTCACATCACTTTACTCAACCAGACTCGTCAGAAAGGCTAACAAGATCATAGCAGACCACTCTCATCCGGCACATCATCTCTTTAATCTCCTCCCATCAGGCAGGAGATACAGAAGCATCAAAAGTAAAACATCACGCTTCAGAGACAGCACCTATCTCCAAGCCATCAGACTCATGAACTCACATTGACTTCACTATTGCACTTTGCACCATACTGTGTACACGATGTTGCTGGGTACTGTTCCCTGTCATTTGTAAATTGTATTGTATTTTGTAATTTATTCTGTCCCCCGCATGTGTTTTTCATGTGGGGTCGTGTCGTGTTGTATGTACTGGAGAGCAAACCAAGACAAATTCCTTGTCACTGGTTGACATGGCAATACATTTTCTATGACTATGACTATGACTATGAGAAAAACTGTAAGGGTAGGGTTGGAGATTCTGGAAAAACAGTTCTATTTCACATCCCTCCATCAGCCGAACATTTCATGAGATCTCTGGGTTTCCTGACGTGGTCGGTGATAGGTGCGTTGCAGCCTCCATCCACCAGTGACGCTTGTATCAATCACATAAACTATGACTATTAATGTCCAGATATTTAATGGTAGCGCCCTCTCCCTGTTGAAGGTGGTAATGTCAGTAAATTCTCTTCTTGGCCGTCTTCCGTGTCTCCATGTGGGCAGGACGGGACCTCTAAAGCAGGAATATATCGGGGTGGGGTGTGACATTTACGATCATTTTCAGCCACCAGATTTATCAACAACACGCCGGTTCTACACCGAAATCGGCAGCGTACACACTTTTAGTAAATCACACGTGACACTGATATTTACACCAGATTCTACACCAGATTCTATGCAAGTTTGATAAATGAGGGTGACGAGGAGGGAGAGAGGCCGCAGCTTGATTGGGTGTAGGCAGAACTAGACATGAAGGCATCTGATTGGTTTTTGCTTTCCGGAGCAAAAAGCATTGATTGGTCAGAGTTGTATCAGTCCTGCAGCTGATTATTTTCGTTCTCTTTTCTGAATACATAATGTATTGATTACTCTCAGAATAGAAGGACAATTTCAGTCACAAAGTGTTTGTGAACATGATTACCAACCATAACTTTAAGAGAGGAAGAGGAATTCATCAGCTGGGGACCATGAACCTTAAAGGGAAACAACCTGGGCCCTGTTTTCATATGTTTTTCTGTATACGTGAGTGATGGATAATACAATTATTGAGGTGGCTCCAGTATGGAGCTGGGCAGGCAGCCTGCAGCCCAGCTAACGCTCTTCAACCGGGCAAGTGGCTCCCGTCAAAGTTCACCCTATCCACCACTTTATTTTCCCATAATCCATTGCGTCACACCACAACGGAAGTCGGTTTTAGTAGCATTCTAGCGAGCGGCTAACTGGTAGCGTTAGCCACCGGTGTAGGTACCAAATGTGGGGGTCCGGGCTGCCAAAACCGGTTTGACTAAATCTGATGTTTGTTAATTAAGTCTAGAAAACGAATTATTGAACAAACACCACCACTTCTGTGTGCACGTTTTTGTAATTAGTCATGGTTATCGTAGTTGTTAGCTTTGCTGCTGCTGACAGCTAACAGCAGCAGCAAACTAACATCAGGACATCAGCTGTCAAAACCCTCCCGTTGTCGGACACGACATGAAACTACTGCAGTTAGCTCAGTCATGTTGTAACTAGGATATCCGCTGGAGAAAATATTTTTTTCATGGGCCATTTGAGTTATTTAAGACTGCTTACAGCTAACGGTTAGCCCAGCTAATCTAAAATGTTTGTTCAACAATTCGTTTTATAGACTTCATAAACATCAGAGTAGTCGCAACGGTGATATAGTGACGTGAAAATGTGACATAAAGCTAAAACCTTGTCCGTATTGTTCTCATTAAAATTACGTGATGATTATAAAGTCATCACAGCCAATGTCTATCAACAATACAGTAACGGTGGAATGGAGTGTCATGGCGACACCCAGCGTCATTCTCCGGAAAGTGGTGGATAGATAGTTACAATGAGTGTCCAACAACATACTAGAAAGGAGAAATGAACGTATGTCTCTACCTTTACCTGGAGGTCGCTGTTTGCTGTGATCTGTGTCCAAATCTCACCACGCTAGAAATCTCGTTCTGAAATCTTGCAATAACTTGCGGCAAAACACCGGTGCGGAGTACTGTTACCTGACTGAGGGGAAGAGAGACGACCGGAGCATTTCCAAATTGTAGCAACAAAATGCTGGGCTACTCTTGGCGCAGCTTTCACAGACTACCTTACTTCGACCAAACACGCTGAAGTTCTGGCTAGCTGTGCTACAAATGGATGCTGACACTCTGTCTGCGCCGTTGCCGTGCCAACCACAGGGTCTGCAGCCACTTTGACCGGGGATGACTACTGCCAGTCAGAAGAAGAAGAGACGCGCTAACCTCTATTCGGTTATAAAAAAGTCTCACGTTAATGTGGATGAATCTCCGCTACCCACACTTGTTAATGGGCCCATTTTCGATAAATATATCGTTCCGTCTCTATCGTTATTTTGTTATTATTAGTGGTGGCGGAAATGCTGGTCGAGCCGACCAGCGTTTCCTTCGTTGCGAATCATGAGAATAACGCAGCTGCATCGCCGTTTATGGTCGGAACTACGATGGTATGTGAACCTCTTTGAACCTCTGACTTTAATTATTGATGAATGAAAACATGAGTCCGTCTTGCGCCCGGTCAAAGAAATGTACGGTGCGCGCGGAGGCTCATAAATGAAAACGCTTCGCTTTTCCAAAACTCCTCGTTGTCCCTTTAAGACATTTCACCAGATGTTGACAACATTTCCCCCTGCTGGTGTAGCCAGAGGAAATGCCCCCCAGTCAGTAGGGTTCATCCTGAGGAAACATGAACGTCTGTATCCTGTAGATGTTGGGATACACTACCAGTCAAAAGTTTGGACACAATTTCTCATTCTGGGTCTCTCTTTATTTTTATCACCTTCTGCATTGTAGATAGGAACACATATGGAGTTATGTTGTAAACACATAACATATGTTATCTTACGAGATGGTTTGGGATGAGTTGGACCACAGAGTGAAGGTTAAAAAAAGAAGAAATCCAAAATCTAAAACATATTCTGCTTTGTTCAATACTTTTGTGTTCACTATATAATTCCATATGTTCCCTTATAGTTTTAATGTCTGCAGTTGTAGAAAATAATAAAAAATAAAGAAGAAACACTGAATGAGAAATCTTTTGACTAGTACTGTACTTCAGTCGACATGGTGTCCCTCACTCTGACCTCTGCCATAACTAAATGTGAATAAAGTAGAATTCAGAGAAAACAGAACAGTTTATTGAATCAATAAATGAATAGAAAATAATGAAAATGATTTTTAGAGATTTTATTTTTTGGTGTGTGGAAATAATTGGGCAGTGCTTTAATGTCCTGATTGAAGTAGCCTGTCAGACTAGCTGTCTCATGAGCTTCAACACAGACAGGCTTTTATTAATGCACTGCCTGAGGTGATGGGACGGACATCAGACAGGACAGTGTTTTAAACTGAAGCTGTAAAGCAAAGAGAAGAGGGGCGGCCTGCATGTGGTCACGCTGTGGCAATCAAAGAGGAATTAGCTCAGTGTAAAGTGTCTGTTCACACACAGAGCTGTGTGAACAAGGCTTCGTTCTTCAGTCACACAGCTCCACAATGTCCTTGACATTTTTGAGGCTGATCTCAATATAGAAATCTATCAGTGAACACTGTTCATTTTATGAAAACACAGAATATAAAGACAGATTTATCATGAGGGTCTCTTAGATTTTAATATCAAAGATAGAAGTTACCGTTCATACTCATTCATATGCATCTCATGTGATATATATTATATGTGATGGAGATACATTTGACACCCGGCACTGAATGAAAAGGTGTCAGTGAGGTACCACCTACTCAACACATGTCCTCTGCCACTTGTCCCACCTCACTTTTTCTCAGTGTTTCCCATTCCTCCATTTACTTCATTGCTACCTTCATGGAGGCATGTTTCTGTCTGTCCATACGTTACTGTGATATCTCAGTTTAATGGCCCTCAGAGAAGTTCTTCTAATATTTTGGCACCAGAGTCCAAATTCGAGTCATGGTGACCTCACGAAACATGTTTTATCCTCTTGAACATGGTAGCTCAAGACCACCTTGAGGAATTAGATTTTGATTTTTAGACTTTTTTCGTTTAGTTATGCCTGTTTAGCCTGTACTCTGTGTTTTATTCTTCCGTTCCATCTGTATTATTTTAACTGCACTCGTTCATAGGCCATACCATGCTGCCTCTGGCACTTTCAGAGCAGGTTGTGTGAATGATTGCATGTAGAAACTGATTTGCCTTTTTTGGAGATACATGAAGTTATCTGTATCTGTAAGATGAACTGTTAGACTTTGGTGGTCAGGGTCAAAGGTCAAAGTGATCTCATGTTCTTCTGAATGAAATCAGTCAACACAGGAATCAGGGACACGTCTGTGACACTGTGACCTCACAAATTCATTCATTAATTATGACACAGTTTAACTATAAGAATAAAATGAAGAGTTGTTGTTTAGTATTCAAATGATCACTGCGCAAAAAACCCAAGAATCCCTGCCCGGATATTACCGGATATGATTCAAATATGAGGATATCCATACATGATACTCTTCGGACAGCAATTGTGATCAATTTCATGTCCGGAGCATATCATCCGGGATATGGGACCACTTTATTCTTGCTTGAACATGCTTGCTTCATACAGTATTTATCCCAGATACTGTATGTGACATATCCAGAAAACCACTCGTAAAATATCGTATCAGAAATGGACAGCTGTCATATCTGGAGATGATTTATTACTCATATCCAAAACACTACTTCTATCTTAAAGGGACAATGAGGAGTTTCTATTTGGTTATAAAAAAGTCTCACGTTAATGTGGATGAATCTACGTTACCCACACTTGTTAATGGGCCCATTTTCGATAAATATATCGTTTTGTCTCTTATCGTTATTTTGTTATTATTAGTGGTGGTGGAAATGCTGGGCGAGCCGACCAGCGTTTCTTTACTTTCGGTTTCGTGGCGAGTCATGAGAATAACGTCGCCGAATCACCGTTTATGGTGGGAACTACGACGGTATCTGATCGTCTTCGAACCTCTGACTTTAATTCTTGATGAATGAAAACATGAGTCTGTCTTGCGCCGGTCAAATAATTTCACGGTGCGCGGAGGCTCATAAATGTAGCCTACCGTAGTGTGAAAACACTTCGCTTTTCCAAAACTCCTCGTTGTCCCTTTAATTAAGATACTGTATTCATACCACCTGTAACCATATTTGAAGTCCTGACACCATTTGTAGTTTAATTCCAGATATTGTATTGATACCAACTATAATATAATATTTATACCTCCTGTAGCCATATTTCAAGTCCCAACACCATTTTTATTTTACTCATGGATATTGTATTGATACCGCCTGTAACCATATTTCAAGTCGCAACAGAAGTCGCAACAGAAATTATAGCAAAGTCCTAACACTGGGCACCAGAGACATGTCTATACATACAGTATGTGTAATTGTGTATGTATTCGGATATTTTCCCCTCCGAATTGGGAACAGGACATATGGGGCGTGACAACTCATTGCAGTTTGTGATTTTAATTACATCTTTTCAGATCATGAACCATCAACCCATCATGAAGCAAGTAAAAACCTTAAAACATATTGAACAAGGTCAGAAGGTCACTGTGTGACAGCATAACGCCATGCATTGGAGACTGGAACCATATTTTCTGAAGCTCTAGTTTTGTTTTTGTTTTTTTCTCTATTTCAAATGGGTAAAATCCTCATTCACTGGAGAATAGTGTGGAGTGCACTGATGCACTCAGGCGCTCCACGTCCCTCTCATGTGTTAACAGGTTTTCTCAGTCAATTTGATGCAGTTCTCACATCAGAAACCTAATTCTCAAAAGTATTAATGCTGCTCTCAGAACAGTTAATTGTCCCCACACAGATTAGCATTTCTCATTGGATTTGTTCACACCTTTCACCCAAGACATTTTCTCATTGTGTTGATGTGTCTCATCCCATTGTGACAACTCATTAATACAGTTTACTGCTTCATTAGAGTTCTCACTCACCGTGATACACAGCTGCACTGCAAAGTGTTTTCAATCCAATCACTTCTTAATTTATGTACAGAGAAATGTCCGTCACTCACATACATACAGTATACATACTATACTTAGTTACAGTATTTAATCTTCTAAGTTTGATTATATAATTTAGTCTCTCTATTTTCTGATTCATAGTTTATCATTCTGTTTTCCTCAGTTTTACAATAACGGCTTATTACAGACAGTTTTTTAATAACTACTTTCACACATCTTTCCACTAAGATTCATTTTATTAAAACTCTACACACAAATCCAAAAATTGCAAGTAGCACATATCTACTAAAAATGAAACATAGAAGTGAAAATATCATTCAGTGAAAACGTATAAATACATCAAGTGTCTGAATCAAATGCCAAACACTGTTTACATTACAGTAAATATTTTGGATGAACCATGTTCCTAGTCTAAAAACTCTAAAAACTATTTTCTACAGACTTCTCATTCCCACACATTGTGGAATAGATAGAGTTCAGTGAAGTGCTGAGAGGTCGACACAGTCATGGTGCAGTAAAAAGTCATACAGTGTTATTTTTACAAACATGTTACGTTGTTGAAGTGAATTTGCAGGTTTTGACACATCAACAGGGTGTTGCCTGAGAACTGCCTTGAGAGCGGTGAGGATGACGTTTCCCATGTGAGAAATGCATCACTGTATTTTTATGTTGAACAGGAAAGTGAGATGAGATCACTTAACACAATGGTAACTGTGGGACATAGGTGTGAACTCCTCATAGCTGACCACTTGTGACTGGTACATTGTAGTTAAGAATAAACTTGTGAATATACATATAACAGTATTTTAAACAGTAAAATTAATTTGAGATCATAGTACTGTCATTCGTATTTTTATGACCTTCTGGGACTGTCTATGGCTCCTCTTAATGCTATAACACTTGATGCATGACTCTTATGCACTGAAAATATCGAACACTTTTATCTTCTTGACAAATTATTGGATAAGACTTCTGCTGTCTTCTATTGACTTGTGCCTCCACTTCATTTTGTAATGAAAGTTATTTTTAGTTTGATAGTAACTGAACTCCCCCAAAAAAGTAAAAAAATGTTTTATTTCAGTCAATAATTTCTCCCCTTATCCCCCTATTAAAGGGACTTGAGGCAGGATCAAGAAATAAGACTCATTAGTGCAGATATTTCAGTGCAGTTTTTCAACCTTGGGGTCGGGACCCCACGTGGGGTCGTCTGGAATTCAAATGGGGTCGCCTGAAATGTCTAGTAATTGAAAAAAAAATACTGATTCTATTCTATACTTTCACTTTCTCGGATATAAATTGAGTTCAAATAAAATGCATCATAAAATATGAGCTGGTGCATCTTGATTAACATGCAGTCGTGATCAAAATTGGGTCTTGAGGGGCGGTGCTGGTAGAGCACCCGCCCCATGTGTGGAGCTAATAGTCCTCACTGCAGGCGGCCCTGGTTCGATTCCCGTGTCAAGCAGCCCTATCCTGCGTGTCATTCCCCCCTCTCTGCCTCCCATTTCCTGTCTCTCTCTCAACTCTCCTGTCCATTAGAGGCAAGAAAGCCCCAAAAATATACTTATAGGTGAGGAACCACTGCATTAGTGACACGACGGCTGTAACTGCAGCCATCAGCCAAGCCGGGGCAGGAGCACACATGAACTCTTCACAGCAGTGCAGCTGATGCTGTGACACTGTGGTTATATTCAAAACCACATACTGTGCTGCTAGTGCTGTATGTCGCCTTCTGATTTGGCCAAAATCTAGTATGTAGTTGACAGTATGCAAACAAAAGCACAATCTGCAGTATGCGAAAAAAAAAAAAAACAGATGTCGTACTGATTTGGAAAATATGTCCAGTATGCATCTGACCCATGTATGTATAGATCCATGATCTGACCAATCTGACCAGTCTACATTGTGTACTGTATCCCACAATGCAATGCGCCCCTGACCTCTCTCTAACCCTAACCAAAGACGGTTTAGAGAAGTGAAGTATCTTTGTCATGTACTGTAACCAGGTTATATAACTTAAAAAAATAAATAATTAATGTAGACTGATCGGCTAAACGTGTGGGTAGTGCCTCAAAAGATGTGCCATTTCTTTGCAATGTTTGCTTTGAATTTGGATCTGTTTTCCAAGAGAAATGCCTCAAAGAAGGTCAGGGAAGTCTCCATTTTACAGGAAAACAGTCAAAATGTGAAATTGAAGTGGAGATTTTCCTGATACTGCAATAATGAAATGAGCAGAACTTCAACTTCTTGACTGCTCTCCATCAGACTGATGAGGCCTCATATCTCATATCTCATATCTATCTATCTATCTATCTATCTATCTACAGTGTATCTATCTATCTATCTATCTATCTATCTATCTATCTATCTATCTATCTATCTATCTATCTATCTATCTATCTATCTATCTATCTATCTATCTATCTATCTATCTATCTATCTATCTATCTATCTATCTATCTATCTATCTATCTATCTATCTGTGCATCAGTGAAGATCTGCATGTGCTTCCTGTAAATCTAGAACATTACACCGTTTAACATCTGGTAAAAACCACTGATTTCACTTCATAAAGTGTATAACTGTGTGTGTCTGACAGGCTATCTGGCTGGCTGCAGCAGTGGAGGGTGGTGTGCAGCTGAGTCTCACCAGTCCAGATGGAGACCAGGGTTATCCTGGAGAGGTCCAGGTGTCCGTCACCTACACCCTACAGGTAAACACACCTGACTCGCAACCAAATTTAGTTTGTGTGTGTTAGATCTGTCTCAGTGTGATGGGGTTTGTCTCATGGATGATTCAGTTTAAAGATCCCATATTATACTGTATTTGAAATGTATTGCCCCAAACTGATCCGTGGTCCTGAATGTCGGCTGTCTAAAAGTCGCTCAAATGAGCTCTACTGAGAACAAGCTGTTTCTGTGCCTGCACCTTTAAGTAACATGGTTACTGTACACGGCAAAGATTATTACCACTTTATGACTTAAAATTGGTCGGTATTTCATCAATTTAGCTCAGGAGTTTCTTGCTGTGCACTGCAGCCATAGAAATAGACGTGGTAGGCGTTTGATCACGCTGAGGGGCCGGCCTCACTCCCGTCGTGACATCACCACAGGAGCTGAGTCTGAACAGCCTGTATGAGCACCGTTTTACCAGTCGTGGGCTGCAGAGTCGATGCAGGACCCGTTTGCTTTCCTCATTCTAGGAGTTGGTAGGCTCAGGGAGGATCAGTTTATGTATGTAGAGACCAGAAAAAACCTGTTTTTCATCATATGGGACCTTTAATGTGAAATCAAACTGGTAAAACTGAACAACCTGATGTAAATGTTGAGTAAATTAAATATTTGTCACAAACTCATAACCAGGCATTTTGATTTGAATATAAATAGATGGTTTACAGATGTGTACTTGAGCTCAGTAAGATCTGAACTGTGTTTTCAGGGTGAAACACTAACTGCTGACTATCAAGCCAGGTCAACTAAGACCACCCCCATCAACCTGACCAACCACTCCTACTTCAACCTGGCTGGACAGGTAAAAACTCTTCAGTCAGTCAGTCAGTCAGTCAGTCTGTCTGTCTGTCTGTCTGTCTGTCTGTCTGTCTGTCTGTCTGTCTGTCTTTTCTCAGTAAGGAAATCTGACTGAGCTTAAGGCAAAAGAGCAGCAGGTGTGTGTGGAGGGTGACAGGTGTGTGTGTGTGTGTGTGTGTGTGCAGGGTGCAGCAGACATCTACGACCACCAGGTGTCCATCAGTGCTCAGTCCTACCTGCCTGTGGACGACACATCCATCCCTACAGGTACAACACTGATTGATGTGAATGAAGTTTAGATAGACCAGATTTAAAAAAAAAAAAAAATGCTCGAATGCAACACAAATTGATTTACAGATGTGGACAAAATGGTTGGTATGCTTCTGTCAAAGAAGGAAAAACTCACAATTGTCACTGAAACAACTTGAAACTGACAAAAGTAAAAGACCAAAGGACGTTCTCCCATCAGCTCATTGTACACAGAATCTGTGCAGGTTACAATGAAATCTCAAGACTATCAAAGCATTCTGGAGCCAAATGTGCTGCCCAGTGTCAGGAAGCCCGGTCTAATGCTGCATTTGAGACAAGTCGGAATTCGGATCTTTCCCAGTTGAAAACTCAGAGTTCCGACTTCAAAGCGTTCGAGACGCACCATGGCAGAATGACCAAAAACATGGAGGACCAGAACGAACTTTGTATTCAAAGGGCTTCACGTAAGGCATAAAAACATTATAAAGGGCACAAAAATAATTTAAAAAAAAGGACTTTTTAATGTATTTTGGCATTTAAATGCATTTTAATTGATGTTTTACTGTAGGCTGTGACGTCAGACAACTGATTCTTGGTGAAGTCGGGGTTGATTTTTTTTCTCCGACTTCGCCGAGTTGGAGTTCTGACTTGAGGTGGCGTTTGATTGCACTTTTTCAAGTCGGAGGTTATCATTACTTTTGTCAGTTTCAAGTTATTTCAGCGTGAACTGTGGGAATTTCTATCTTTAACACAAGAGTACCAACGATTTTGTCCACATCTTTATATGTGACATAAAGCTTCTAATGCTCAGAGTTCCTGACAACGAAGGGTAAATCCATAAAGTTCACTTCAAATATTTGAACAGTTCCACATTGTTTCTTGTTCAGGCTCAGCAGGTTACATCAATATAGAGAGAAGTGGGAGAGTTCACCCAGTTAGGTCGTTCAAAAAGAACTGAACACATGGTCACTAAATGTTTCTTGTGCAGCTGTGTGTCATAAACAGAGAGTTGAGAGAAACTTTGAAGTTGTCTAAATGTTTATGTACAACAAGCTCATTTTAGCTCAGTCCATCTGATCTCTCTCTCTCTGTCTGTGTCTGTGTGTTTCCTGCTTTGGTCTCTTTCCAACATCTTACATGCAATTAACAATATTTAATTCTTTCCCTTTTGATTGATGCAAGCATTTCTAAAATTCATTTTCAGCCCTATCTGTTTGGGGTATTGTGTGTGGACGCAGTAACCCTGATCCCACATCCACCCTTGAAAACATGAGGTTCACACATCACATACTGTTTGTGCAGTAAAACACTGGTACAGCTAATCAGTTCCAGCTCAACAACAGCAGGTATTAGATGTTTTTTCTTTTTCTTTTTTTCTCAAATAAAAAGTGGAGCACTAACCTTCTGGGAGGAAATTCACCATGTCGACATTATGCTTCTTTATAGGGGTGGGAGAAAAAATCTGTTCATATAAATATTGCGATATCTTTTTTGACGATTTAATCGATTTTTTTTTAATCGATTTTTTTTATTTTATTTTTTTTATATTGTGCAATGTGCATTTGTTAGCATTTTTTACATACAGAAAGTACAGGTTTTGAAAAGGGTTTAAGTTCACTTTATAATAGAGTATGTTAATTTATAGGCTCCTACAGTATTTGTGTGCAGATAAATGTTAAAAATGCAGACTAAAAATCGAGAGAATCGGCAATATCGTAGAATCACAATTTAAATCAAATCGAATCGGGAGAATAGCATATCATCCCAGCCCTACTTCTTTATGTTTTTCCTCAGACTGACATCTTGTCTTTTTTTTAGCTGCACAGCAGAATGATCTTCTCCACTAAACACTCTGTGTCTGTGTCAGGAGATCAGCGCTGTTGTCTCTCTGTTGCAGTTTTATGTGACTGTCAATGACTCTTTGCGCTTGGCACAGTATTAGCTTTAATTATGGTGTACGCTTGCTGTAATAACTGTTAGTACGACGTGTGGAAGCTCGAACACTTGTACTTTTGTGTGGGAGTGTTTCTTCATGCTCTGTCAGACAAACATTCATTACTCTGCAATTAGCTTTGGTTTCCCCTGGAGACAGAGGAGTTAATGACGGCCTATTTATATCACAGGATCAGTGTTACAATGGAAATCCACCTCAAAGGCCGAATTAGAGCATGACTTAAAAAATCTGGAATAAATGCGCAGTCAAAATTAGTGGTGTGTACTCAGTGCTCCCGCCCTGTGTTCTCTGCCTGTCAGATCTCCAACAGGAGGAGGGCTCCGGGCTGAGATGAAGTTGTATTTACAGTAAATCTGTGTTTCTCTCTTTTATATCTCAGCCCTCTGTTCATGCTCAAAAACAAGCTTCTCCAAAGCTTCTGCAAAAATCTACAGTACAGTATACCCAGCTGTGAGGCAGTGACGTTAAGAAGGATGCTCTCCGACCCGCACTGCCTGTCTTATCGCTGACGCTCAGTCAGTGCTCAGCACGGCTTCTCCTCAGCTATGATCTCATTTCGTCTTTAACCTGGATTTATGATGATTCCGTCAGAAGAAGAACAACATCTGAAAATCATTTAATCGCTGTGGCGCAACGGACTGTAGGTAAACAGAGAGCAGGAGGCTGAACACAGCTGTAAGAGGATGAAACTGCCATGGTCGACACTGTGACAGCTAAGTTAAAGGGATAGTTCAGCATTTTGGCAGATTGTCCCATTGCCATAATCCCTATAGTCATAGCAGTAGGTTTGTTACCTTTAATCGTCGGTGCAAGCTATTTTTAGAACAGCGGAGCAGAGCCGTGAGCTGCTCAGAGCTGCGCTACAGAGGCTAATGGAATTCCTTGCTTTCCCACACCAAACTCATCAAATACACAATCCAACAACTCCAAAACATTCTGGTGGACAAGTTGTGACCTGCACATTCACCACGCTATGAGATAATAACGGAACTTTGCGAGACTGAGTTGTTTTCGAGGTAAATTCATGCGAAACCGTTGATGCACGTTCCTGTCAAGGGCAGTTTTTCAGCAAGCAGCCTCTGCATTTACCTCTAAAACAACTCTGTCTCATAACGTTCCATTATTATCTCATAGCGTGGTGAATGTGCAGGTCACAACTTGTCCACCAGAGCGTTTTGGAGTTGTTGGATTGTGTATTTGATGAGTTTGATGAGGGAAACCAAGAAATCCCATGAGCCTCCGTAGCGTAGCTCTGAGCAGCTCGCGGCTCTGCTCCACCATTCTAAAAATAGTTTGCACCGACAAATAAAGGTAATGACCCTACTACTAAAACTATAGGGATTATGGCAATGGGCCAGTTTGCCAAAATGTTGAACTATCCCTTTAAGGGAAAGACCTTCTGCTGTCTGACTCTTTATAGTCACTAAATGTCCATAATGCAGAAACTGCGGGAAAGTAGTTATTTTATCAAGGTGCAGGTCAAATAAATGAAAAGATAAAAATAAATACAAAGATAAAGAGTTATTCACTGCATAAAAATCATTCTTAAAGAGACAGCGTCACCCTGCCCACACTGAACACACAAAGGCCTGCAGAGAACACACAGCACAGCAAGCTAGCAATTATAGTGAATTATTTCTACGACAGTGTGTCCTATGATACAATGCAGCTCTTTGTTGATGGTGATGATTAGTGGCCATGAAACAATGAATTGATGACACATGGTTTTCACATGAAAGCAGTGGTTTTAAAAACGGATAGCAGACACGATCTCTGACACCATGGACTGAATCGTCTGAATGACCTGGAGGAGAAGATGAGGTTTTCTAGAGCTGAGACTTCTCCTGATCTCTGTCTCGTTGATAGAAACATGAGCAGAACATCTGTATAGTGATGGAAACACCTGTAGATATAATAAAATCTTATGGAGTTTATGTCACAGCTGGGTTGGCGCATGCTAGAAGAAATCACTGAGGTGGAAATCTGATAAAAAACCAAGTATAGACATGTGTGAGATGAAGTAATATTTGGAGAAAGAAATGTGATACACAGCTTTGACATTCAGAATAAAAGCAGCACCCAGTCAAGTTATAGACAGGTGTTACTGTTCAGTTAATGTCATTTGTTATTTATAACCACTGAACAAAAGCACAGAGCACAAACACTTGAATCCGTGTCCTCTCCTGTGTGCTGCGGCGGTCAGGTGTGAAGTCGACACTGTGTATGATTAATGCATGATTTATATGTGAGGATGAAGTCTAGTTAACACGCTGTGACTCGCCTGCTTCAGTCTATAGGGGGGGATTAGTTATTACTGTGTTTTCACTACTTTCTCTAACATCGTTTAGGTTGTTCTGCTCTGATAATTACACACTGCAGCCTGTGTTTCTGAGAACATTTTATTCCTCTCTGTGTAAATTTCCCCTAAAGAATCCAAACTTAAAGGGATACGCCAACATTTTTTTCATCCATGACAAGCAGAAAGACACCATCCTTTCGACTGTGCGTGCAGTAACAAGGGAGATAGAGACCATATCGCCCGTAATTAGCTTAGCTCAAACGCTGGAAGTGTATAGGTAGTGTTAGCCTGCCTCCTACCCGAGCTGAAATCAGCAGTCAGAAGCTGATTTCATTTTAGCTCTAAACTCTGTAATATCTATCACTTTATCCACATTTCAAACATTTTTAGGCGAGAAAGTAGCCGTTTAGATCAGCAGTGTGTCGTTAATTTGCCTAAATACCAGCTGTTTACAATTTTGTGCAGACGAATTCAGCGCTACTCAAACTAGCCGTTGTGACCAACGCACTTCCGGTTACTTTCACAAAATAAAACACCCGTTGCCCTTTACATACAGAAAACCATGACGATAGAATTTGTGCTTTTACTTTGAAATAGGAAGCTAACCTACCCTCGATGTAGCTAGCTTGAACCAGAATAAACCATCTTTGCTTGAACCCTCCGTTTTGACCGATCTAGTCCCGTTACCGGCATTTGACCGCTCAAGATGCCTTACCGGAGAGTTTTGTCAGCTCTCTGAGACGAAGATCGGCCCGCCGGTTTCCGTTTAGAGTTGCTGAAGAGTTTCTCTGATGACTTTAGGTGGAGGCAGGCTAACACTACCTATACACTTCCAGTGTTTGAACTAAGCTAATTAGCGGTGCGCCAGCTCTGCTGTATCTCCCTTTTTACTGCATGCACAGTGGAAAGGATGGTGTCTATCTGCTGGTCATGGACTCTGGAGTGAGGCAAGACACGAAAAAAAAACGGCGTATCCCTTTAATAACTTCATGTATCCACAGGAGAGATCAGAGCAGTGGAGGCCACGCCCTTTGACCTCAGGAAGCCTGTTCCGATTGGCCCTCGGCTGAAGGAGGTTCCAGGTCCAGGGTTTGACCACAACTTCTGTCTGTCATCACCTGGGGACGCCTGGACAGAGAGACACACTGCCAGGTCAGTCACACACACACACACGCTTTTACACACAGTCACATACAACAACACACATGACTTTATCTTGAATAAAGGAAACTTCCTTATTAACCTCAGGGTGAGTCACCCGGCCAGTGGGCGTGTCTTGGAGGTTTCTAGCAGCCAACCAGGAGTCCAGTTCTACACTGCCAACTACCTGGACGGCTCCATCATAGGAAAGGGCGGGGCCAAGTACGGGAAGCACTGCTCCTTCTGTCTGGAGACACAGAATTGGCCTGATGCTGTCAACCAGGTATGATGATGATGATGATGATGGTGATGGTGATGATTGTTCTTAAAGGTATTCAGAAAAGAAAATTGAATTTGAGCCCACTGTGGGTCCTAACATTAGTGTAATAACTCATCTATCAGACAATGTAGCCCAAACTTTGTGAAAAATTCTATTTTCGAGTAAATCCGGGATGAAAGTGGGGTAGTTTTTTTCACATTGGATAATGCAGGCACACGAATTATGTGTCATGTTGCTCACGATTCATCAGCCAATACTATTAGATCGGTCATCCGTCAATCAACATCTGGGACACACACACACACACACCGAGCTCGGTCTCGCCCCAAACGTTGAATATCCCGCCCGCTTGATAACGACCAATCAAATTTGTTTTCCTTACTCGGGTAAACTCGTGCAGCAATTCGTGGAAACTCGTAGAAGGAGGCGCAGGACAAACTGCCATTTCTGAACACCTTTAAAGGTCCAGTGTGTAATATTTGGCAAAGGTTATCGGCAACATCTGAATATACTACCCATGAATATATTTGTGTAAGTGTATAATCGCTATAAAATAAAATTAGTTTGGTTTTCGTAGCCTTATAATTATTCTTTTATATAAACATATAACAAGGGTCTTGCTTTAGAGTGTCGCCATCTTTGTACGGCAGCCCGAACGCAAAATCCAGCCAGTCAGAGAGCAGATTTTGCGAGTCTCGCGTTCATAAGTAAACCAACAAAGAAGAATGTGGAAGGAAAGAAGAAGGAGGAGGAAACAGCAGACATATCGTAAAATGGTTTAGATCTTCACCTCATCGCTCCATAGCCTACTCCTGAAATACTCCCAGTCGTGGTAAACATGTTTTTTGTCACTTTGCTGACGGGAGGGGTGAGCGCGAGTGAGTAGTTGCAGTCTAGGATCTGAATGCCAGATGTCTGGGTTTTACCCTTCATTTTACATACTGGACCTTTAAACGTAATTCAGTAATAATGTGATACACGAAAAACCAAAATGAAACCATGAGTTAGACCTTCCTGATTGAAACAGCTCAGCCACAGCAGGTGTGTAGCAGCTGATGAGGACAGTTGTTGGAGACAAGTGTCTTGTTTTTCACAAGTAAATTGGGTGGTGGTGAATGTTTACTCAAACATTAGGGTTTATCTGTGTTCAGTCTGTTAGTGGAGTTGTTCAGATGCTACCGTTGGAAATGATTCAGATAGTGTTTTAGATACCAGTACACTGTCTGATATAATGTAATGTATTAATACTTCATAAACCTGTTTAAACAGCAGGTTACCTGAAATCAATTCCTCTTCTATCCTCTAAAAAGATGATCCACACAGGAAGCTGTGCTGTGCAGCCGCTGGCAGCTCTACTGTTTTAGAGCAGTGAGGAAGGATTGATTTCTGGAAAATTGTGTAACATGAGCAGTTATCAAAATGTCAGCAATTTAGCAACATACTCCACAAGAAAGCCCCATCGATGAAAAGGTAATGTAAGGACAAGCAGTGCAGGAGATGTTATTTATTCCTACATTTATTTATTGAATATTGAATATGACCAAGAGTCAGATTAGATCACAGAAAGATTGTATAGTGTGTAATGCATCAGTCATATCACATCTGGGTTGGGGTATAAGATCAGTTCTTGGTACAATCAGTGTCAGAACGGAACAAGTGGCATCAGAACATTGACTATTTAAGTTTGTGAAAGCTCGATCAGTTGCTTACCAGCATGATTGTAATTTAGTGAAATTCATATAATGTTCTGGCATGGTGATTAAGCCAACCAATCAAATCACTGCAATCGATCTCTGCCGTTGAACCACACGAATACAGGACTGAGACATGCCAGACAACAAGACGAGGCTGTTGTTCACGTAAGATGGACCAATATGGACACGTGTACAGACACACATGTGATCTGCTTTGACAGTCTGGAACTGGACTGCAGCTCTGTACTATCTGCTGTTGTGTCATGTTATGTTGGACTGTCAAAAGAGAAACATTTGATGAAGAGAATGTATTCTGAGGGTACCGGGGGCGGGACTAGATAAGCTTTTGCTTCTCCCGCTTTCCTTTTCGACCATGTTGCTGTATTACTTAAAGGGACAACGAGGAGTTTTGGAAAAGCGAAGTGTTTTCACACTACATTTATGAGCCTCCGCACCGTGAAATTCTTTGACCGGCGCAAGACAGACTCATGTTTTCATTCATCAAGAATTAAAGTCAGAGGTTGGAAGACGATCACATACCGTCGTAGTTCCCACCATAAACGGCGATTAGGCGGCGTTATTCTCATGACCACGAAACCGAAAGTAAAGAAACGCTGGTCGGCTCGCCCAGCATTTCCACCACCACTAATAATAACAAAATAACGATAGAGACAAAACTATATATTTATCGAAAATGGGCCCATTAACAAGTGTGGGTAACGTAGATTCATCCACATTAATATGAGACTTTTTTATTGTCGCGGAATTTTTCGTTCTGCCGCTGGAGAAACTCCTCGTTGTCCCTTTAAACTGAGATGAAGTGTGATGAAGTCTGATTTAACTAACATGTCCAAAATGAAAATAAAAATTAAGAAACTCTGGTTGAGTGTTAGTCAGCCAAGCAAAGTGATCTACAACTCTTTGCAACAGATACCAGCTACTGTACATCCCCTGTGTTTGTGTGTGTGTCTGTGTCTAGGTGTTGTTTCCTGACTGTCTCCTGCGTCCTGGTGAGAACTACCACCATGTCACCCGCTTCACCTTCACCACTGTGTGATCTGACATCGACCAGCAGGGGGCCACAGAAGAAGAGAGCCGGCTACCTTCAAGCAGAAAGTCAAGTCCATTAATTAACTGAACATATCAGTTTTCCCACTCCGTAGTATAATTATGTACATAGAGCCCAGCAATCAGGGCCTTTTCATTGCTCTTTTACCTCTCTTTAACTCAGAGTAAGTGCAGAGTGTTTTAAATGTGATGTACTGTACTGTGTGCTGTAATGAGCTCTCAGAGTAATGGAGCCTAGCTCTGCAGGCCCACCGTGGGGCAGCGATAGGATGCTCTCAAAGTGCTATACTGTGACATATTTCAAACATGAAACTTAAAAGTCATTAAGAGTCAGAACATTCACATTAGTTCTATTCACCTTTTTTTTTTTTGTTAAAACTGAATTACAGGTATTCACTTGTTTTTATTCTGTGACAACCTTTATACTGACCTGCCACTTATTTGCTGTCTGACCTGAAATGGATGGTTCCTTTATATAATTGGCCCCTAAATATTTCAAATTGACCTTTATACATAGCCTGCAGTGCTCTTTTTAAGAGGGAGATAAACATCATAGAACAAGAAATATATGTCATAAAAAGTCTCTCAGTTGAACTTGCTCATACATGTAGACAGTTACAAGACTTAATGTGATGTTTTTAAACGAATGATGAGTGAATCATTTCTTTTCATGTTTTGTAAGGTTCTGTCATGATCTGACATGCTCCAAATAAAAATCAGGTATTTGTTAGGTTTTTGTATTTTTTATGGTGTCTGCCATTTTAATCTAAGAAGCTATTCCACATCAGTTTTGCTATTGAAAAGCAAACACTCTAAAGCTCAATATGTCACATCCACTCCACCTTATAAATCCGAGGGGATGATTTGTGTCGATGTGTCAGATTCACCTCTGTCCACTGAATGGTTGTTGCCCATCCGTTCCTGTCAGTGCGGTGTTGAGAATTAGAGAGAAGTCGGGCTGAGGCTGTTCATATTATTTATGCATTATTGATGTTATGTAACGCTGCACTGTGTGTGTGTGTAGGCCTATGTGTGTGTGTGCGTGTCTTCACCTGTGTGTGCTCAGAATCTTTACACAAGCTCAACTACCCCTGGAGCGCTGAGTGAGGAGGCTGTTTTGGGTGAGAGGGCATCCTACTACTCTGCCAAGAGATGTGTTTGTTGCTATGGCAACCTCTCATCCATCACTCAGAGATGGGATTTTTATTTAAAAAAAAAAAAAAAAACTGGTGTAAACTGTGAGCCTCCCAACCCAGCGCAGAAAACTCATGTCCATCAAACAGTGGCTGAGCAGCTTCCATGAGGAGTGATTGTAGAAGAAGAGTGTGCGACTGACTTATTACTCAGCATCAGGACACAACGGCTGAGGAGTGAGAGTCTAACTCACACTGGTAACAGTTTTACAGACACAGAGGAACCAACATCACAACCCTCTCTCAGTGGAGCAGTTTTATTTCCTCTCATATACTGTTTCCCTTGGTGTTTTTACAACAGATAGCTACACACTGTGATGTCACCACTGCTCATTTCTTAATTCCTGAAATCACATCTATCACACTTGTCTTAAAGGGATACGCCAACATTTTTTTTCATGTCTTGCCTCACTCCCGAGTCCATGACCAGCAGATAGACACCATCCTTTCCACTGTGCGTGCAGTAACAAGGGAGATAGGCTACAGGCAGAGCTGATGCACCACTAATTAGCTTAGCTCAAACGCTGCATAGGTAGTGTTAGCCTGCCTCCACCTAAAGTCATCAGAGAAACTCTTCAGCAACTCTAAACGGAAACCAGCGGGCCGATCTTCGTCTCAGAGCTGACAAAACTCTCCGGTAAGGCATCTTGAGCGGTCAAATGCCGGTAACGGGACGAGATCGGTCAAAACGGAGGTTTCAAAGACGGTTTATTTTGGTTCAAGATAGCTACATCGAGGGTAGATTAGCTTCCTATTTCAAAGTAAAAGCACAAATTCTATCGTCATGGTTTTCTGTATGTAAAGGGCAACGGGTGTTTTATTTTGTGAAAGTAACCCCAAAGTGCGTTGGTCACAACGGCTAGCTTGAGTAGCGCCAAATTCGTCCGAACAAAATTGTAAACAGCTGGTATTTAGACAAATTAACGACACACTGCTGATCTAAACGACTACTTTCTCGCCTTAAAATGTTTGAAATGTCGATAAAGTGATCATTTTAGAGCTAAAATGAAATCAGCTTCTGACTGCTGATTTTGGCTCCGGTAGGAGGCAGGCTAACACTACCTATACACTTCCAGCGTTTGAGCTAAGCTAATTAGCGGTGCGCCAGCTCTGCCCGTATCTCCCTTGTTAGGATGGTGTCTATCTGCTGGTCATGGACTCGGGAGTGAGCCAAGACACACAAAAAAAATATTGGTGTATCCCTTTAACAAAATCATCAGTCGTTCAACTTTGAGGACAACATGTTCACCTGCTGCCTAATACTGTATATCCCACCCACCAACAGGTGCCACAATGAAGTGTTATTCAGTGTTATTCACTTCACCTGTCAGTGCTCATAATGTTATGTCTGCACAAATGGTCTAAAACTGTAGCAAGACAAACCTCTGAGAAAATATACATTAACTGGTCTGAACAGGCAAGCCATAAAGGCGAGGACATGCTTTAGGCCTGTGAGCTGTAAAGATATGCTTCAGCATGTGCGGGCAGCGCCCTTGTGTATGTTAATGTATTTGGGCGATTCATGCGCCCTGAGAGAAGACCTGTCATGTACAAGAATTTATCAGACAAATCACTTTACAAATGCCTGATCCATCAAGAGCCGACACGTACATCCACTGTGGCAACGTGAATTCTCTCAGGCTGTTTAACATCAGAGCTGAACCACAGATTGAAAACCACAACAGACACTGTGTAAATGGTCTTAATCATCAGCTTGTCCATTGATTGTCACCACCACTGCCAGATGCCTATATCCTTCAGTTGGGTTGACAAATGTAAATGCATTCAATCATGCATTCATATCAGTAATCATCAGTGGTGCTATTCTTGGCAGTAGCCTACGCCCTGAAAATTATTTGTTAGCACATTTTAGATTTTCATTTTTGCAGCAGTAATTCATACTTACACTACATTTCATTTTAAGCTGATTTTCTTTGTTTCATTTGAAGACTTTGCAAATGATTTGTCTGAATTTTCCACACAGAGGAGTCAAGAACTAGCTTTCAAAGCTCTTCACTCTTCACTGTGACTTCTTGTTGAGTTGTGTTTCCTATGTCAGATGGATATTTCACCCTAACATTCAAATAGAAATATGAAGCATCAAGCATCAACGTGGTTCTTCAAAACAGTCATTTCTCAGTTGCTGCCAGCAGTTCCTCCCTCACGGAATGCTAATTGGTCCAGAGCACTGTGGTTCAACCACAAGTGAACAGCTTGGACAGATCCAGTTGCCTTGAGGTAACAGTTTAATGTTTGTCAGTCTCAGAAAGTTTCATTTTCCATTGGAACATTTTGGAGACTGGTTTGATTACTGAGTTAAACAGCAACACAACTGTTTGTTTTTAAGACTGCAGTTCATGCAAAGGGGGCAGCAGTGACACTGTCTTGTAGTGGGTGACAACTCAGAGAGCAGGAAACGCCATATTGATTAACCTCAGCTGAACAGCTGTGTGGCCCCTTTGTCTCTTCTGGCAGGACTCTGTCAAACAGAGACGTTGGTATGTACTGTTCCTTATAAGTCACTTCCCCACTTATTTTCACTGTAAAAAGTTCAATATTATTTAGCCTATATTATAAAAGATAAATGATCAATGAATTGTATGTCTTTCATTTTTTAGTCAGTTAGTTAGCAGATGTACTGTAGTAGTTTAGTTACTATATTTTTGTTTATTCATTATTCAAGGTTATCAACCTGACTCAATGAACCTTTTTGACAAAGAGATTGAGTTGTCTGTTGTTCAGACTTGTTCTATATGTCATGTCAGTAGGACACAACGTGGATTTGAACCCTGGGAATAGTCGTTAAACATAACGACTTGAAGGGATAGTTCACCCAAAATTCAAATTTCACTCATTATCTACTCACCCTCATGTGGACTAAGAGCTGTGAGAATTTTCAGAGTCCTCCATTCCTTCTCTGAGTTACGGGGGGGTCCGCACAGCAGTATTTGTCCATGTAATGGTTGTGAATGGATACCAACTTTCTTTGTCCAAAAAGACACACCAAAAAACATCCAAATACCTCCATACTGCTCGTCTGTAATGTCCCTCTGGTACTGAAGCCCCGACATGAGAAATTGTTCCGAAGAAAATTAAATAAGTCTATATTTCAAGCTTGTTTGTAGCAGAAGCTCCCAGTGTCTCGGTTCACTGCTCTTCCTGTGTCAGGCGGAACAATTTCTCATGTCGGGGCTTCAGTACCAGAGGGACATTACAGACGAGCAGTATGGAGGTATTTGGATGTTTTTTGGTGTGTCTTTTTGGACGAAGAAAGTTGGTATCCATTCACAACCATTATATGGACAAATACTGCTGTGCGGACCCCCCCGTAACTCAGAGAAGTGCACGGAGGACTTCTGAAAAATTCTCACAGCTCTTAGTCGACATGAGGGTGAGTAGATAATGGGTTCACTATCCCTTTAAGGTCAGCATCTACAATGACCTTGATGACTGAGAGCCTTCACAGACAACCCTGGGTAGGCTACAGGTGAGATTTCTGTGTTGTGTCTGCTTCACTGTAACAGGCTGGAGAATAATGTCATCATCTGCAACAAGAGCACAAACGCAGACAAAGAACAAGACGGGCGTTTAAGAAGAATGATGAAAAGAAGGGCTGGCGTGAAGGGAGCGAGAGGCTGCAGCAGAGAACTGAGAAGGTGATGAGTGGGAGGGAGAGTCAGCCTACATTACATTACAGTATAGGAGAGAGAGAGAACGAGGCTGGATGTCTGTGCATGAATCATGTGCAAATTCTCCCAAAGCAAAGTCAACCGTTTGCTTATTGGAAACAGGAATAGATAGAGATAGAGATCACACCGGCACCAACATGCTCAACTTCATCTCACCATCTGATAGATGATTCACTTCTTAATTACAGCTTTATTTTAAGGACCAGCATGTCAGTCTGTTGCTGATAGGACATGTTCAGAATCAGTAGCTCCGCTGAGTTTCCAGCTCGTCGTGTCGGTCTCAGAAAACACCCACTCGCGCCAGCACCGTGGTGGAGGCAGAGGAGGAGGATCCGGCAGCTGTGGAGCCAGATATTGATTTCAGCGTATCAACGTGACTCCAAGTTGACACTGCAATGTGCTGACAGGTTTGCAAACAGGCAACCATGTCCCTGAGGCCTGTTATTATGACCTCTATTGTCACCTTAAAGCAGTGGTTGGTGTGTGATCAGAGAGATTAGCAGCATTAATCCAGGTAGAGGATGATTTACTGCTGGTCACAATACGCCTACGTCTGTTTTTACTGACTGGCGGAGGAAATTATTCACCAATTAATAGAAATTGAAAGACATGCTCAGTTTTCCAGAGATATACAGTAGGATGTCATTTTTTCTGTTTCTTCAAAAATTCAAAATTCTGTGTAATACTAGGGAAGGTAAACAGGTGAATTGTTTTGTCAACATCAGTTTGCTTCAAACTAATGTCTGACCTACTTAAAGGGATAGTTCAACATTTGGCAAATTGGCCCATTGCCATAATCCCTATAGTCATAGCAGTAGGTTTGTTTACCTTTAATTGTCGGTTGTGAGCTATTTTTAGAACGGCGGAGCAGAGCCGTGAGCTGTTCAGAGCTACGCTACAGAGGCTAATGGGATTTCTTGGTTTCCCCCATCAAACTCATCAAATACACAATCCAACAACTCCACAACGCTCTGGTGGACAAGTTGTGACCTGCACATTCACCACACTATGAGATAATAACACAACTTTACCAGACAGAGTTGCTTTAGAGGGAAATTCATCTCTGCATTTGCCTCGAAAACAACTCTGTCTCATAACGTTGAACTTATATCCCTTTAACCCGTTCTCTGCATGAAGACAACAACAAAAAATGAGACTTTGATTGGATTATTCAATTTTGAATGTTTTACCTTTGGCTAAAGCTAGCAGCGTTTGTGGGGACAGCTCCAGTCACCAAGGGGCTGTCCCTGGAAATCAGGGACATCAGGACAATTTAGTGAATGGTTACCAAGCATCAGAACCTGGTTCTTATCTAATCTGAGTCTATCACAGGCAGAGGTCAGGGGAGTGGGGGAGATGGAGATAGAGATAGAGAAAGAGAGGCAGAGTTGCTGGGAACAAGAAACTCTAGATAAACAGAAACCAAGCCTCTTTCCTGAGGTTCCTGTCTGCATCTGTTTGTGAGTCTTAATGAACTGAACCACCACTAAGCTCAGAGCTCAGAGTCTGACAAGACGAAGCAGATCGATCCACCACGTGATGGTGTGAGCAGCAGGAGACAAGTGAAGCACAGTAGTAAATTTGTAAAGACTTATCAACAGATAGTTTTATGTGGGTGATGTATGCAACACACACAACATCCAATTCTGCTAGCTGGGAGAAAACACATTGTTTCCTCTTTGATCTGATCTATTTCCTGTTTGTGCAGGTAGTTTGCAAATAAACCAGGAGGCGTCGATGTGAAAGTGTAGCACGATGTCATATCTGGCCCTCCGCGTTGTGTTTCTCACAGCCTGCCCAAGGTGGGGTTTGAACCCTGGTCTCCTGCTAACCGCTTCGCCAAGAGGTTGATAACCTCTTGGCAAGTTGGTTAGCACCTTTATGGGTGGAGTGACTGACCAGTCACTTAAACCCAGAAATCAAGGAGATCAAGAAGAACTCTATTAAAGGGGACATATTATGGAAATATCACTTTTTGAAGGCTCTTTAACATACAATATATTTGGGTGTTTGTCTTCCCTTCTGGCCCCCAAAATGTGAGAATTGACAAAAACAATCTGTAATGTGCAGGATTCCTACCATGTGGTTTTACGAGCTGTTCCCTCAGTTGTCTTCTAGTGATGTAACTAACTTTCAAATTTGCATAACCCCACCCCTACCTGGTACCAGTAGAAGGGGGCGGGGCAAGCAGTGGTTCATTTGCATATAAAGGGACAGACACTGAAAGCAGCCGTTCTGAACAGGGCTGTTTAGAGAGGATGAAAAGAGCTGTGATGTTTGATCCTTGGGGGATTTTGACCAAAGCAAGAAAGTCACAGACATGTCTTTAAGACACCTGGGAACTATTTTAATTTGTGGAAAAGGGGCATAATATGTCTCCTTTAAGTTATAATGTTTCCCACTTTCATTTGTTGCACTTTATAGGATCTGATCAGTTTCAGAATCAATTTGAGCTGTGCAGGAAAATGGATGATTAGAAAACAGGAAGTGTGTATAGTCGGGTCCAGAGCAGAGATAGACTGTCAGGGGGGATTCATTAAGAACATGATGCACCAGTTTCATACATTAATCACATGATTGTCTCCATGATGTGCTCAGAGTGTCTGTGCTTAAAGACAGTTGGCTCCGATGGGCTGCTACACAATCTGCCCACAACAGAAGCTGCAGTATAAAACATGAATATGAAACGGCCCAAATCGTTGCATCCCTCCTGGGACACAGGCTGTCAACACGGGTGGGTTGTCCAGCCGTCCTGGTCCTGAGACAAACTCTCCAGCCCTGTGTGTGGCGCTCAAGGTGTGACTGATCCCTGTGGCATCCGCGTCCAGGCCTCTGTGCCATGTCGTGGTGGTGACAGCCCCGAGTGAGGTGATGCAGGTCAGTTTCCATAGGTTTCCAGCTTTTTAGTGCCCAGTGTCATTATGATGCTCCATCTTTTTTCCAAAGTGAGATTTTTTGGAGATATTTGTAGCCATCAGGGTTAACTTGGGACAGCCTTCAGCCCAGCTTTCCTCTTTTCTCATCTGGACTTGTGAGATAGATTATGTCAAATGTTGATGGTGTCACGTTTTGATGAAGCCAAACAAAAGATTCTAAAACTCCAGTTTTAGAATGTTTTTTTTTTAGAAAGTGTTAGAGGTAAATTCATGCAAACCGCTGATGCGCGTTGTCTTCAGGGACAGTTTTTCGCAAGCAGACTCTGTATTACCCTGTATTTACCTCAAAAACGTAAATCATAACGTTCCATTATTATCTCATAGCGTGGTGAATGTGCAGGTCACAACTTGTCCACGAAAGCGTTTTGGAGTTTTGGGATTGTGTAATTGATGAGTTTGATGAGGGAAACCAAGAAATTCATTTAGCCTCCATAGCGTAGCTCTGAGCAGCTCACGGCTCTGTTCCGCCGTTCTAAAAATAGCTTGCACCGACAAATAAAGGTAACGAACCTACTGCTACGACCTATAGGGATTATGACAATGGGCCAATTTGCCAAAATGTTGAACTATCCCTTTAAATAACACAAATCACTGAGGAGCAGCTTCAGCATAGTTTTGTTTTGTCTTATTTCCTTACTTGTTAATATTGACATTGAAATGATTAGCACACACTTGAATTGCTGACATGGATCTTGTTAACGTTGCATAACACTACAAACAAGAACAGCAAGAGCTGCAGGTGCTGGCTCAGTGGTTCCTGCAGGGCCTGGCAGTAAACACACACCACCTGGTACGACAGGCAGGGGCTGCAGAATTTCGGATGAGGAAAGACACTTTTCCTGCACTTGTGCAACATCCTGAACACAACAAAGAGGGCATATGTGTTTAGGCTCACCAAGAACAATGACTGACGCTCATGCTAACATCTGTGCTGTCCATTTGTGACGAACCTGTAGACTGCAATAACTCAAGATCTACAAGTACTGTTCACGTGTGATATGAAGGCGGAGGACTGGTATGCCAAGCAGCCTGTGAGTGGGTTGCAGTGCTAGGCTTCAGAGTGGGTGGGGCTTTTCATTGGTTGTGGTAAAGTAGTGGTAGGACTCAACATTATGGCTCCTTCATGCCAGTTTATTACTGTGGGGAAGAGATCCATCATAGGCAAAAACCCTGTTTTTTCATGCACTGATCAGTTTTGAGATTTTGGGCTATTGTTCTTCTTAACATTCCTATATTCCTTCAGAAAAGTCAAAAGAAATGGTAGAAAATCCACATTAAGGTGGTTACTTCACTTTTTTGTTGGTAGATTAAATAAATTCACCAAAAGTTAACAGCTACTGTGACATACTGTGCTGTGCTTATTGTCTGACCCATGTCATGTCAGGTATCATTGTAAAGCCTCTCTCTCCTGAACAATCATGTATAGGCTCCAAAAATGGTAATTTCCTCCGAATCTGTAACAAATCATAAAAGTACGATTTACTTAACAATCTATGGAATTCATTAAAGGCCCGTTTTCTCAAATGAGTTTTTCTTCAGCAGCACTTACAGTGGAGACACTAAACCTTCCAGTTTCATTCCTGTCTATTCTGAAGGTTTCTGCAGAGGGGATTGTTGCTATATCATTCAAAGCCTGATTTATACAACATTTTATTCCTATAAAACATGGCGAAATTAGATTTTTTTTAGGGCTGGTGACAGTATTTTCTTATTTACAGAGTGATAAAAAGAGAATCCCCTCTGTAAAGACTTCTAATATGTCAACAAAATAAACAATAATTTTGAAAGGGTTTTATCCATTGTTCAGATTTCAGTTCAGGAAATGTATGCAAATTAGCGCATATTTCATTAGATATTGCCTCATTTACATATTTAAACATAAGATTTGACAAAACTTGCAATACAAAAAATATTTGTCTTATGTGATAAAACTTGTGAAGTTCCATGGTGATATCGGAAAGTGTGGACAGTGCAAAGTATTTTAGGGTGTGGTCTGGTAGAAATCATGATCATCAGGAACACAGGACACTGGACAGTGACTGTGTCTACAATGTTGTGTGTTATACAACGCACAGTGTGGAGTGCACAGATGTGAGTCAGGGGAGGATGATCAGGATGATGCACACGTCAACGATGAAGATGCGTACGCTGAACTCTTTTAATGTTTGGAAAAATATTGTGTGTTTCTTTAATCGTTTTTTATTGAAAGCATTTTAACATTTTCACACAGTTCAGCTGAGTGACTTGCAAAGCTGGTTGTCAAAAGTTTTATCAGGCATCTTGACCACAGCTTGTTGGGCCATTTTGTGTTGACGCCTTCTTATCAGATATCTGAACAGCGATGAGCAATCATGTGTAGCCAATACCACAGACAGCTTTGAATGGAACATATTGAATGCAACGGTGTACCTAGTATGTATGCCACGGGTGGGGCTGTGACCGTGTTGTGTGTTATGTGTGTTGTCTTGCTGAGGACTAACAGAATGAATAAAGTTTTCTGTCTGACTGACTGAAATACACCAATATCACTTTTGCTCTAAAAATAAAGTTTGATTGACTGATTGATTAAGACTCTGAGAGGTTTTATATAAACGCAGTCCATTTATTTGATAAATCACAATAAGCACATTAAAGCTAAACAATAAGGAAAGTAAAAGGTGAGAATAAAGGCACAGTACCTGCAGTATATAACACATTGTGTATAAAGTTACTAATTCAGAACAATAGTTACTCGTTTAAAAAGAAAAAGGGAAGTGCTTCTAAATGACTGTGTTTTCACTGATAAAGGTGCATAAATAGCTCTGATTGCATCTTTAAAAGAGTCCTATAGATGTTGTGTTACAGCAGCTGCTAGTAAAGGAGATACAGATACAGTAGCTGTTTACCTCATAGCAAAATAACAACATGTGTGTTTGCTGCGACCTAGATATAAATACTGTTATTTAATTTACATTTTAATGATTTAGGTTGCAGTGAGCCAAAACAGTTTAAAAGTTAACATTTGCTATTTAAGTTGTATTTTTATTTAGCTTATATTTCATATATTTGATTAAGTCAGAGTTCAATATATGATGTCATCGGTTGGCGCAGGGTGGAGTTGTTGTTTACGTGTGTGCCCCGCGAGTCTGTGCATACTTCCTGTTTTTAAAAGGTAGAGTCAGGACAAATAAAGTTATGTCTACTTGAGAATGCAACATATTCATCTCCTCTGGTTTTAGGATGGTCGTCTGAAGAGTTCATTCACTGTAATATACAGAAGAGCCTCTTTACAGTTCAGTTCATATAGAAAAGGAGGCAACGTTTGGAACTGAGCTTGTGTTTCATGTGCACATTCAAAGTCAGACTGTTTCTATATCTGTCCCCTCCGATGCAAAGATTGCAGCATCGGCTACACCTGATCAAAAGCTTGTGTGTGTGTGTGTGTGTGTGTTTGTCGAGCATCTGCATCTCATCTTTCACCTGCAGTCTTGTCTGTCGGGCTGCTCTGCCTGAAAATTGATCTGAATCAGTGTGTGTGTGTGTGTGTGTGCGTGCGTGTGTGTAATCAGGTCATGTGAGAAAGACTAGACAAAGAGGAATATGAGGTGTATGTGTGTGTGTGTGTGTGTGTGTGTGTGTGTGTGTGTGTGTGTGTGTGTGTGTGTGTGTGTGTGTGTGTGTGTGTGTGTGTGTGTGTGTGTGTTGCGTGTGTGTGTGTGTGTGTGTGTGTGTGTGTGCAGGGTTAGACAGAAAGTCACAGCTATATTGCATTTTCCATTCGTGACGTCAGCCCCCCGAGCCGCATGCATACACAACAGGCTTGTTCACCAGCCCCCGACCTTGGTGACACTCAGACCACAGTCGCCATAATGTGTGTTATTTGAGCCACTGACTAACGTGTAGTACAATGGCACCTTGCATCACTGACACATTTCCAGCTTGCAAGAGTCCTGCGAGCGCGGTGGCTGGAGGGAACGGCACAAAGCCGACGAGTCAGCGGGTTGGTGTTTATTGGCTCTCACGGACGAGTCTGGTCTCTTCCTCCTCAGACTAAATCTCTAAAAAACATCCCAGTGTTCTGAAAAAGAGGCTCAGCAATTTCCTCTAACAACAGGTCACTGCTTCCTCTTATCAAACCTTCTTATTAAAGGTGACTCAGACAGAAGGCCGCAAGAGGAAATGATGTCAGATAAGTTCTCATGGTAATGAATGCTCATTAGTTGACATCACACTGAACACTAAACAAGACTCTCATCTGGCTCCTCGTGGCAGCAAATGTCCACCACCAGTGGACACACCAACATTTTAAATGCTAAAACCTGCAGCTTCTTGGTGCAAAGAGCGTAAAAGCTGGACGGCAGTGGAGATGTTCTGCTCTGAGATCAGTCTCAGCAGCAGTAATATAACAAGCAGGAGCGGCTCGACGGAGCTCTTGCGTCACCCTTTCCTGTGTGTGTGTCCACACACAGTTGCTGCTGTGGTACGGCTGCTCTGTCTTCTCTATGTTGCATTTTTAGCAGCTATCTGAGTCCCATCGCCAATGACACCAAAAAAACTAGCCTTTTCTGACCAGCAGCCAATCAATTCGTGCATCTCTAGAGAAAAGTAGACAATGTTTCACAGATAGATTTATTAGAAAAGAAGCCAGTGATTCTTCTGACCTAATTTCCCCAGGCAGCTTATTCCAGAGTTACAGTGCAAAGGCTCTTTCACTTCTGCTTCTCTGCCTCTGCCCCGGGATCTGAGGCTATGAACTGGTTCATATGCACCTAGGAGATCAAATATAAACATGGAGTAAGGCCAGAAAGAGAAAGTGAACTGTATGGTTCAAGATCAGTTCTAAACATACTGGGAACCAGTGCAAGAGGCTGATACTGGTGTGATAGGTCACTTGTCTTAGACCGTGTTAAAAGTCTGATGTTCTGGATGGTTTGTAGTCTAGTCAGAGATTTGTGGGTGAAATAGGTAAAGTGTGAGGAGATGTAAACATGCAAACTGGTCTCTGGTCTTTGAAAGTTGAGCACATAAAAACAGAACTATCTGGCATGGGGGTGTGTGCACAGAAGATGGAAGTGAGAACATCTGCTTTTTGTTGCTATTTGGGGAAGTGACCCTGGGATTAAAAACATTATTCCATTATTTTGAGAATTTAGAAATGATTGGAATTTAATTGTGGAGGGTAGTGAGGGACACGGAGGCACAAGGAGTCCCAGGTGAGTTTTGAAAAAAGGAAAAGAGTTTTTATTCACCCAAAAATGAGATCCTGTTCATTTCACAAAGAGTATTTATGTCCATATATCAAACTTAAAATCAAAAGTCTCTTAACTAAATCACCCCATTCACTCCATACTGCTGCAGGCACTTGGTAGAGTCTTACTGGCATTCCTCTGTTAAAGCCTGCTGCTTCCTGAGGTCCTTCCTTCTGCCCAACCTGGACACATGACCTTGACAGCAAACACGCCTCTGGTAAAATAAACAATCGAAAAAAGAACTGGAACAAGATGATTTTACATAATGTTTAACACATAAAGATGATCTAAATATGCTGCACATAGAATTTATGTATTTGCCAGCAAATAAAGTATGTAGGCTAAAATAAAAATACAGAGTTTTGTGTCATCATTTATGTGTTTATAGAATATGGATTTTTAACAGTTGCAGAGCATTTTTAGGAGACTAAAACCAGGATATCTTGGTCTCTGTTGTTTCAGTTTTGACATTATGTCTATGTTTGCACAGTGGAAGAATACAATATGTGCATTAAAGCAGCTCAGTCCTGACAATATTCTGGTTATGTGAATGGAAGATATATCCACACTTTTGACCGGTGCCATGTGCACTCGCTGTTTGTAATTAAATACATTAAATGTTAAAGAGAACACGATTTAGCTTTCTGTCTTTAATGTCATAGTGTCCCTAAAATCATTTATACATTAATTAGCATCATCTACATATAAGGAGCTGTAACTGTAAATTGTCAGCATGTTATTGGTTATGGTATGCGTTATTAATGCATTGCTCTGCAGAAAGGATGCTGTTTTGCTACCGAGTGCATTAAGCTTAGCACGATGATGAGGCCAATGGCCATGTCTGATGATTTGAGGGCCAAGATGTACAGACAAGATTAGCTCCTGATAATAATCTACATAGACATCCTAACCATTCTAACATGCCTAACTAGACTTTTTTTTTTTAACATCATCCTCTTGTAATTGCTATAGACTGACGATGTAGATCTTGTTCTGAGGTGTCACTAAGTCTCTTTGGATTAAATGCTCTGTTGAATCAGTGGTATATTCCTGCACTAAGGCTGCAGTTTTAGAACCACACTTCTAGCACCATGAGCTACCTGGAGGCTGAGTCAGGACTGTACCCTCCAAACTGTGTAAAAGTTTTAAGTGGTTGTTCCACCCAGTCCCTATTTTCTGTCTTTTTTATTGATTACTTAGAGTTGCTAATATATATTTCCACTAGATATTTGAAAAAATCTGTCGGCAAAACACAAGATGACATGCTGTGTATAAGGGTTATGTAGCTATATATTCTGCTGTAATAAATGAGGTAACGACCCCTGCAAATGTGCAGCACTGACACGTGGAGGTGGAGGAGAAATAACATGTTGCACTAATTCAATATGTTTCAGGACAATTGTATCATTATAAATATGGAAGATGGCTAAAAATAATGTCAAATTTTATATATATATATAATATATATATATATATATATATATATATATATATATATATATATATATATATATATATATATATATATTTATAAAGCTGTACATAGTCTTCTTCCTGAAAGGTATTTGTGTTCCATTTTCTTAGGAGGCAGTGTCATAAAAACCAGGGCCCTAAACATGTGGTCCTGAAACTGCAGGCTCCTGTTAGGAACATATTGTGCACTAAATTGTTAAAACAATTGGCTATATTTTCCATTATATTTATCTGTATAATAAAGGCTGGATGAGCTCGGTAAATTAAGTGACAATTTGTCATCTGATTGGCCCCCCCTCTTTTTTTTTCCTACCCAGACTATCATATTATAAAGGCTTTCAGTAATCTGGTGACCTCAGTTGACCTCTAACCTCCAGGTGTGATTAACATCTGTTTCATAGCAATGACAGTGCACTAGTTTATTCACCCTCCTTTATAACTAATGACATGTTACACAGGCTGATGTCCTGTGGAGAACAGCTCTTTGTTTTCTATGCTTTGATGGTAAATGTAAATCAGAACTATGTTCAAACACGGTTCGGGAATGTCTGCAGAGAGAGAGAGAGAGAGACTGAAAAATGATGGCAGGTATGATGGATGACAAAGAGCAGCATCGCTTTAATAATGCAGCGTGTAGCCGCTCACTCTGACACCCGCGTCTCCCTCTCTCTGCCCGTTTTCCTCCGCTCTCTAGTTTTAAACTGTGTTTCCTCCTTCTCTTCTCCCCTGTTTTTTTATTTTTTTTTATCTGGCCCACCATTCCCCCCCTCTCTCTTTCTCTCTCTCTGCGCACTCCTCTGCAGAGCGTGGAGAGCTGTCTGTTGACGCACCGACACCACGCGGCCAACCACGCGCCGTCTCTCCAAGGTGCAGGGACGGCGCCGGCCAATGAGACGGCCAGCAGGGGGGGCGGGACCTATCCGGTCCACTCACACCTCCACACAGAAAAAAAAATCAGTGGTGCTGGGAGAGAGAGAGAGCGACAGGGAACCGATGGTGCGGGCACTGAGACCGGAGACAGGAAGCGCAGACACGGGGAGAACACAGGAACAGGAACGCACTATTTTTTTTCTCATTTTACCCCCCTTTTTTTTCTACCGACGCAGCCGCTGCCATGGACGCGTCAGTGTGAGCCGCTCCACTGCTCTCCCAACAGGTTCCACAGCAGCAGCAGCAGCAGCAGCAGCAGCATGTCGACGGCAGAAGGAGCCGGACAGCGTGAGGAAGGGGAGTACGGAAGGGCGGCCAAGAGGCTGAAGACGGAGGAGAAGGAGGAGGGGGAAGAGGAGCTGGAGGAGGGGGAGGACTCGGACTCAGGCTCGCTGCCCGGGAACGGAGAGCCGGCGGCGGACAACCGGGCCCGCTGGAGCTCCGGACAGTACGGAGCAGGACGGAGGGTAAGGAGCGAGGTGTGTTATCTAACGACATCCTGCAGCACAGCATCACGACCGACTGTGTGTGTGTGTGCGTGTGTGCGCGCGCGCGCGCTGTTGTCATTCAGTCAGCGAGTGAGCAACCTCCTACCTGTCACAAACACACACACACACACACACACACACACACACACACACACACACACACACACACACACACACACACACACACACCACACACACACACACACACACACACACACACAGGCTTTAAAATGCAGACATTTAAAGCCAAACTATGATCATCATACACACAGGTGTGTTCTCTGTATCAGATCTAATAACATTAGAACCAGTTGGACCTGAATATTTAGCTAAATGTGTTTTTTTTATGATGTATTAACTAGGCGAGACACTACAGGCAACCCTGTTTTTTCATGCACTGATCAATTTTGAGATTTTGGGCTATTTTTCTTCCTTAACATGTATTCTCTCAGAAAAGTCAAAAGAAATGGTGGATAATCCACATTAAGGTGGTTATTTTACTTCATTTTGTCTCTTTTGTCTGTAAATTTTTCCTAAATTCACCAAAAGTTAACAGCTACTGTGACATACTGTGCTGTGTTGTCTGACTCATGTCATGTCAGGTGTCATTGTAAAGCTCTCTGGCTCCTGAACAATGATGTAGGCTCCAAGAATTGTCATTTCCTTTGTATTCGCAACCAATCGTAAAAGTACGATTGACATTAACAATCTATGGAATTTTACAGTACAAGTCTTTAGAGGCCGTTTCCTCAAAATTAGTTTTTCCTCAGACTCTGAGCAAATTAGCGATAGATATTGCCTCATTTAAACATAAAATTTGACAAAACTTGTAATACAAAAAATATTTGTCTTAATGTGAGTGATAAACTTGGGAAGTTTCATACTGATATCTGTTAGTTAAATTTTTTTTACCCTATTCACCTGTAGTGTCTCCCCTTAAAACACATAGAGCAATGTGTCAACTCTGTAGTTTTGGTTCATCATTTGTACACAACACAACAGCAACAAGCTGAGCTCCCATTGTTTGCAGGAACTGTCAACGCGTCATATGTCAGTGAAAGTGAGGATGTGCTGAATCCAGTCTCACTTCTTTAATCAGGTGTGTGTGTGTGTGTGTGTGTGTGTGTGTGTGTGTGTGTGTGTGTGTGTGTGTGTGTGTGTGTGTGTGTGTGTGTGTGTGTGTGTGTGTGTGGAGGAGACGAGAGATCCTGAGATGCTAATAATTCTGTAACTCAATCCACCTGCACGGTGCACGGTGCAGCACGCTCAGGCTGCAGCCAGCTCATGTTGTCATTAGTGAAGTGATGTGATGTTGGGTGTTTTGACGTAGAGGTTAACTCTTTGAGAATTCAGGCCTCTGTCATTGAAGAGATTTGTCAACTGTGTGCCAACACAAACACACAAGTTACACATAGTGTGAGTGTCACATTTCACAAATCATTGTTGCGTGAAGTTGCAATATGAGTGAAGCAGTCGCTGATCTCACGTTGCAGAAGTGTTGAAACCGGCCCGTGACTGCTGGTGGTAACTGAAGATGTGTTTTAATTAGATGGCCAGTTGTGGTTGATGAAGCGGTGACAGACAGCGCTGGTGCTGCTGACTGAGGACGACTCAGTCAGGACGTTTGACGTGAAAAGACGCGTGAGCTTCAACATGTTGCCTCCAGCTGCTGCCACCTGCATCAGATGCAGTTTGCATCATTATACAGTAGTGTTGTCACATCACTGCTCAGTGAATGAATGTGAAGTTTTTGGTTTTGGCTCTGATCCTGGGTCCTCTGCTGTCGTCCTATTGGTCAGATTCCATGTGTCAGTGTTGTTGATCCCTCCTCTGTTGCTCACCCTGAGGTTTCTCCCATTTTTCCCTGTTAAAAGGGTTTTCCCTTATTGTTGTTGTTGTTGGAGCTCCATAGTGTTATGTTATGTTATGTTATGTACTGATTTGTGATTAGTTTGAACATCATGTGACACTGACAACCACAGCAACCTAGATTAAAATATCACACTGCCATAACGCAACCAAAGAGCAACAAGTGTGTGTGTGGTGTGTGTGTTTATCTGGGTCAGTGACAAATACGAGTTGGCAGGATGACCAACACAAAAAAATCATTCCTCAGTCATTTGTTATGTTATGTTATGTTACATTTGAACCATTTTTTTTTAAACAAAAACAAGACTACTGGTAAATTCCCTCAAATGTCAAATGATGTGACCAAAAAAGATTGATAAATATTAAAGGGATAGTTCAACATTTTGGCAAATTGGCCCCTTGCCATAATCCCTATAGTCATAGCATTAGGTTCGTTACCTTTAATTGTTGGTGCAAGCTATTTTTAGAACGGCGGAGCAGAGCCGTGAGCTGCTCAGAGCTACACTACGGAGGCTAATGGGATTTCTTGGTTTCCCAAATCAAACTCATCAAATACACAATGCACCGACAATTAAAGGTAATGAACCTACTGTATGACTATAGGGATTATGGTAATGAGCCAATTTGCCAAAATGTTGAACTATCCCTTTAATATTTATCAATCTTTTTTGGTCACATCATTTGACATTTTGAGGGAATTTACCAGTAGTCTTGTTTTTGTTAAAAAAAATGGTTCAAATGTAACATAACATAACATAACAAATGACTGAGGAATGATTTTTTGTGTTGGTCATCCTGCCAACTCGTATTTGTCACTGACCCAGATAAACACACACACACACACACACACACTTGTTGCTCTTTGGTTGCGTTATGGCAGTGTGATATTTTAATCTAGGTTGCTGTGGTTGTCAGTGTCACATGATGTTCAAACTAATCACAAATCAGTACATAACATAACATAACATAACACTATGGAGCTCCAACAACAACAACAATAAGGAAAACCCTTTTAACAGGGAAAAATGGGAGAAACCTCAGGGTGAGCAACAGAGGAGGGTCAACAACACTGACACATGGAATCTGACCAATAGGACGACAGCAGAGGACCCAGGATCAGAGCCAAAACCAAAAACTTCACATTCATTCACTGAGCAGTGATGTGACAACACTACTGTATAATGATGCAAACTGCATCTGATGCAGGTGGCAGCAGCTGGAGGCAACATGTTGAAGCTCACGCGTCTTTTCACGTCAAACGTCCTGACTGAGTCGTCCTCAGTCAGCAGCACCAGCGCTGTCTGTCACCGCTTCATCAACCACAACTGGCCATCTAATTAAAACACATCTTCAGTTACCACCAGCAGTCACGGGCCGGTTTCAACACTTCTGCAACGTGAGATCAGCGACTGCTTCACTCATATTGCAACTTCACGCAACAATGATTTGTGAAATGTGACACTCACACTATGTGTAACTTGTGTGTTTGTGTTGGCACACAGTTGACAAATCTCTTCAATGACAGAGGCCTGAATTCTCAAAGAGTTAACCTCTACGTCAAAACACCCAACATCACATCACTTCACTAATGACAACATGAGCTGGCTGCAGCCTGAGCGTGCTGCACCGTGCACCGTGCAGGTGGATTGAGTTACAGAATTATTAGCATCTCAGGATCTCTCGTCTCCTCCACACACACACACACACACACACACACACACACACACACACACACACACACACACACACACACACACACACACACACACACACCACACACACACCTTATTAAAGAAGTGAGACTGGATTCAGCACATCCTCACTTCACTGACATATGACGCGTTGACAGTTCCTGCAAACAATGGGAGCTCAGCTTGTTGCTGTTGTGTTGTGTACAAATGATGAACCAAAACTACAGAGTTGACACATTGCTCTATGTGTTTTAAGGGGAGACACTACAGGTGAATAGGGTAAAAAAAATTTAACTAACAGATATCAGTATGAAACTTCCCAAGTTTATCACTCACATTAAGACAAATATTTTTTGTATTACAAGTTTTGTCAAATTTTATGTTTAAATGAGGCAATATCTATCGCTAATTTGCTCAGAGTCTGAGGAAAAACTAATTTTGAGGAAACGGCCTCTAAAGACTTGTACTGTAAAATTCCATAGATTGTTAATGTCAATCGTACTTTTACGATTGGTTGCGAATACAAAGGAAATGACAATTCTTGGAGCCTACATCATTGTTCAGGAGCCAGAGAGCTTTACAATGACACCTGACATGACATGAGTCAGACAACACAGCACAGTATGTCACAGTAGCTGTTAACTTTTGGTGAATTTAGGAAAAATTTACAGACAAAAGAGACAAAATGAAGTAAAATAACCACCTTAATGTGGATTATCCACCATTTCTTTTTGACTTTTCTGAGAGAATACATGTTAAGGAAGAAAAATAGCCCAAAATCTCAAAATTGATCAGTGCATGAAAAAACAGGGTTGCCTGTAGTGTCTCGCCTAGTTAATACATCATAAAAAAAACACATTTAGCTAAATATTCAGGTCCAACTGGTTCTAATGTTATTAGATCTGATACAGAGAACACACCTGTGTGTATGATGATCATAGTTTGGCTTTAAATGTCTGCATTTTAAAGCCTGTGTGTGTGTGTGTGTGTGTGTGTGTGTGTGTGTGTGTGGTGTGTGTGTGTGTGTGTGTGTGTGTGTGTGTGGTGTGTGTGTGTGTGTGTGTGTGTGTGTGTGTGTGTTTGTGACAGGTAGGAGGTTGCTCACTCGCTGACTGAATGACAACAGCGCGCGCGCGCGCACACACGCACACACACACACAGTCGGTCGTGATGCTGTGCTGCAGGATGTCGTTAGATAACACACCACGCTCCTTACCCTCCGTCCTGCTCCGTACTGTCCGGAGCTCCAGCGGGCCCGGTTGTCCGCCGCCGGCTCTCCGTTCCCGGGCAGCGAGCCTGAGTCCGAGTCCTCCCCCTCCTCCAGCTCCTCTTCCCCCTCCTCCTTCTCCTCCCGTCTTCAGCCTCTTGGCCGCCCTTCCGTACTCCCCTTCCTCACGCTGTCCGGCTCCTTCTGCCGTCGACATGCTGCTGCTGCTGCTGCTGCTGCTGCTGTGGAACCTGTTGGGAGAGCAGTGGAGCGGCTCACACTGACGCGTCCATGGCAGCGGCTGCGTCGGTAGAAAAAAAAGGGGGGTAAAATGAGAAAAAAAATAGTGCGTTCCTGTTCCTGTGTCTCCCCGTGTCTGCGCTCCTGTCTCCGTGTCTCAGTGCCGCACCATCGGTCCCTGTCGCTCTCTCTCTCTCCCAGCACCACTGATTTTTTTTCTGTGTGGAGTGTGAGTGGACCGGATAGGTCCCGCCCCCCCTGCTGGCCTCTCATTGGCCGGCGCCGTCCCTGCACCTTGGAGAGACGGCGCGTGGTTGGCCGCGTGGTGTCGGTGCGTCAACAGACAGCTCTCCACGCTCTGCAGAGGAGTGCGCAGAGAGAGAGAAAGAGAGAGGGGGGAATGGTGGGCCAGATAAAAAAAAATAAAAAACAGGGGAGAAGAGAAGGAGGAAACACAGTTAAAAACTAGAGAGCGGAGGAAAACGGGCAGAGAGAGGGAGACGCGGTGTCAGAGTGAGCGGCTACACGCTGCATTATTAAAGCGATGCTGCTCTTTGTCATCCATCATACCTGCCATCATTTTTCAGTCTCTCTCTCTCTCTCTCTGCAGACATCCCGAACCGTGTTTGAACATAGTTCTGATTTACATTTACCATCAAAGCATAGAAAACAAAGAGCTGTTCTCCACAGGACATCAGCCTGTGTAACATGTCATTAGTTATAAAGGAGGGGTGAATAAACTAGTGCACTGTCATTGCTATGAAACAGATGTTCAATCACACCTGGAGGTTAGAGGTCAACTGAGGTCACCAGATTACTGAAAGCCTTTATAATATTGATAGTCTGGGTAGGAAAAAAAAAGAGGGGGCCAATCAGATGACAAATTGTCACTTAATTTACCGAGCTCAACCAGCCTTTATTATACAGATAAATATAATGGAAAATATAGCCAATTGTTTTAACAATTTAGTGCACAATGTTCCTAACAGGAGCCTGCAGTTTCAGGACCACATGTTTAGGGCCCTGGTTTTTATGACACTGCCTCCTAAGAAAATGGAACACAAATACCTTTCAGGAAGAAGACAATGACAGCTTTATAAAATATATATATATATATATATATATATATAATATATATAAATAATATATATATATATATATATATATATATATATATAAAATTGACATTATTTTTTAGCCATCTTCCATATTTATAATGATACAATTGTCCTGAAACATATTGAATTAGTGCAACATGTTATTTTCTCCTCCACCTCCACGTGTCAGTGCTGCACATTTGCAGGGGTCGTTACCTCATTATTACAGCAGAATATATAGCTACATAACCCTTATACACAGCATGTCATCTTGTGTTTTGCCGACAGATTTTTTCAAATATCTAGTGGAAATATATATTATGCAACTCTAAGTAATCAATAAAAAAGACAGAAAATAGTGACTGGGTGGAACAACCACTTAAAACTTTTACACAGTTTGGAGGGTACAGTCCTGAACTCAGCCTCCAGGTAGCTCATGGTGCTAGAAGTGTGGTTCTAAAACTGCAGCCTTAGTGCAGGAATATACCACTGATTCAACAGAGCATTTAATCCAAAGAGACTTAGTGACACCTCAGAACAAGATCTACATCGTCAGTCTATAGCAATTACAAGAGGATGATGTTAAAAAAAAAAAGTCTAGTTAGGCATGTTAGAATGTTAGGATGTCTATGTAGATTATTATCAGGAGCTAATCTTGTCTGTACATCTTGGCCCTCAAATCATCAGACATGGCCATTGGCCTCATCATCGTGCTAAGCTTAATGCACTCGGTAGCAAAACAGCATCCTTTCTGCAGAGCAATGCATTAATAACGCATACCATAACCAATAACATGCTGACAATTTACAGTTACAGCTCCCTTATATGTAGATGATGCTAATTAATGTATAAATGATTTTAGGGACACAATGACATTAAAGACAGAAAGCTAAATCGTGTTCTCTTTAACATTTAATGTATTTAATTACAATACAGCGAGTGCACATGGCACCGGTCAAAAGTGTGGATATATCTTCCATTCACTTAACCATGAATATTGCAGGACTGAGCTGCTTTAATGCACATATTGTAAATCTTCCACTGTGCAAACAATAGACATAATGTCAAAACTGAAACAACAGAGACCAAGATATCCTGGTTTTTAGTCTCCTAAAAATGCCTCTGCAACTGTTAAAAATCCATATTCTATAAACACATAAATGATGACACAAAACTCTGTATTTTTATTTTAGCCTACATACTTATTTGCTGCAAATACATAAATTCTATGTGCAGCATATTTAGATCATCTTTATGTGTTAAACATTTATGTAAAATCATCTTGTTCCAGTTCTTTTTCGATTGTTTATTTTACCAGAGGCGTGTTTGCTGTCAAGGTCATGTGTCCAGGGTTGGGCAGAAGGAAGGACCTCAGGAAGCAGCAGGCTTTAACAGAGGAAGTGCCAGTAAGACTCTACCAAGTGCCTGCAGCAGTATGGAGTGAATGGGGTGATTTAGTTAAGAGACTTTTGATTTAAGTTTGATATATGGACATAAATACTCTTTGTGAAATGAACAGGATCTCATTTTGGGTGAATAAAACTCTTTTCCTTTTTTCAAAACTCACCTGGGACTCCTTGTGCCTCCGTGTCCCTCACATCCCTCCACAATTAAATTCCAATCATTTCTAAATTCTCAAAATAATGGAATAATGTTTTTAATCCCAGGGTCACTTCCCCAAATAGCAACAAAAAGCAGATGTTCTCACTTCCATCTTCTGTGCACACCCCCATGCAGATAGTTCTGTTTTTATGTGCTCAACTTTCAAAGACCCAGAGACCAGTTTGCATGTTTACATCTCCTCACACTTTACCTATTTCACCCACAAATCTCTGACTAGACTACAAACCATCCAGAACATCAGACTTTTAACACGGTCTAAGACAAGTGACCTCATCACACCAGTATCAGCCTCTTGCACTGGTTCCCAGTATGTTTTAGAACTGATCTTGAACCATACAGTTCACTTTCTCTTTCTGGCCTTACTCCATGTTTATATTTGATCTCCTAGGTGCATATGAACCAGTTCATAGCCTCAGATCCCGGGGCAGAGGCAGAGAAGCAGAAGTGAAAGAGCCTTTGCACTGTAACTCTGGAATAAGCTGCCTGGGGAAATTAGGTCAGAAGAATCACTGGCTTCTTTTCTAATAAATCTATCTGTGAAACATTGTCTACTTTTCTCTAGAGATGCACGAATTGATTGGCTGCTGGTCAGAAAAGGCTAGTTTTTTTGGTGTCATTGGCGATGGGACTCAGATAGCTGCTAAAAATGCAACATAGAGAAGACAGAGAGCAGCCGTACCACAGCAGCAACTGTGTGTGGACACACACACAGGAAAGGGTGACGCAAGAGCTCCGTCGAGCCGCTCCTGCTTGTTATATTACTGCTGCTGAGACTGATCTCAGAGCAGAACATCTCCACTGCCGTCCAGCTTTTACGCTCTTTGCACCAAGAAGCTGCAGGTTTTAGCATTTAAAATGTTGGTGTGTCCACTGGTGGTGGACATTTGCTGCCACGAGGAGCCAGATGAGAGTCTTGTTTAGTGTTCTGTGTGATGTCAACTAATGAGCATTCATTACCATGAGAACTTTATCTGACATCATTTCCTCTTGCGCCTTCTGTCTGAGTCACCTTTAATAAGAAGGTTTGATAAGAGGAAGCAGTGACCTGTTGTTAGAGGAAATTGCTGAGCCTCTTTTTTCAGAACACTGGGATGTTTTTAGAGATTTAGTCTGAGGAGGAAGAGACCAGACTCGTCCGTGAGAGCCAATAAACACCAACCCGCTGACTCGTCGGCTTTGTGCCGTTCCCTCCAGCCACCGCGCTCGCAGGACTCTTGCAAGCTGGAAATGTGTCAGTGATGCAAGGTGCCATTGTACTACACGTTAGTCAGTGGCTCAAATAACACACATTATGGCGACTGTGGTCTGAGTGTCACAAGGTCGGGGGCTGTGAACAAGCCTGTTGTGTATGCATGCGGCTCGGGGGGCTGACGTCACGAATGGAAAATGCAATATAGCTGTGACTTTCTGTCTAACCCTGCACACACACACACACACACACACACACACGCACACACACACACACACACACACACACACACACACACACACACACACACACACACACACACACACACACACACACACACACACACACACACATACACCTCATATTCCTCTTTGTCTAGTCTTTCTCACATGACCTGATTACACACACGCACGCACACACACACACACACACACTGATTCAGATCAATTTTCAGGCAGAGCAGCCCGACAGACAAGACTGCAGGTGAAAGATGAGATGCAGATGCTCGACAAACACACACACACACACACACACAAGCTTTTGATCAGGTGTAGCCGATGCTGCAATCTTTGCATCGGAGGGGACAGATATAGAAACAGTCTGACTTTGAATGTGCACATGAAACACAAGCTCAGTTCCAAACGTTGCCTCCTTTTCTATATGAACTGAACTGTAAAGAGGCTCTTCTGTATATTACAGTGAATGAACTCTTTCAGACGACCATCCTAAAACCAGAGGAGATGAATATGTTGCATTCTCAAGTAGACATAACTTTATTTGTCCTGACTCTACCTTTTAAAAACAGGAAGTATGCACAGACTCGCGGGGCACACACGTAAACAACAACTCCACCCTGCGCCAACCGATGACATCATATATTGAACTCTGACTTTAATCCAAATAATATGAAATATAAGCTAAATAAAAATACAACTTAAATAGCAAATGTTAACTTTTTAAACTGTTTTGGCTCACTGCAACCTAAATCATTAAAATGTAAATTAAATAACAGTATTTATATCTAGGTCGCAGCAAACACACATGTTGTTATTTTGCTATGAGGTAAACAGCTACTGTATCTGTATCTCCCTTTACTAGCAGCTGCTGTAACACAACATCTATAGGACTCTTTTAAAGATGCAATCAGAGCTATTTATGCACCTTTATCAGTGAAAACACAGTCATTTAGAAGCACTTCCCTTTTTCTTTTTAAACGAGTAACTAATTGTTCTGAATTAGTAACTTTATACACAATGTGTTATATACTGCAGGTACTGTGCCTTTATTCTCACCTTTTACTTTCCTTATTGTTTAGCTTTAATGTGCTATTGTGATTTATCAAATAAATGGACTGCGTTTATATAAAACCTCTCAAGTCTTAATCAATCAGTCAATCAAACTTTATTTTTAGAGCAAAAGTGATATTGGTGTATTTCAGTCAGTCAGACAGAAAACTTTATTCATTCTGTTAGTCCTCAGCAAGACAACACACATAACACACAACACGGTCACAGCCCCACCCGTGGCATACATACTAGGGTACACCGTTGCATTTCAATATGTTCCATTCAAAGCTGTCTGTGTATTGGCTACACATGATTGCTCATCGCTGTTCAGATATCTGATAAGAAGGCGTCAACACAAAATGGCCCAACAAGCTGTGGTCAAGATGCCTGATAAAACTTTTTGACAACCAGCTTTGCAAGTCACTCAGCTGAACTGTGTGAAAATGTTAAAATGCTTTCAATAAAAAACGATTAAAGAAACACACAATATTTTTCCAAACATTAAAAGAGTTCAGCGTACGCATCTTCATCGTTGACGTGCATCATCCTGATCATCCTCCCCTGACTCACATCTGTGCACTCCACACTGTGCGTTGTATAACACACAACATTGTAGACACAGTCACTGTCCAGTGTCCTGTGTTCCTGATGATCATGATTTCTACCAGACCACACCCTAAAATACTTTGCACTGTCCACACTTTCCGATATCACCATGGAACTTCACAAGTTTATCACATAAGACAAATATTTTTTGTATTGCAAGTTTTGTCAAATCTTATGTTTAAATATGTAAATGAGGCAATATCTAATGAAATATGCGCTAATTTGCATACATTTCCTGAACTGAAATCTGAACAATGGATAAAACCCCTTTCAAAATTATTGTTTTATTTTGTTGACATATTAGAAGTCTTTACAGAGGGGATTCTCTTTTTATCACTCTGTAAATAAGAAAATACTGTCACCAGCCCTAAAAAAAATCTAATTTCGCCATGTTTTATAGGAATAAAATGTTGTATAAATCAGGCTTTGAATGATATAGCAACAATCCCCTCTGCAGAAACCTTCAGAATAGACAGGAATGAAACTGGAAGGTTTAGTGTCTCCACTGTAAGTGCTGCTGAAGAAAAACTCATTTTGAGAAAACGGCCTTTAATGAATTCCATAGATTGTTAATGTAAATCGTACTTTTATGATTTGTTACAGATTCGGAGGAAATTACCATTTTTGGAGCCTATACATGATTGTTCAGGAGAGAGAGCTTTACAATGATACCTGACATGACATGGTCAGACAATAAGCACAGCACAGTATGTCACAGTAGCTGTTAACTTTTGGTGAATTTATTTAATCTACCAACAAAAAAGTGAAGTAACCACCTTAATGTGGATTTTCTACCATTTCTTTTGACTTTCTGAAGGAATATAGGAATGTTAAGAAAGAACAATAGCCTTTAATCTCAAAATTGATCCGTGCATGAAAAAACAGGGTTTTTGCCTATGATGGATCTCTTCCCCACAATAATAAACAGGCATGTGTGAAGGAGCCATAATGTTGAGTCCTCCTACCACTACTTTACCACAACCAATGAAAAGCCCCACCCACTCTGAAGCCTAGCACTGCAACCCACTCACAGGCTGCTGGCATACCGTCGTGAACAGTACTTGTAGGATCTTGAGTTATTGCAGTCTACAGGTTCGTCACAAATGGACAGCACAGATGTTAGCATGAGCGTCAGTCATTGTTCTTGGTGAGCCTAAACACATATGCCCTCTTTGTTGTGTTCAGGATGTTGCACAAGTGCAGGAAAGTGTCTTTCCTCATCCGGAAATTCTGCAGCCCCTGCCTGTCGTACCAGGTGGTGTGTGTTTACTGCCAGGCCCTGCAGGAACCACTGAGCCCAGCACCTGCAGCTCTTGGCTGTTCTTGTTTGTAGTGTTATGCAACGTTATCAAGATCCATGTCAGCAATTCAAGTGTGTGCTAATCATTTCAAAGTCAATATTAACAAGTAAGGAAATAAGACAAAACAAACTATGCTGAAGCTGCTCCTCAGTGATTTGTGTTATTTAAAGGGATAGTTCAACATTTTGGCAAATTGGCCCATTGTCATAATCCCTATAGTCGTAGCAGTAGGTTCGTTACCTTTATTTGTCGGTGCAAGCTATTTTTAGAACGGCGGAACAGAGCCGTGAGCTGCTCAGAGCTACGCTATGGAGGCTAAAGGAATTTCTTGGTTTCCCTCATCAAACTCATCAATTACACAATCCCAAAACTCCAAAACGCTTTCGTGGACAAGTTGTGACCTGCACATTCACCACGCTATGAGATAATAATGGAACGTTATGATTTACGTTTTTGAGGTAAATACAGGGTAAATACAGAGTCTGCTTGCGGAAAAACTGTCCCTGAAGACAACGCGCATCAGCGGTTTTGCATGAATTTACCTCTAACACTTTCTAAAAAAAAAACATTCTAAAACTGGAGTTTTAGAATCTTTTGTTTGGCTTCATCAAAACGTGACACCATCAACATTTGACATAAATCTATCTCACAAGTCCAGATGAGAAAAGAGGAAAGCTGGGCTGAAGGCTGTCCCAAGTTAACCCTGATGGCTACAAATATCTCCAAAAAATCTCACTTTGGAAAAAGATGGAGCATCATAATGACACTGGGCACTAAAAGCTGGAAACCTATGGAAACTGACCTGCATCACCTCACTCGGGGCTGTCACCACCACGACATGGCACAGAGGCCTGGACGCGGATGCCACAGGGATCAGTCACACCTTGCGCGCCACACACAGGGCTGGAGAGTTTGTCTCAGGACCAGGACGGCTGGACAACCCACCCGTGTTGACAGCCTGTGTCCCAGGAGGGATGCAACGATTTGGGCCGTTTCATATTCATGTTTTATACTGCAGCTTCTGTTGTGGGCAGATTGTGTAGCAGCCCATCTGAGCCAACTGTCTTTAAGCACAGACACTCTGAGCACATCATGGAGACAATCATGTGATTAATGTATGAAACTGGTGCATCATGTTCTTAATGAATCCCCCCTGACAGTCTATTCTCTGCTCTGGACCCGACTATACACACTTCCTGTTTTCTAATCATCCATTTTCCTGCACAGCTCAAATTGATTCTGAAACTGATCAGATCCTATAAAGTGCAACAAATGAAAGTGGGAAACATTATAACTTAAAGGAGACATATTATGCCCCTTTTCCACAAATTAAAATAGTTCCCAGGTGTCTTAAAGACATGTCTGTGACTTTCTTGCTTTGGTCAAAATCCCCCAAGGATCAAACATCACAGCTCTTTTCATCCTCTCTAAACAGCCCTGTTCAGAACGGCTGCTTTCAGTGTCTGTCCCTTTATATGCAAATGAACCACTGCTTGCCCCGCCCCCTTCTTCTGCTACCAGGTAGGGGTGGGGTTATGCAAATTTGAAAGTTAGTTACATCACTAGAAGACAACTGAGGGAACAGCTCGTAAAACCACATGGAGGAATCCTGCACATTACAGATTTTTTTTGTCAATTCTCACATTTTGGGGGCCAGAAGGGAAGACAAACACCCAAATATATTGTATGTTAAAGAGCCTTCAAAAAGTGATATTTCCATAATATGTCCCCTTTAACAGAGTTCTTCTTGATCTCCTTGATTTCTGGGTTTAAGTGACTGGTCAGTCACTCCACCCATAAAGGTGCTAACCAACTTGCCAAGAGGTTATCAACCTCTTGGCGAAGCGGTTAGCAGGAGACCAGGGTTCAAACCCCACCTTGGGCAGGCTGTGAGAAACACAACGCGGAGGGCCAGATATGACATCGGCTACACTTTCACATCGACGCCTCCTGGTTTATTTGCAAACTACCTGCACAAACAGGAAATAGATCAGATCAAAGAGGAAACAATGTGTTTTCTCCCAGCTAGCAGAATTGGATGTTGTGTGTGTTGCATCACATCACCCACATAAAACTATCTGTTGATAAGTCTTTACAAATTTACTACTGTGCTTCACTTGTCTCCTGCTGCTCACACCATCACGTGGTTGGATCGATCTGCTTCGTCTTGTCAGACTCTGAGCTCTGAGCTTAGTGGTGGTTTCAGTTCATTAAGACTCACAAACAGATGCAGACAGGAACCTCAGGAAAGAGGCTTGGTTTCTGTTTATCTAGAGTTTCTTGTTCCCAGCAACTCTGCTCTCTTCTTTCTCTATCTCCATCTCCCCACTCCCCCTGACCTCTGCCCTGTGATAGACTCAGATTAGATAAGAACCAGGTTCTTGATGCTTGGTAACCATTCACTAAAATGTCCTGATGTCCCTGATTTCCAGGGACAGCCCCTTGGTGACTGGAGCTGTCCCCACAAACGCTGCTAGCTTTAGCCAAAGGTAAAACATTCAAAATTGAATAATCCAATCAAAGTCTCATTTTTTGTTGTTGTCTTCATGCAGAGAATGGGTTAAAGGGATACAGTAGTTTAACAGCCTCCGTAGTGTAGCTCTGAGCAGCTCGCAGCTCTGCTCCGCCGTTCTAAAAACAGCTTGCACCGACAATTAAAGGTAACGAACCTACTGCTAAAACTATAGGGATTATGGCAATGGGCCAATTTGCCAAAATGTTGAACTATCCCTTTAAGTGGGTCAGACATTAGTTTGAAGCAAACTGATGTTGACAAAACAATTCACCTGTTTACCTTCCATAGCATTACACATAATTTAGATTTTTTGAAGAAACAGAAAAAAATGACATCCTACACAGTATATCTCTGGAAAATTGAGCATGTCTTTCAATTTCTATTAATTGGTGAATAATTTCCTCCGCCAGTCAGTAAAAACAGACGTAGGCGTATTGTGATCAGCAGTAAATCATCCTCCACCTGGATTAATGCTGCTAATCTCTCTGATCACACACCAACCACTGCTTTAAGGTGACAATAGAGGTCATAATAACAGGCCTCAGGGACATGGTTGCCTGTTTGCAAACCTGTCAGCACATTGCAGTGTCAACTTGGAGTCACGTTGATACGCTGAAATGAAATCAATATCTGGCTCCACAGCTGCCGGATCCTCCTCCTCTGCCTCCACCACGGTGCTGGCGCGAGTGGGTGTTTTTTATGAGACCGACACGACGAGCTGGAAACTCAGTGGAGCTATACTGATTCTGAACATGTCCTATCAGCAACAGACTGACATGCTGGTCCTTAAAATAAAGCTGTAATTAAGAAGTGAATCATCTATCAGATGGTGAGATGAACTTGAGCATGTTGGTGCCGGTGTGATCTCTATCTCTATCTATTCCTGTTTCCAATAAGCAAACGGTTGACTTTGCTTTGGGAGAATTTGCACATGATTCATGCACAGACATCCAGCCTCTCTCTCTCTCTCTCTCCTCCTATACTGTAATGTAATGTAGGCTGGCTCTCCCTCCCACTCATCACCTTCTCAGTTCTCTGCTGCAGCCTCTCGCTCCCTTCACGCCAGCCCTTCTTTTCATCATTCTTCTTAAACGCCCGTCTTGTTCTTTGTCTGCGTTTGTGCTCTTGTTGCAGATGATGACATTATTCTCCAGCCTGTTACAGTGAAGCAGACAGATGGACACAACACAGAAATCTCACCTGTAGCCTACCCAGGGTTGTGGTAGGCTCTCAGTCATCAAGGTCATTGTAGTTGCTGACCTTAAGTCGTTATGTTTAACGACTATTCCCAGGGTTCAAATCCACATTGTGTCCTATAATTTTAGATTTGGCCCCTCCACCAATGATCCTGATCCACCCAGCTGCCCCTTCACCATCGGTCCTGCTCCATCCAGTGGTCCTGCTGCATCCCGTGGCCCTGCTCCACCTGGCGGTTCCTGCTCCACCTGGCGGTCCTGCTGCATCCAGAGGTCCTGCTCCATCCAGCAGTCCTGCTCCATCCGGCGGCCCTGCTCCATCTTTCTTTATTTTTTGTGTCATTGTCGTGTGAGCTACTGGACTAATTTGAATTTCCCGGGATGAATAAAGTATTCTCTACTCTACTCTACTCTACTATAATACTGACATAGGCTATAGAACAAGTCAGAACAACAGACAACTTAATCTCTTTGTCAAAAAGGTTCAGAGTCAGGTTGACAACCTTGAATAATGAATAAACAAAAAAATAGTAACTAAATTACTACAACTGCTAACTGACTAAAAAATGAAAGACATAAAATTCATTGATCATTTATCTTTTATAATATAAATAATATTGAACTTTTTACAGTGACAATAAGTGGGGTAGTGACTTATTAGGAACACAAGTACAGTACATACCAACGTCTCTGTTTGACAGTTTTGTTGCTGTTTAACTCAGTAATCAAACCAGTCTCCAAAATGTTCCAATGGAAAATGAAACTTTCTGAGACTGACAAACATTAAACTGTTACCTCAAGGCAACTGGATCTGTCCAAGCTGTTCACTTGTGGTTGAACCACAGTGCTCTGGACCAATTAGCATTCCGTGAGGGAGGAACTGCTGGCAGCAACTGAGAAATGACTGTTTTGATGTTTATAGAAGAACCATGTTGATGCTTGATGCTTCATATTTCTATTTGAATGTTTGGGTGAAATATCCATCTGACATAGGAAACACAACTCAACAAGAAGTCACAGTGAAGAGTGAAGAGCTTTGAAAGCTAGTTCTTGACTCCTCTGTGTGGAAAATTCAGACAAATCATTTGCAAAGTCTTCAAATGAAACAAAGAAAATCAGCTTAAAATGAAATGTAGTGTAAGTATGAATTACTGCTGCAAAAATGAAAATCTAAAATGTGCTAACAAATAATTTTCAGGGCGTAGGCTACTGCCAAGAATAGCACCACTGATGATTACTGATATGAATGCATGATTGAATGCATTTACATTTGTCAACCCAACTGAAGGATATAGGCATCTGGCAGTGGTGGTGACAATCAATGGACAAGCTGATGATTAAGACCATTTACACAGTGTCTGTTGTGGTTTTCAATCTGTGGTTCAGCTCTGATGTTAAACAGCCTGAGAGAATTCACGTTGCCACAGTGGATGTACGTGTCGGCTCTTGATGGATCAGGCATTTGTAAAGTGATTTGTCTGATAAATTCTTGTACATGACAGGTCTTCTCTCAGGGCGCATGAATCGCCCAAATACATTAACATACACAAGGGCGCTGCCCGCACATGCTGAGGCATATCTTTACAGCTCACAGGCCTAAAGCATGTCCTCGCCTTTATGGCTTGCCTGTTCAGACCAGTTAATGTATATTTTCTCAGAGGTTTGTCTTGCTACAGTTTTAGACCATTTGTGTAGTAGCCTATATAGCCTACACTGAGCAGACATAACATTATGAGCACTGACAGGTGAAGTGAATAACACTGTCCATTTCATTGTGGCACCTGTTGGTGGGTGGGATATATTAGGCAGCAGGTGAACATGTTGTCCTCAAAGTTGAACGACTGATGATTTTGTGGACCTGTCCTTTTAAAGTGATAGGCAAGGCATACGCAAGGATACACCAACATTTTTTTGTGTGTCTTGCCTCACTCCCGAGTCCATGACCAGCAGATAGACACCATCCTTTCCACTGTGCGTGCAGTTACAAGGGAGATACGGGCAGAGCTGGCGCACCGCTAATAGCTTAGCTCAAACGCTGGAAGTGCATAGGTAGTGTTAGCCTGCCTCCTACCCGAGCCGAAATCAGCAGTCAGAAGCTGATTTCATTTTAGCTCTAAAATGATCACTATCGACATTTCAAACATTTTTAGGCGAGAAAGTAGGCTAGTCGTTTAGATCAGCAGTGTGTCGTTAATGTGTCTAAATACCAGCTGTTTACAATTTTGTTCGGACGAATTTGGCGCTACTCAAGCTAGCCGTTGTGACCAACGCACTTTGGGGTTACTTTCACAAAATAAACACCTGTTGCCCTTTACATACAGAAAACCATGACGATATAATTTGTGCTTTTACTTTGAAATAGGAAGCTAACCTACCCTCGATGTAGCTAGCTTGAACCAAATATTACCATCTTGTACCCTCCGTTTTGACCGATCTCGTCCCGTTAGCGGCATTTGACCGCTCAAGATGCCTTACCGGAGAGTTTTGTCAGCTCTGAGACGAAGATCGGCCCGCCGGTTTCTGTTTAGAGTTGCTGAAGAGTTTCTCTGATGACTTTAGGTGGAGGCAGGCTAACACTACCTATGCACTTCCAGCGTTTGAGCTAAGCTAATTAGTGGTGCACCAGCTCTGCCAGTATCTCCCTTGTTACTGCACGCACAGTGGAAAGGATGGTGTCTATCTGGACTCGGGAGTGAGGCAAGACATGAAAAAAAATGTTGGCGTATCCCTTTAAGACAAGTGTGATAGATGTGATTTCAGGAATTAAGAAATGAGCAGTGGTGACATCACAGTGTGTATCTGTTGTAAAAACACCAAGGGAAACAGTATATGAGAGGAAATAAAACTGCTCCACTGAGAGAGGGTTGTGATGTTGGTTCCTCTGTGTCTGTAAAACAGTTACCACTGTGAGTTAGACTCTCACTCCTCAGCCCTTGTGTCCTGATGCTGAGTAATAAGTCAGTCGCACACTCTTCTTCTACAGTCACTCCTCATGGAAGCTGCTCAGCCGCTGTTTGATGGACATGAGTTTTCTGCCCTGGGTTGGGAGGCTCACAGTTTACACCAGTTTTTTTTTTTTTTTTTATAAAAATCCCATCTCTGAGTGATGGATGAGAGGTTGCCATAGCAACAAACACATCTCTTGGCAGAGTAGTAGGATGCCCTCTCACCCAAAACAGCCTCCTCACTCAGCGCTCCAGGGGTAGTTGAGCTTGTGTAAAGATTCTGAGCACACACAGGTGAAGACACGCACACACACACATAGGCCTACACACACACAGTGCAGCATTACATAACATCAATAATGCATAAATAATATGAACAGCCTCAGCCCGACTTCTCTCTAATTCTCAACACCGCACTGACAGGAACGGATGGGCAACAACCATTCAGTGGACAGAGGTGAATCTGACACATCGACACAAATCATCCCCTCGGATTTATAAGGTGGAGTGGATGTGACATATTGAGCTTTAGAGTGTTTGCTTTTCAATAGCAAAACTGATGTGGAATAGCTTCTTAGATTAAAATGGCAGACACCATAAAAAATACAAAAACCTAACAAATACCTGATTTTTATTTGGAGCATGTCAGATCATGACAGAACCTTACAAAACATGAAAAGAAATGATTCCACTCATCATTCGTTTAAAAACATCACATTAAGTCTTGTACTGTCTACATGTATGAGCAAGTTCAACTGAGAGACTTTTTATGACATATATTTCTTGTTCTATGATGTTTATCTCCCTCTTAAAAAGAGCACTGCAGGCTATGTATAAAGGTCAATTTGAAATATTTAGGGGCCAATTATATAAAGGAACCATCCATTTCAGGTCAGACAGCAAATAAGTGGCAGGTCAGTATAAAGGTTGTCACAGAATAAAAACAAGTGAATACCTGTATTCAGTTTTAACAAAAAAAAAAAAGGGTGAATAGAACTAATGTGAATGTTTCTGACTTCTTAATGACTTTAAGTTTCATGTTTGAATATGTCACAGTATAGCACTTTGAGAGCATCCTATCGCTGCCCCACGGTGGGCCTGCAGAGCTAGGCTCCATTACTCTGAGAGCTCATTACAGCACACAGTACATCACATTTAAACACTCTGCACTTACTCTGAGTTAAAGAGAGGTAAAAGAGCAATGAAAAGGCCCTGATTGCTGGGCTCTATGTACATAATTATACTACGGAGTGGGAAAACTGATATGTTCAGTTAATTAATGACTTGACTTTCTGCTTGAAGGTAGCCGGCTCTCTTCTTCTGTGGCCCCCTGCTGGTCGATGTCAGATCACACAGTGGTGAAGGTGAAGCGGGTGACATGGTGGTAGTTCTCACCAGGACGCAGGAGACAGTCAGGAAACAACACCTGGACACAGACAAACCCACACACACAAACACAAAAACACAGGGGATGTACTGTAGCCTGTGTTAACAGTTGCAAAGAGTGTAGATCACTTTGCTTGGCTGACTAACACTCAACTAGAGTTTCTTAATTTTTATTTTCATTTCGGACATGTTAGTTAAATCAGACTTCATCACACTTCATCTCAGTTTAAAGGGACACGAGGAGTTTCTCCAGCGGCAGAACGAAAAATTCCGCGACAATAAAAAGTCTCATATTAATGTGGATGAATCTACGCTACCCACACTTGTTAATGGGCCCATTTTCGATAAATATATTGTTTTGTCTCTATCGTTATTTTGTTATTATTAGTGGTGGCGGAAATGCTGGGCGAGCCGACCAGCATTTCCTTACTTTCGGTTTCGTGGCGAGTCATGAGAATAACGCCGCCGAATCCTGTTTATGGTGGGAACTACGATGTATGTGATCGTCTTCCAACCTCTGACTTTAATTCTTGATGAATGAAAACATGAGTCTGTCTTGCGCCGGTCAAAGAATTTTCACGGTGCGCGTAGGTCACAAATGTAGTGTGAAAACACTTCGCTTTTCCAAAACTCCTCGTTGTCCCTTTAAGTTATACAGCAACATGGTCGAAAAGGAAAGCGGGAGAAGCAAAAGCTTATCTAGTCCCGCCCCCGGTACCCTCAGATACATTCTCTTCATCAAATGTTTTCTCTTTTGACAGTCCAACATAACATGATACAACAGCAGATAGTACAGAGCTGCAGTCCAGTTCCAGACTGTCAAAACAGATCACATGTGTGTCTGTACACGTGTCCATATTGGTCCATCTTACGTGAACAACAGCCTCGTCTTGTTGTCTGGCATGTCTCAGTCCCGTATTCGTGTGGTCAACGGCAGAGATCGATTGCAGTGATTTGATTGGTTGGCTTAAATCTCCAGGTCAGAACATTATATGAATTTCGAGCTGTTCGCGAACTTAAATAGTCAATGTCTGTTGCCACTTGTTCCCTCTGACACTGATGATGCATGTGTATCATACAAGAACTGATCTTATATACCCAACCCAGATGTGATATGACTGATGCATTACACACTATACAATCTTTCTTTGATCTAATCTGACTCTCGGTCATATTCAATATTCAATAATAAATGTAGGAATAAATAACATCTCCTGCACTGCTTGTCCTTACATTACCTTTTCATCGATGGGGCTTTCTTGTGGAGTATGTTGCTAAATTGCTGACATTTTGATAACTGCTCATGTTACACAATTTCCCAGAAATCAATCCTTCCTCACTGCTCTAAAACAGTAGAGCTGCCAGCGGCTGCACAGCACAGCTTCCTGTGTGGATCATCTTTTTAGAGGATAGAAGAGGAATTGATTTCAGGTAACCTGCTGTTTAAACAGGTTTATGAAGTATTAATACATTACATTATATCAGACAGTGTACTGGTATCTAAAACACTATCTGAATCATTTCCAACGGTAGCATCTGAACAACTCCACTAACAGACTGAACACAGATAAACCCTAATGTTTGAGTAAACATTCACCACCACCCAATTTACTTGTGAAAAACAAGACACTTGTCTCAAACAACTGTCCTCATCAGCTGCTACACACCTGCTGTGGCTGAGCTGTTTCAATCAGGAAGGTCTAACTCATGGTTTCATTTTGGTTTTTCGTGTATCACATTATTACTGAATTACGTTTAAAGGTCCAGTATGTAAAATGAAGGGTAAAACCCAGACATCTGGCGTTCAGATCCGAGACTGCAACTACTCACTCGCGCTCACCCCTCCCGTCAGCAAAGTGACAAAAACATGTTTACCACGACTGGGAGTATTTCAGGAGTATGGAGCGATGAGGTGAAGATCTAAAACATTTTACGATATGTCTGCTGTTTCCTCCTCCTTCTTCTTTCCTTCCACATTCTTCTTTGTTGGTTTACTTATGAACGCGAGACTCGCAAAATCTGCTCTCTGACTGGCTGGATTTTGCGTTCGGGCTGCCGTACAAAGATGGCGACACTCTAAAGCAAGACCCTTGTTATATGTTTATATAAAAGAATAATTATAAGGCTACGAAAACCAAACTAATTTATTTTATAGCGATTATACACTTACACAAATATATTCATGGGTAGTATATTCAGATGTTGCCAATAACCTTTGCCAAATATTACACACTGGACCTTTAAAGGTGTTCAGAAATGGCAGTTTGTCCTGCGCCTCCTTCTACGAGTTTCCACGAATTGCTGCACGAGTTTACCCGAGTAAGGAAACAAATTTGATTGGTCGTTATCAAGCGGGCAGGATATTCAACATTTGGGCGAGACCGAGCTCGGTGTGTGTGTGTGTGTGTGTGTGTGTGTGTGTGTGTGTGTGTGTGTGTGTGTGTGTGTGTGTGTGTGTGTATGTGTCCCAGAGTTGATTGTGGATGACCGATCTAATAGTATTGGCTGATGAATCGTGAGCAACATGACACATTATTCGTGTGCCTGCATTATCCAATGTGAAAAAAACGACCCCACTTTCATCCCGGATTTACTCTAGAATTTTGTACAGTTTGGGCTACATTGTCTGATAGATGAGTTATTACACTAATGTTAAGACCCACAGTGGGCTCAAATTAAATTTTCTTTTCTGAATACCTTTAAGAACAATCATCACCATCACCATCATCATCATCATCATACCTGGTTGACAGCATCAGGCCAATTCTGTGTCTCCAGACAGAAGGAGCAGTGCTTCCCGTACTTGGCCCCGCCCTTTCCTATGATGGAGCCGTCCAGGTAGTTGGCAGTGTAGAACTGGACTCCTGGTTGGCTGCTAGAAACCTCCAAGACACGCCCACTGGCCGGGTGACTCACCCTGAGGTTAATAAGGAAGTTTCCTTTATTCAAGATAAAGTCATGTGTGTTGTTGTATGTGACTGTGTGTAAAAGCGTGTGTGTGTGTGTGACTGTGACCTGGCAGCGTGTCTCTCTGTCCAGGCGTCCCCAGGTGATGACAGACAGAAGTTGTGGTCAAACCCTGGACCTGGAACCTCCTTCAGCCGAGGGCCAATCGGAACAGGCTTCCTGAGGTCAAAGGGCGTGGCCTCCACTGCTCTGATCTCTCCTGTGGATACATGAAGTTATTAAAGGGATACGGCATTTTTTTTTCGTGTCTTGCCTCACTCCAGAGTCCATGACCAGCAGATAGACACCATCCTTTCACTGTGCATGCAGTAAAAAGGGAGATACAGCAGAGCTGGCGCACCGCTAATTAGCTTAGCTCAAACACTGGAAGTGCATAGGTAATGTTAGCCTGCCTCCACCTAAAGTCATCAGAGAAACTCTTCAGCAACTCTAAACGGAAACCGGCGGCCGATCTTCGTCTCAGAGCTGACAAAACTCTCCGGTAAGGCATCTTGAGCGGTCAAATGCTGCTAACGGGACGAGATCGGTCAAAACGGAGGGTTCAAGCAAAGACGGTTTATTTTGGTTCAAGCTAGCTACATCGAGGGTAGGTTAGCTTCCTATTTCAAAGTAAAAGCACAAATTCTATCGTCATGGTTTTCTGTAGGTAAAGGGCAACGGGTGTTTTATTTTGTGAAAGTAACCGGAAGTGCGTTGGTCACAACGGCTAGCTTGAGTAGCGCCAAATTCATCTGAACAAAATTGTAAACAGCTGGTATTTAGACAAATTAACGACACACTGCTGATCTAAACGACTACTTTCTCGCCTAAAAATGTTGAAATGTCGATAAAGTGATATATTTACAGAGTTTAGAGCTAAAATGAAATCAGTCGCAGGACTTATCTCTACACTTCTGACTGCTGATTTCGGCTCGGGTAGAGGCAGGCTAACACTACCTATACACTTCCAGCGTTTGAGCTAAAGCTAATTACGGGCAAAACGGGCTCTATCTCCCTTGTTACTGCACGCACAGTCGAAAGGATGGTGTCTTTCTGCTTGTCATGGATGAAAAAAATGTTGGCGTATCCCTTTAAGTTTGGATTCTTTAGGGGAAATTTACACAGAGAGGAATAAAATGTTCTCAGAAACACAGGCTGCAGTGTGTAATTATCAGAGCAGAACAACCTAAACGATGTTAGAGAAAGTAGTGAAAACACAGTAATAACTAACCCCCCCCTATAGACTGAAGCAGGCGAGTCACAGCGTGTTAACTAGACTTCATCCTCACATATAAATCATGCATTAATCATACACAGTGTCGACTTCACACCTGACCGCCGCAGCACACAGGAGAGACACGGATTCAAGTGTTTGTGCTCTGTGCTTTTGTTCAGTGGTTATAAATAACAAATGACATTAACTGAACAGTAACACCTGTCTATAACTTGACTGGGTGCTGCTTTTATTCTGAATGTCAAAGCTGTGTATCACATTTCTTTCTCCAAATATTACTTCATCTCACACATGTCTATACTTGGTTTTTTATCAGATTTCCACCTCAGTGATTTCTCTAGCATGCGCCAAACCCAGCTGTGACATAAACTCCATAAGATTTTATTATATCTACAGGTGTTTCCATCACTATACAGATGTTCTGCTCATGTTTCTATCAACGAGACAGAGATCAGGAGAAGTCTCAGCTCTAGAAAACCTCATCTTCTCCTCCAGGTCATTCAGACGATTCAGTCCATGGTGTCAGAGATCGTGTCTGCTATCCGTTTTTAAACCACTGCTTTCATGTGAAACCATGTGTCATCAATTCATTGTTTCATGGCAACTAATCATCACCATCAACAAAGAGCTGCATTGTATCATAGGACACACTGTCGTAGAAATAATTCACTATAATTGCTAGCTTGCTGTGCTGTGTGTTCTCTGCAGGCCTTTGTGTGTTCAGTGTGGGCAGGGTGACGCTGTCTCTTTAAGAATGATTTTTATGCAGTGAATAACTCTTTATCTTGTATTTATTTTTATCTTTTCATTTATTTGACCTGCACCTTGATAAAAGAACTACTTTCCCGCAGTTTCTGGACATTTAGTGACTATAAAGAGTCAGACAGCAGAAGGTCTTTCCCTTAAAAGGGATAGTTTCAACATTTTGGCAAACTGGCCCATTGCCATAATCCCTATAGTTTTAGTAGTAGGGTCATTACCTTTATTTGTCGGTGCAAGCTATTTTTAGAACGGTGGAGCAGAGCCGCGAGCTGCTCAGAGCTACGCTACGGAAGCTCATGGGATTTCTTGGTTTCCCTCATCAAACTCATCAAATACACAATCCAACAACTCCAAAACGCTCTGGTGGACAAGTTGTGACCTGCACATTCACCACGCTATGAGATAATAATGGAACGTTATGAGACAGAGTTGTTTTAGAGGTAAATGCAGAGGCTGCTTGCTGAAAAACTGCCCTTGACAGGAACGTGCATCAACGGTTTCGCATGAATTTACCTCGAAAACAACTCAGTCTCGCAAAGTTCCGTTATTATCTCATAGCGTGGTGAATGTGCAGGTCACAACTTGTCCACCAGAGTGTTTTGGAGTTGTTGGATTGTGTATTTATGAGTTTGGTGTGGGAAAGCAAGGAATTTCCATTAGCCTCTGTAGCACAGCTCTGAGCAGCTCACGGCTCTGCTCCGCCGTTCTAAAAATAGCTTGCACCGACGATTAAAGGTAACAAACCTACTGCTATGACTATAGGGATTATGGCAATGGGACAATCTGCCAAAATGCTGAACTATCCCTTTAACTTAGCTGTCACAGTGTCGACCATGGCAGTTTCATCCTCTTACAGCTGTGTTCAGCCTCCTGCTCTCTGTTTACCTACAGTCCGTTGCGCCACAGCGATTAAATGATTTTCAGATGTTGTTCTTCTTCTGACGGAATCATCATAAATCCAGGTTAAAGACGAAATGAGATCATAGCTGAGGAGAAGCCGTGCTGAGCACTGACTGAGCGTCAGCGATAAGACAGGCAGTGCGGGTCGGAGAGCATCCTTCTTAACGTCACTGCCTCACAGCTGGGTATACTGTACTGTAGATTTTTGCAGAAGCTTTGGAGAAGCTTGTTTTTGAGCATGAACAGAGGACTGAGATATAAAAGAGAGAAACACAGATTTACTGTAAATACAACTTCATCCCAGCCCGGAGCCCTCCTCCTGTTGGAGATCTGACAGCAGAGAACACAGGGCGGGAGCACTGAGTACACACCACTAATTTTGACTGCGCATTTATTCCAGATTTTTAAGTCATGCTCTAATTCGGCCTTTGAGGTGGATTTCCATTGTAACACTGATCCTGTGATATAAATAGGCCGTCATTAACTCCTCTGTCTCCAGGGAAACCAAAGCTAATTGCAGAGTAATGAATGTTTGTCTGACAGAGCATGAAGAAACACTCCACACAAAAGTACAAGTGTTCGAGCTTCCACACGTCGTACTAACAGTTATTACAGCAAGCATACACCATAATTAAAGCTAATACTGTGCCAAGCGCAAAGAGTCATTGACAGTCACATAAAACTGCAACAGAGAGACAACAGCGCTGATCTCCTGACACAGACACAGAGTGTTTAGTGGAGAAGATCATTCTGCTGTGCAGCTAAAAAAAAGACAAGATGTCAGTCTGAGAAAAAACATAAAGAAGTAGGGCTGGGATGATATGCTATTCTCCCGATTCGATTTGATTTGATTTAAACTGCGATTCTACGATATTGCCGATTTTTTGTCTGCATTTTTAACATTTATCTGCACACAAATATTGTAGGAGCCTATACATTAACATACTCTATTATAAAGTGAACTTAAACCCTTTTCAAAACCTGTACTTTCTGTATGTAAAAATGCTAACAAATGCACATTGCACAATATAAAAAAAAAAAAAAAATCTATTTAAAAATCGTCAAAAAAGATATCGCAATATTTATATGAATAGATTTTTTCTTCCACCCCTATAAAGAAGCATAATGTCGACATGGTGAATTTCCTCCCAGAAGGTTAGTGCTCCACTTTTTATTTGAGAAAAAGAGAAAAAGAAAAAACATCTGATACCTGCTGTTGTTGAGCTGGAACTGATTAGCTGTACCAGTGTTTTACTGCACAAACAGTATGTGATGTGTGAACCTCATGTTTTCAAGGGCTGATGTGGGATCAGGTTTACTGCGTCCACACACAATACCCCAAACTGATAGGGCTGAAAATTAACTTTAGAAATGCTTGCATCAATCAAAAGGGAAAGAATGAATATTGTTAATTGCATGTAAGATGTTGGAAAGAGACCAAAGCAGGAAACAGAGATCAGATGGACTGAGCTAAAATGTGCTTGTTGTACATAAACATTTAGACAGCTTCAAAGTTTCTCTCAACTCTCTGTTTATGACACACAGCTGCACAAGAAACATTTAGTGACCATGTGTTCAGTTCTTTTTGAACGACCTAACTGGGTGAACTCTCCCACTTCTCTCTGTATTGATGTAACCTGCTGAGCCTGAACAAGAAACAATGTGGAACTGTTCAAATATTTGAAGTGAACTTTATGGATTTACCCTTCGTTGTCAGGAACTCGGAGCATTAGAAGCTTTATGTCACATAATAAAGATGTGGACAAAATCGTTGGTACTCTTGTGTTAAATATATAAATTCCCACAGTTCACGCTGAAATAACTTGAAACTGACAAAAGTAATAATAACCTCCGACTTGAAAAAGTGCAATCAAACGCCACCTCAAGTCAGAACTCCAACTCGGCGAAGTCGGAGAAAAAAATCTACCCCGACTTCACCAAGAATCAGTTGTCTGACGTCACACCGCCTACAGTAAAACATCAATTAAAATGCATTTAAATGCCAAAATACATTAAAAGTCATTTTTTAAAAAATTATTTTTGTGCCCTTTATAATGTTTTTATGCCTTACGTGAAGCACTTTGAATACAAAGTTCGTTCTGGACTGGTCCCCCATGTTTTTGGTCATTCTGCCGTGGTGCGTCTCAAACGCTTTGAAGTCGGAACTCTGAGTTTTCAACTGGGAAAGATCCGAATTCCGACTTGTCTCAAATGCAGCATTAGACCGGGCTTCCTGACACTGGGCAGCACATTTGGCTCCAGAATGCCTTGATAGTCTTGAGATTTCATTGTAATCTGCACAGATTCTGTGTACAATGAGCTGATGGGAGAACGTCCTTTGGTCTTTTACTTTTGTCAGTTTCAAGTTGTTTCAGTGACAATTGTGAGTTTTTCCTTCTTTGACAGAAGCGTACCAACCATTTTGTCCACGTCAGTAAATCAATGTGTGTTGCATTCGAGCATTTAAAAAAAAAATCTGGTGTATCTAAACTTAATTCTCATCAATCAGTGTTGTACCTGTAGGATGGATGTGTCGTCCACAGGCAGGTAGGACTGAGCACTGATGGACACCTGGTGGTCGTAGATGTCTGCTGCACCCTGCGCACACACACACACACACACCTGTCACCCTCCACACACACCTGCTGCTCTTTTCCTTAGTCAGATTTCCTTACTGAGAAAAGACAGACAGACAGACAGACAGACAGACAGACTGACTGACTGACTGACTGACTGACTGACTGACTGACTGACTGACTGACTGACAGACTGAAGAGTTTTTACCTGTCCAGCCAGGTTGAAGTAGGAGTGGTTGGTCAGGTTGATGGGGGTGGTTTTAGTTGACCTGGCTTGATAGTCAGCAGTTAGTGTTTCACCCTGAAAACACAGTTCAGATCTTACTGAGCTCACGTACACATCTGTAAACCATCTATTTATATTCAAATCAACAAACATCTGCCTGGTTATAAGTTTGTGACAAATATTTAAAAGGGACAACGAGGAGTTTCTCCATCGGCAGAACGAAAAATTCCGCGACAATAAAAAAGTCTCACGTTAATGTGGATGAATCTACGTTACCACTTGTTAATGGGCCCATTTTCAATAAATATATCGTTTTGTCTCTATCGTTATTTTGTTATTATTAGTGGTGGTGGAAATGCTGGGCGAGCCGACCAGCGTTTCCTTACTTTAGGTGTTGCGGCGAGTCATGAGAATAACGCCGCCGAATCGCCGTTTATGGTCGGAACTACGACGGTATGTGATCGTCTTTGAACCTCTGACTTTAATTCTTGATGAATGAAAACATGAGTCTGTCTTGCGCCGGTCAAAGAATTTCACGGTGCGGAGGCTCATAAATGTAGTGAGAAAACACTTTGCTTTTCCAAAACTCCTCGTTGTCCCTTTAATTTACTCAACATTTACATCAGGTTGTTCAGTTTTACCATTTTGATTTCACATTAAACTGAATCATCCATGGGACAAACCCCCTCACACTGAGGCAGATCATCTAACACACACAAAAAAAATCTGGAATGAGCTAGTGAGCAGTTTGGTTGTGAATCAGGTGTTTACCTGTAGGGTGTAGGTGACGGACACCTGGACCTCTCCAGGATAACCCTGGTCTCCATCTGGACTGGTGAGACTCAGCTGCACACCACCCTCCACTGCTGCAGCCAGCCAGATAGCCTGTCAGACACACACAGTTATGCACTTTATGAAGCAAAATCAGTGGTTTTTACCAGATGTTAAACGGTGCAACGTTCTAGATTTACAGGAAGCACATGCAGATCTTCACTGGTGCACAGGTATCTAGATATGAGATATGAGGCCTCATCAGTCTGATGGAGAGCAGTCAAGAAGTTGAAGCTGCTCATTTCATTATTGCAGTATCAGGAAAATCTCCACTTCATTCTCACATTTTGACTGTTTTCCTGTAAAATGGAGACTTTCCTGGCCTTCTTTGAGGCATTTCTCTTGGAAAACAGATCCAAATTCAAAGCAAACATCGCAAAGAAATGGCACATCTTTTGGGGCACGACCCACACGTTTAGCTTTACATCAGTAAATAAATGTTTTACAATGGACCGATCAATCTACATTAATTATTTATTTTTTTTAAAGTTATATAACCTGGTTACGGTACATGACAAAGATACTTCACTTCTCTAAACCGTCTTTGGTTAGGGTTAGAGAGGTCAGGGGCGCATTGCATTGTGGGATGCAGTAGCCTACACAATGTAGACTGGTCAGATTGGTCAAATCATGGATCTATACATACATGGGTCAGATGCATACTGGACATATTTTCCAAATCAGTACGACATCTGTTTTTTTTTTTTCGCATACTGCAGATTGTGCTTTTGTTTGCATACTGTCTACTACATACTATATTTTGGCCAAATCAGTAGGCGACATACAGCACTAGCAGCACAGTATGTGGTTTTGAATATAACCACAGTGTCACAGCATCAGCTGCACTGCTGTGAAGAGTTCATGTGTGCTCCTGCCCCGGCTTGGCTGATGGCTGCAGTTACAGCCATCGTGTCACTAATGCAGTGGTTCCTCACCTATAAGTATATTTTTTGGGCTTTCTTGCCTCTAATGGACAGGAGAGTTGAGAGAGAGACAGGAAATGGGAGGCAGAGAGGGGGGAATGACACGAAGGATAGGGCCGCTTGACACGGGATTCGAACCAGGGCCGCCTGCAGTGAGGACTATTAGCTCCACACATGGGGCGGGTGCTCTACCAGCACCGCCCCTCAAGACCCCATTTTGATCACGACTGCATGTTAATCAAGATGCACCAGCTCATATTTTATGATGCATTTTATTTGAACTCAATTTATATCCGAGAAAGTGAAAGTATAGAATAGAATCAGTATTTTTTTTTCAATTACTAGACATTTCAGGCGACCCCATTTGAATTCCAGACGACCCCACGTGGGGTCCCAACCCCAAGGTTGAAAAACTGCACTGAAAAATCTGCACTAATGAGTCTTATTTCTTGATCCTGCCTCAAGTCCCTTTAATAAAGGGGAGAAATTATTGACTGAAATAACATTTTTTTTTACTTTTTTGGGGGAGTTCAGTTACTATCAAACTAAAAATAACTTTCATTACAAAATGAAGTGGAGGCACAAGCCAATAGAAGACAGCAGAAGTCTTATCCAATAATTTGCCAAGAAGATAAAAGTGTTCGATATTTTCAGTGCATAAGAGTCATGCATCAAGTGTTATAGCATTAAGAGGAGCCATAGACAGTCCCAGAAGGTCATATAAATACGAATGACAGTACTATGATCTCAAATTAATTTTACTGTTTAAAATACTGTTATATGTATATTCACAAGTTTATTCTTAACTACAATGTACCAGTCACAAGTGGTCAGCTATGAGGAGTTCACACCTATGTCCCACAGTTACCATTGTGTTAAGTGATCTCATCTCACTTTCCTGTTCAACATAAAAATACAGTGATGCATTTCTCACATGGGAAACGTCATCCTCACCACTCTCAAGGCAGTTCTCAGGGCTTTTTTCATTATGACACTAAATCACCTCCTCAACAGGCAACACCCTGTTGATGTGTCAAAACCTGCAAATTCACTTCAACAACGTAACATGTTTGTAAAAATAACACTGTATGACTTTTTACTGCACCATGACTGTGTCGACCTCTCAGCACTTCACTGAACTCTATCTATTCCACAATGTGTGGGAATGAGAAGTCTGTAGAAAATAGTTTTTAGAGTTTTTAGACTAGGAACATGGTTCATCCAAAATATTTACTGTAATGTAGACAGTGTTTGGCATTTGATTCAGACACTTTATGTATTTATACATTTTCACTGTATGATATTTTCACTGCTATGTTTCATTTTTAGTAGATATAATGTGCTACTTGCAATTTTTGGATTTGTGTGTAGAGTTTTAATAAAACGAGTCTTAGTAGAAACATTTGTGAAATAAGCCGTTATTGTAAAACTGAGGAAAACAGAATGATAAACTATGAATCAGAAAATAGAGAAACTAAATTATATAATCAAACTCAGAAAATGAAATAAATAAGTATGTGAGTGACGGACATTTCTCTGTACATAAATGAAGAAACTAAGTTTAAAGACTGGATTGAAAACACTTTGCAGTGCAGCTGTGTATCACGGCGAGTGAGAACTCTAATGAAGCAGTAAACTGTATTAATGAGTTGTCACAATGGGATGAGACACATCAACACAATGAGAAAATGTCTTGGGTGAAAGGTGTGAACAAATCCAATGAGAAATGCTAATCTGTGTGGGGACAATTAACTGTTCTGAGAGCAGCATTAATACTTTTGAGAATTAGGTTTCTGATGTGAGAACTGCATCAAATTGACTGAGAAAACCTGTTAACACATGAGAGGGACGTGGAGCGCCTGAGTGCATCAGTGCACTCCACACTATTCTCCAGTGAATGAGGATTTTACCCGTTTGAAATAGAGAAAAAAACAAAAACAAAACTAGAGCTTCAGAAAATATGGTCCCAGTCTGAATACTAAACAACAACTCTTTATCTTCGGCTTATAGTTAAACTGCGTCATAATTAGTGAATGAATTTGTGAGGTCACAGTGTCACAGACGTGTTCCTGATTCCTGTGTTGACTGATTTCATTCAGAAGAACATGAGATCACTTTAACCTTTGGCCCTGACCACCAAAGTCTAACAGTTCATCTTACAGATACAGATAACTTCATGTATCCCAAAGAAATGGCAAATCAGTTTCTACAGTCCACCTCATGCAATCATTCACACAACTTGGTCTGAAAGTGCCAGAGGCAGCATGGTATGGCCTATGTGAACGAGTGCAGTTAAAATAATACAGATGGAAGAATAAAACACAGAGTACAGGCTAAACAGGCATAACTAAACAAAAAAATATCTAAAAATCTAAATCTAATTCCTCAAGGTGGTCTTGAGCTACCACGTTCAAGAGGATAAAACATGTTTCGTGAGGTTCACCACGACTCGAATTTGGACTCTGGTGCCAAAATATTAGAAGAACTTCTCTGAGATATCACAGTAACGTATGGACAGACAGAAACATGCCTCCATGAAGGTAGCAATGAAGTAAATGGAGGAATGGGAAACACTGAGAAAAAGTGAGGTGGGACAAGTGGCAGAGGACATGTGTTGAGTAGGTGGTACCTCACTGACACCTTTTCATTCAGTGCCGGGTGTCAAATGTATCTCCATCACATATACAGTATATATATATATCACATGAGATGCATATGAATGAGTATGAACGGTAACTTCTATCTTTGATATTAAAATCTAAGAGACCCTCATGATAAATCTGTCTTTATATTCTGTGTTTCATAAAATGAACAGTGTTCACTGATAGATTTCTATATTGAGATCAGCCTCAAAAATGTCAAGGACATTGTGGAGCTGTGTGACTGAAGAACGAAGCCTTGTTCACACAGCTCTGTGTGTGAACAGACACTTTACACTGAGCTAATTCCTCTTTGATTGCCACAGCGTGACCACATGCAGGCCGCCCCTCTTCTCTTTGCTTTACAGCTTCAGTTTAAAACACTGTCCTGTCTGATGTCCGTCCCATCACCTCAGGCAGTGCATTAATAAAAGCCTGTCTGTGTTGAAGCTCATGAGACAGCTTGTCTGACAGGCTACTTTAATCAGGACATTAAAGCACTGCCCAATTATTTCCACACACCAAAAATAAAATCTCTAAAAATCATTTTCATTATTTTCTATTCATTTATTGATTCAATAAACTGTTCTGTTTTCTCTGAATTCTACTTTATTCACATTTAGTTATGGCAGAGGTCAGAGTGAGGGACACCATGTCGACTGAAGTACAGTAGTCAAAAGATTTCTCATTCAGTGTTTCTTCTTTATTTTTATTATTTTCTACAACTGAAGACATTAAAACTATAAGGGAATGGAATTATATAGTGAACACAAAAGTATTAAACAAAGCTGAATATGTTTTAGATTTTGGATTTCTTCTTTTTTTAACCTTCACTCTGTGGTCCAACTCATCCCAAACCATCTCAGTTGGGTTTAGGTCAATACACAGATAACACTTATGTGTTTACAACATAACTCCATATGTGTTCCTATCTACAATGCAGAAGGTGATAAAAATAAAGAAAGACCCAGAATGAGAAATTGTGTCCAAACTTTTGACTGGTAGTGTATCCCAACATCTACAGGATACAGACGTTCATGTTTCCTCAGGATGAACCCTACTGACTGGGGGGCATTTCCTCTGGCTACACCAGCAGGGGGAAATGTTGTCAACATCTGGTGAAATGTCTTAATATCTGCATTGGACAACCTTTTGGTCTTAAAGGGAAACTTCGTTTTTTTTTTTTAAACCTGGGCCCTGTTTTCATATGTTTTTCTGTATACGTGAGTGATGGATAATACAATTATTGAGGTGGCTCCCTCCCTCAATGAAAACATTCTTGGCAAATGTTTTCGCTTTCGTCCGTTTTCCACCGGTCCAAGAATTTGACCGGGCAAGTGGCTCCTGTCAAAGTTCACCCTATAAACGGGCATTTTTTTCACACTGACAGGCTCAGATAGTTACAATGAGTGTCCGACAACATACTAGAAAGGAGAAATGAACGTATCTCTCAACTTTTAGAGCGTCTCTTCTTTGACTGGCAGTAGTCATCCCCAGTCAAAGTGGCTGCAGACCCTGTGGTCGGCACGGCGACGGCGCAGACAGAGTGTCAGCATCCATTTGTAGCACAGCTAGCCAGAACTTCAGCGTGTTTGGTCAAAGTAAGGTAGTCTGTGAAAGCTGCACCAAGAGCAGCCCAACATTTTGTTGCTACAATTTGGAAATGCTCCGGTCGTCTCTCTTCACCTCAGTCAGGTAACAGTATTACCCACCGGTGTTTTGCCGCAAGTTATCGCAAGATTTCAGAACGAGATTTCTAGCGTGGTGAGATTTGGACACAGATCACAACAAACAGCGACCTCCAGGTAAAGGTAGAGAGATACGTTCATTTCTCCTTTCTAGTATGTTGTCAGACACTCATTGTAACTATCTGAGCCTGTCAGTGTGAAAAAAAATGCAGGTTTATAGGGCGAACTTTGATGGGAGCCACTTGCCCGGTTGAAGAGCGTTAGCTGGGCTGCAGGCTGCCTGCCCGGCTCAATACTGCAGCCACCTCAATAAAAGTATTATCCATCACTCACGTATACAGAAAAACATATGAAAACAGGGCCCAGGTTTAAAAAAAAAAAAAAAACGAAGTTTCCCTTTAAGGTTCATGGTCCCCAGCTGATGAATTCCTCTTCCTCTCTTAAAGTTATGGTTGGTAATCATGTTCACAAACACTTTTTGGGTGAAATTGTCCTTCTATTCTGAGAGTAAGCAATACATTATGTATTCAGAAAAGGGAATGAAAATAATCAGCTGCAGGACTGACACAACTCTGACCAATCAATGCTTTTTGCTCCGGAAAGCAAAAACCAATCAGATGCCTTCATGTCTAGTTCTGCCTACGCCCAATCAAGATGCGGTCTCTCTCCCTCCTCGTCACCCTCATTTATCAAACTTGCATAGAATCTGGTGTAGATTCTGGTGTAAATATCAGTGTCACGTGTGATTTACTAAAAGTGTGTACGCTGCCGATTTCGGCGTAGAACCAACGTGGTGTTGATAAATCTGGTGGCTGAAAACGATCGTAATTTAAATGTCACACCCCACTCCGATATATTCCTGCTTTAGACATTAATAGTCATAGTTTATGTGATTGATACAAGCGTCACTGGTGGATGGAGGCTGCAACGCACCTATCACCGACCACATCAGGAAACCCAGAGATCTCATGAAATGTTCGGCTGATGGAGGGATGTGAAGTAGAACTGTTTTTCCAGAATCTCCAACCCTACCCTTACAGTTTTTCTCAATTGTTTACACACATTTTCTGAAAGCATGTCTCATACTCTCAGAACTTTACACACAAATCCAAAAACACACACACACACAATGGGCAAAACCCCTCACTTCTCCTGCAAAATGAAACTTTACATTTAAAACAATGTTATTTCTTCCTAAAAATACTATTTTAGTCTCAAATGACACACACAAACCATCATATGACTAGACATTTATAAGAACCAGTTGAACACTGATGTGCTGAGTGTAAAACACTATGATGAATGGAAAACACTTCTACACTTCTATTTTTTTTAACTGTAACTACAGACAGTAGGCTATATATATATAAATGTGTTGTAAAATTTTAGAATATTGTTTTGATACTCAGAACACTCAAATACACAGTAACAAATGAAATGCGTGAAGACGCGACCGAGGTGGGTGTGTGACGATGCAGCCGTGCTGATCTGACCACAAAAAAAAAAAACTATTTTGAAAGAGTGAACACATAATTTTGATGGGATGAGACTAACATGTAGCTCACCTAGTAGAGCAGCACTCTTTGTAGTCAAAGACTTTGTTCTAGTCTAGGTTTGAATCCTTCCATCAACATGCAATTTTGGTGATCAATGCATTTTCTTTTCTCATCGTCATTATGATCACTGCTATATATATATATATATATATGTGTGTGTGTGTGTGTGTTTGTGTTACTGTATGTGTGTGGCCTCTCTCTGTTTGGTTTCTCTCTTTTTGGTGTCAGTCCACCACTGCCTGTTTCCCTTTTTTGCTAAAGCTCTGATTGCTAATTGTAAAACTGTGTGACAGGTGTTTACCCTGCATAGTAGGGAAACTAACTTTAGAATTTTGAATAACAGTGTGTTACTCGTGAAAACAAGAGATTTTCTTCATGAAAATTGTGCCAAACGCAGAAAATTGTGTGTAGTGTTTTGAAAAAAGTGTGTTATAGAACTGCAAATTGAGTGTAAAGCAGGAATTGTGCTTGTAGTTTAGCAGACTTGGTTCAGGGGGTTGGTGCATGAGTATCTATGTTGAGGCCATTGTGCCTCAAGAACCAGAAATTGTGTGTAAACAATTGAGAAAAACTGTAATCCTCCTTTTTTCTTCAGTGCCATCATGAGGTTGCATTTAAGCTGTTATGTGAAACATCTTGACGACATGTGGATGAATAGCTGCGTTCATGACACTTTGAGCATGAAGAATTCAGCTTCTAGTTCACAGAGCTGTGAACATGGCTGAGTGAAAAACACTGAATCAATAATCTGATGTTTATCAGGCCGAGTTTGTTTCATAGAGAGTGTTTTCTTCATTTATTTATGAACATTTATCCTCAGAGTAGATCAAAGGGCCGAGCAGAGTGTGCACAGTATTCGTGTGTTGTGTTTTGCTGTGTTATGTTGTGTTGTGTGTACACCAAGCAGTGTTTTCTTCAGGAGGGTAAGAAACTGCAGGGAACAAGTCAAAGCACAGTGAGAGCACAGCCCAAAAAATGCAAGGGATTATGGGTATTATGGAGATACAGTAATGTTGGGTAACCAATTGTAATGCTTGCAAACACCTGTCATGATGATCCCTTCACTATTCCTCTGTGTGGTGTGTGCTGGTGTGTGAACACAACAGGCTGCATCAATACACCGACAGTCTGCACCAACTCGCTGTTATTTACCTGCAGCCGTGCTGAATTTTTCCACGCAGGTTTTATTTCAGTTTACAGTTTTTCTCAATTGCTAAAACACTAAACCCTGTTGTCTGAACCAGATTCTCAGTTGCCTGAACCCACTGATTGAATCAGTCACTTCTTTTGGCAAAACCATCAGCACTTTTCACCTGTTTAGACACAACTTACCAACACATTTTCATTGTGATGCACCTGTGTTGCATAATGCTGAGCACAGGTGGCAAAAGTCAAACACAAGTAAAGCACAAGTTTCACCGGTTGAACACAACAACTCAAAATTGATAACACTTGTGTCCAATGATGTGAGGGCACATATACTGTAAGCTAGTTCAGGATGAAGTCCTGTGGCCTGATCCAGTACAGAGAAATGATGCTGTGGTTGAGTTGTGCACTTCTCATTTCTATATTTTTATACTTTATTTTATTATTTTTACGTAGGCTTACTGCATACAAGTGCTAAATGCACAAGATTTCTCTTTGTTTTTGTAATGTACAAGTGCTACGTGTAAAATGCACAGGATTTCTGTTTGTTTTTTTTTTACAAAAAACAGAAATCCTGTGCATTTAGCCAAAATGCACAGGTTTTTTGTTTTGCAACATGCATTTAGCCTACAGTGAACGATAAACATTTATTTCTACAGCTTCATGTGCTGAGCATTGTGTTTTCTATTTTTCTAGGTAGTGTTTAGTGACTGCTCAGTAGTGTTTTTAATTTTGATTGACTCGGGGCACGATTTGACAACATAGTTCAGTTTTGGGCACAGATTGAAGTGTTTTGAGGTGAAAGTTTGGTTTTGCAAGAAGAGTCTGAGGTTTTGTGAATGTAGCTTGAAAATTGGGGTTTGTGTTCACAGTTTAGAGAAAAGGAGAGAAGCTTTCGAGAAATGTGTCTTAGCAATCGAGAAAAACTGTATAGTAACTACACACTCCTTCAGGCTGATGAAACATAAACTCATGTCCTACCTTGTTGAAGCCTCTCAGTCCTCCATGCAGAGCATTGGGCCCGTTGTTGATGTCCAGCTGGAACTCTTTTCCCTCCATGACGAAGCGTCCGCGGGCGATCCTGTTGGCCACGCGGCCCACCACCGCTCCCAGGTAGCGCTTATCTGACATATAACCTGACAATAGGGATGTCACGATTTAACATTTTCTTGGTACGATTATTGTCAGAGAAATGATCATGGTACTATGATTATCATGATTATCATGATTATTATGCATTCATTAATTTCACAATACTATGAATGTGTAAAATCAAGTATAGTCAAAATATAATGACATTACACATTGTTTACACAAAATATTTCAAGTATCTATTAATATATGACCAATTCTTAATCCCCAGGGGAAATGTTTGAAATATTCAGGTCATAAATTGTCATCTATACCAAATGTTAACGTTTATTTTAATCTTTTTTTAATTAAAAATGACATGCTAACATTTAAATTCCTACCAATTCAATGTTACGTCAGTTAAATAACACGATTAATTGTGAAAACAAGTAATCGTGACATCCCTACCTGACAACACAACACACGTCACTCCTACTCTCCATCACTACAACAATACCTGGCTTTCAGTCATGTCAGTCCCTCTGAGTCCCTCAGCTCTGGACAGATGTCCCTGTACTGTTCTATCATATGTAGCTCTTACAGTTTTGTTTTAAAGACCACGTGGGGCAGAGATTTATGTGGTGGACAATGTCCCTGTGTTTGATTGTCCTTAGTTTAAAAGGTTTTTGGTGAAATTCATAACAACCAAGCAAATGGTGTTAGATGGAAATTAGCTCTCTGCTAAATCTGGTACACGCATTTTAACATTCTTCTGTTTAATGTCTGTGTAAACTGTCCATAAACTTAATAAAATAAAATAAATCAAGTGACTTAACGTAACAGTTAAACTACAGGAATACATCCAAACCATTAGTGGACAGTATATTATGGTGGCCGTTGTGTGATGTAATTTCTGTTGCATATAGTTATCTTATAGCATTTTATACATCTACTTTACATGTTAGTGTTTTTGGGCTTGTGAGGTCTCTTTGCAGCAGCTCATAGCTTCACTTTTCAGGGCTGCAGTCATTTCATCTCTAGGATCAAATCAGAGCTTCTCTCTGTGGACAAACAACCTGCTCTGCCTTCCTACAGAACTACAGTGACCATCATTTTTTAATCAATATCTAATTCCATAATCGACCATTTCATTGGACATAGACATCATTCCTATACCTTCCAGGTTGTCGTAGCCCAGGACTACATCCTCCGTCTTTCCGTCCGTCCCTCTGCTGCACACAGACCTGATGATGGCCCCCAGGGTCAGGACTTCCACTCGCACCTGGGGCGACTGGAGGACCCACAGGTCCACACTGCCCAGGCCCGACGCCTCCCCCCACGGCTGATGGCTCACCTCAGTCATCTTGGACTCTTTCAGCAACACAACAAGAAATAAAAACTTCACATATTCTTCACACATATTCTTTTTCCACACTGTTGTTTACTGTTGGGTAGAAGGTTCATGGTTTTGAGTGTATTTCTGTATCAACATCTACAACTAGAGTCAAGGTGTCTGGCTGTAGGCCACATCTTATCCCCTTCAGCAGAGGAAACATCTGGACCTTACTTTATAAAAATGAATAAAGAATAACTCTCCCACAATTCCTTGCTGCATCAACATTTAAAGTGGCTTATTGTTTCACTGTCATCTAACTGTAGAAAAAAAAAGTTTTATGTTTGAGAAAAATTAACTGAAACCCAAAACCATAAAAACAGACTTCTGCAATTATCATCATCATAACAATATACACTACTATAGCCGATTATGTCCCTTACCTGACATTACACGCAATTATGCAGCCTATGTACGTTGACAATGCACGCGCGTCTGAACGGCTAAACGACTTGTCACGAGTGTTGTCATGTGCACAACCACGGGTTCACACGTAAACACACTCAACTTGTGCAGTGCAGTGAAGTTAAACTTTCTGCTGTCATCACATGACTGATCACAACCTGTGTCTGTAACATCGGAGTCAGAGACAAACTAACCTACTAACCTATCTACAGCTGTGACTGCTCCGCTTCATGTGACTCACCTGAACACACACTCCATCAACAGACTTTGGATCAGTCAAAGACGGTTGGATCAGTCTATGCTTTCTGCTTTCGATTCGGACCACGGCGCTGACGTCTCCTGCTGACTTCCTAGTCCGATCACGCGGTCAAACCCAGACGACGGTATTCCCTCAGTACAGCCTGACAGGCATCTGGCCGCAGGCTTTTACAAACTCTGGTTTATTCCCCCTGAAGACCAGACAGAGTCTCTGAAGTTGTTTAGTGATTTCTCATTATTGTTTCCTTTATGCAATTAACTATTCAGTTGTATTTTCTGTAAATTCAATTTTCCCAATTATGAAGCCATTCATAAGGCAAGGCAAGGCAATTTTATTTGTATAGCCCGTTTTTACAAACAGTTTGTCTCAAAGGGCATCATAACAACATCCTCTGCCCTTAGACCCTCACATCCACTGAGGAAAAACTACATACAACATAAAACATTTTGAACACCACGTGTCATTTTCCTTCCACTTCACAATTATGTGATTACAAGATTTTTTACAAATCAAAGACAAAAATTGAACTTTTTGGCCTCCATGCAATGTGTGGCAAAAACCTAACACTGCTTATCAATCTGAATACACCATCCCCACCGTAAAACATGGTGGTGGCAGCATCAGGCTGTGGGGAGGCTTTTCTTCAGCAGGGACGGGGAAGCTGATCAGAGTTGATGGAAGATGGATGGAGCTAAATACAGGGCAATCCTGGAGGAAAAGCTGTTAGAGGCAGACAAAGACTGAGACTGGGACGGACTGGGACAACCACCCTAAACGTCCAGCCAGAGCTACAATGGACTGGTTTACATCAAAGCATATCCAGGCACGTGCACACATAGGGCCCAAAGGGTGCTTGAGCCCCTGCCCTTTTTGCCTCGTATTAAAAAGTGCCCTTTTTTTAAAATGTTTTTTTTTTTTTTTTTTTTTCAATAAATGCATTCCTGTTGTGCATGAGGATGTAAACAACCGCGCTGTAAAAATGCCTCGGTTATCTACCGTACGCAGTTTCCTTGTAATACACACTGTATTGTGTATGTACGTTGGTGTGTGTTGTCCGCTGCTGCTCCGCTCTGTCCCTCACTGAGGGGCGGGGGGGCTGCCCCGCGGTGCGCGGTGCGCGCTCCCTCACATGCACGCCCAGAGAGAGAGAGAGAGAAGTAGAAGCTGCTGCCTCATCGATAACCCGCACATAGATGAGATGTGACAGTGGAGCGACTTGTGTCGAATCTTGTGAGTTATAAATCCACCAACATCACTTCCTTGTCGGTTCTGACAAGTCGCCGTCCACTTATTCAATGAGCTTAATATGAGTCATATTTCAGAAAAGCGCTCATTTGTGTTTGTTTAGCTGACTGCTTGTTAAGAGTTAAGCCCCACCCCGTCCTCTGTCTAACATCACCTGAATGTAGTGAACAACAACAGCAACAGGAGGAAACACTCACTGCTTGATTTCACTATTTGAATTTGTTTCCAGATATTGAGTTGAGTAATTGTGACTTTGCTGTGGTAAATATTGCTGCTGTTCTGAAATATGCAGTAGCAGTCACAGTAGTCATTTCTTGGTTTTGTGTGTGTAGCCTGTAGGCTTAGCCTACTTCTATTTTGCACTTGCACTCACATGATTTTTTTTTCTGCAAGCCATGTTAATGTGCACCCAATACCATATTAGCCTCAGCCTACCAGTTCAGAAGTCATGACTCTGCAGTCCTGAAGGCGTGCAGGCTTTCTCTACCGACTAAATAGTAACTGTAATTTATTTTAATGTATTTATTTTGATATTAAGGCCTGAAAAAAATTGTACATACTGCCCTTTTCTGATGTTGAGCCCCTGCCCCTCTATAGTCATGTGCACGTCCCTGAGCATATCCATGTGTTAGAAGTCCAGACCTGAATCCTACTGAGAATATATGACAAGACTTGAAAACTGTTGATCACAGACTCTCTCCATCAAATCTGACTGGACTGGAAAAAATTTGCAAAGAAAAATGGGCAAAAACTCTAGTTTGTAGATGTACAAAGCTGGTAGACATAGGCTACCCCAAAAGACTTGGAGTTGTAATTGCAGTGGAAGGTGGTTCAATGTATTCTGAGTACATATGAATGCCACACTTTTCAGATTTTTATTTATAAAAAATCATGAACACCATGTATCATTTTCTTTCCACTTCACAATTGTGCGCCAATTTGCGCTGGTCTATCACTTGAAACCCCAAGTTTGTGGTTGAAACGTGACAAAATGTGGAAAAGTTCAAGGCCTATACTTTTGCAAGACTCTGTATGTTGAGGAGGCAGATGCAGGCAGATGCAGATGCAAAACTCGACATACTGTAACTGTGCATGTAAACGTACTGATTGTTTTTGTAGTTGTTGCTGTAGTCGTAGTAATGGTGGTAGCTAATCAAGCATGTTCTCCTTGTTTCTAACCTGGTTTCACTGCTGAAAAACGCAGCATTCCTGGAGATTTCTTTGTCCTTGGAGGAACCAACATAGTGGATGGTGTTTAAAACTGGTGTGCAGCTAAATGGTGTGTCCCAATTTTCAAAGCGGTTGACAACAGCATTCTTAAATTTATTGTAAGAAAAAAAAAAAGCTTTAGAAGTGTACTGATATGTAAATGAAGATTTGAGAGTTAAAGAAACCACACTGAGACACTGTTTGGGGGAAGACATTGCTTTACTTTATTCTGCTCTCTCTAGAACCAAATCCGCCCTCCCTGAAAAATATACAGATTTGTCCACAAATGTTAAATGATATCTAGTTATGTACACAGAATATATGTCAATACAGATATTACATGAAACATTACAGCAAAGCTGTTTCCTCATGTCCACTGACACTGTAAGAACAAACATGCTCTCCCTTCACCTGTGATGACTGAACTATAGACGCACACTGAAGTGCTGAGGGCACAGTTGTACAAGTGTAGCAGAAGAGTTATTGTATATACAAATGGTTAATGGTTGTCGTTTTACATGTTGTGTGTGGCTGCTTCACATTGTGCTTCTATAGGACTCTTGTCAGATGGAAAATAACGAAACAGGAAGTTTCATTTTAGAGTGAAGGTTTCTAGCCGCCCCACCCAATATTTGAACTTACGGTCAGGCTGAAAAGCAGTGTTTGATTGTCTGTTCTGGTTTAAAGTTTCAGGTGTGTTGGACCTTGGACCACAGACGCCTGTTCTGCTGCACCCAACTAGTCGCCATCACCTAAACCATAGATAATACAATGTGCTTGTGAATGTAACAAAACAAACACAAATCACAATCGCATCAAAAAAGAAAAGAAGTGCTGCAGAACTGACACTGTGGCCTGTTGGTGTTTGTAAGAGTCGTCTCACCAGCTCATCACAACAGATCATGACAGGTCACAGTATTTGCAAATAAGAGGAGAGCTAATGCTAAGTGGCTGCAAATTGCTTCTTGCAATCAGAGCTCTTCAGTAATCCTGATTCCTGCATGTGCAGTCAGGTCCTCCAGTAATATAAACACGACCTCAGGTTGTTTATATGTCTCACCTTTAACTGTCACTATTGCACCAAAGCCAAAACCCAATCCAAGAGGATACTGGCTGACATGCAGGATTGTTTTTTCTGCCAGAGATTAAATGTTTCACATGAGAAGATTTTTCACACAGTTCATTGATCCCGGTCAGTGAGGCTGTCAGATTAACACCATCAGTCTGTCCCACTGTCTGATGGCAGGTTTGCCAAATTGAGTGTACAGTACAGTATCCACTAATTTGCACTGGCACCACTGAAACCTTTATGATTAATTTGCTGTGTTCATTTTATGTCAGACTTACTGTAAAAACAGTTTCATATTAAATATATCACTAAGAATCGGACTCAACACAACCAGCAAATTCAATTTTTGGAAATCTCTGATGTACATCAGGCGACTCATCCTTTAAAGGTGCTATATGTAAAGTTTTTTCTGACACACACCCGCAAAGAGCTCTCTCACAATCACAAACCAGTGTAACAAGATGGAGCAGGCTACAGCTAGCTGGTTTACGTGCTAAACAGAAAAGCAATGACAGAAAAAGATGCTAAAGTAGGATTAAAGCAGCATCACTTCCCACTGCTGGAGAGGAGGGAAGGAATGAGGTACTGTATGATGCTGAACCTCCAACATTTTATCTGGACTCTTAAGGAAACAAATGTTAATGCTCCTACAGTAAACAGCAAAAACAAACATATAGCACCTTTAATGTTACAGTTTTGGTCCATTCAATCTCAAAACAATGTAATGGATATGGTGCAAAATTGTCAAATAACTGTTCTTGTACCACCAGTTCTGCATCCACACACAGCAATATCTTGAATTTGTGAATCTCTATCACATTATGCAACATCATAGCACTTCAGCTGTGGACAGAGGCAAAGAGCAGCTTTAGTTAGAGGTATCAATTCAGGATTTTGTTGTTCATTAACTATGTTTAAATGTTGATCTACTGCTGCTTACACAGTAACATGACACAAATATTCATATATAGTAGACATACCCAATATCACGGCAGCCTGCAGGTCTTACAGGAGGAGCTCTGGACTCTTTGATAGACAACATCCATAAAGGTTGAGGGACTACAGCAGGACATGCCATGCAGACTTATTGCTTGTAAACAAGGCTCCATTAATCATTTTTGTTGGGCTCTACTCTTCAGAATGACAGTGGTGAGGTACAGACTGGACAGATGGTGGTTGATGAGTTTACACTGTAGTGAAGACTCTGCTGATGAAACATACCTCGGTCTGTCAGTAGGTTTGGCACCACTGATTTGGAAGGACAGAGAAAACAAGGCCAAAATCACTGAACCTTCGCTTTTATATCAACAAGCTGGAATCAATACAATTTAAAAAATCATTCAAAATGTTTTAAGTCAAACAGTTTTGCTGCACATCCCCAAAACTTTATGTTGTGCCACTTGTCCATTCACTTAAGTTGCAGTCAGATGCTTAGGGCGTGATGACAACTGAATCTCTATCCACTGAAGAATTAAGATTAACTCTGAAGGAAATATATAGAAAGTCTTTTTTTTTTTTTTTTTTTTTTTACTTTTAGCTGTCAGTGTCTCTCTTCACATTCAGGTTGTTTTTTCAATAGATCTGAATCTCCTGAGTCCTGACGCTCTTGAACCTCCATCGATTCACTTGCAGCTGAACCTTCTAACAGTTTACAGCCAAAAGAAACTGATGCAAGTTACTCAAGGAACATGTACCACAACTGAAAGTCTGATTTATTTAAAAAAATACTGTTTTCCATAGCCGCCTAACTAATTTGCACTAATACAGTTGACCCTCTATCTGTGAAGTCCATCTGTCCACGCACCCGCCACTTTAGTCCAGAGCAAACCACAGACCAGATGACCAGAGTGGTGCCATGACCGGACCACTGCCTCTCTGACCCTCCTGTCCTCTACTTCCACCACCAACACAACATTAACTTGAGAAATATCACTATCTGATGTGACTGAATGAAGCTGCTCTGTCTCAGCCAACACTCACAACAAACATTGCTCCTCACATCCTTCTGTTCAGGGGTTTAAGATGCTGGAAACCTGACAGGATGCTGTCAGCTTGCAGCCTGTCGGGGGCACAGAGCGTTAGTCATGTGTGTATATAATTAGTAATTATTGCCACAAAAACAGGGGATATTTTAAGGAGAAAATTCAGTATTTAGCTATATCTGTGCAGGAAGATCATTTGAATTAAAGCATGTCATTGAATAAGCTGGAGAAATCCGTACGGCAGATGAGATCCTGTGCTGCTGCTGCGGTGTGCTGGTTTAGCTGGTGTCACTGAGGGTGGTCAGTATGGAGCTGGCCTGAGAGGCAAGTTTACTGCTGCTATGGTCTGTCAGTTTACTGAGGCTCTCCTTCATGTTCACAGAGTTCAACTCCTCCTTCATCGCACCTGCAGCACACAAGGATGAGAAACGAGAAGATGACGAGTGAGAGATGGTGGTGACCAGCTGCAGAGGTCAAACAGTTAAGACACACTTTATCTCAAGTGTTGTGTTGTGTACATGTTTGGATGGTGTATCTAATGCACAACTTTAAAGGGACATTGTGTAACTTCTCCTGGTATCTATTCAGGAAAATCGATTATTTCGTTCAAAAGTCTGTTTTTCATTAATCAGTAATCCCCCCCATCAACAAACTGAAGTGTTCCGGTAAGCTCTGAATTTGCCATTACATCTGCATTCACCTGCAGTCGGGCAGACGGCCAGTGGGTCAGGTGAAAAATACGACATTGCCATGACAACATATTGTCACATATTGTTTTGCCTCGTGCTGACGGACCACTTGAGGCTTGTTTATGTGTTATGTGCAGCGGCTGTCGTCCGTCTGCCGTCTGCCCAATTTCACGTGAATGCAGCATGAAAAATACGATTGAGTTGCTTGCGATCTACAACCGCAACGCTATAGGGAGGAATTCCTACACAATGTACCTTTAAAGTGAGAACAGCATGCATTACTTCAACACTCTCAAAACAGTGTTAGTAGCACATAGATCCACAGAAGCTAATGCTAATATGAGAGCTGACTGCAGAGTCCTTAATGTCTCCTAATGACTTAATGACTTCAGCAAGCACTTTATTAGAAACTCCACATCAACACTCCCTGTGCTCTAATACAGACTCAAGTCTTTACAGATCCACCAGATGTTGAAACTTTTCCTCTGAGACTGTGATGACTGCATCACATCATCTCTTCTGACTCATCAACTGCACATTCAAGCTGCTGACTCAGGGAGAGCCGTCAACTGTCAACATCTCCACAGTGACTGACTCACAGTTTCAGTGATAATAACTGGCTTAATCTACAAAAAGGCCAGTCATGGAATGTTTTTAATTAGGACACTGGAGGTGTTTAGGGGCAGGTCTGACACTGTATGTCAGCCTGGTTGACAGCATCCTCGTTATTACAGTAATATCACTGTCTGGTATGGCCACCTGACGTTAGCAAATAAAAACTAACTAAATAGGATCGTCGAGGTGGCAGGGAAGTTAGTTGGCTGCAAACAAAAGCCACTAGACTTCTTTCTTTCTTTCTTTCTTTCTTTCTTTCTTTCTTTCTTTCTTTCTTTCTTTCTTTCTTTCTTTCTTTCTTTCTTTCTTTCTTTCACTTGTGTCAAGAAATGGGCAAAGTTAGGGGCGGTGGTAAAGGGACCAACACTGTTAGGCAGGTGGTCATGATGTTATGCCTGATGGGTGGACACTGGGGAGGCCACTGAAGTTTACTGGACTCAGTGTCATGTTCACATGTGCACTTATTGGAACCATGGTCTCTGCTGTGCTTGTCCATCCACCTGGACATCCTGTTATCTCCACTGAGGAGTTGATGTTTTCACCACTGTCTGGTTGTTGCTTCACTTTATGCAAAAAAAAGGACTTGAATTTACCAAATGAGAACTGATTAAATTCAGATGCTGCACAGTTAAAGGGTCAAGTCCAGATCTGGTTTTTCTCTCACTTCCACCGAACATCTTGAAATATACAATGGATTGGACGTGTGTGTGTGTGTGTGTGTGTGTGTGTGTGTGTGTGTGTGTGTGTGTGTGTGTGTGTGTGTGTGTGTGTGTGTGAGTGAAATCAAACATACTGGAGTTGGCCAGACTGCAGATGAGACCTAAAGCACTGAACTTGACTTCCACCGCCCCCACAGGATCCTCCAACATCTTCTTTAGCATGGGCAGCAGCTCCGCCTCCCCAAATGGATCCTTCATCGACTCTGCAGTCACCGAACCCACACACACACACACACACACAAACACACACACACACACACACACACACACACACACACACACACACACACACACACATCTCAGCAATTAAATGCACATATATTACTCACACAAGTTTGTCTTTCTTCTCCTTCAAACAGCTTCCAAACTTGTCTGACCTTTTCTTTTGATAAAACATTTATCTACTGTACAGCAGCTTGTTCTCATGAACCACCTCAGCTGCTGTAGGATACAGATCAACAGAGAATGATGCTCTGTGTAAAGCATGTCGAGTTACATAAGTGAGTGAACAGCATGATGATGTGAGAGATCAAAGATGATAAGATGCATATTATGAAGTCAGGAACAATGCAGCCATGTGTGTTATAACATATGAACAGTGTCACAGAGAAAAGGTCACAGAAAATCCTGTATGACAGTGTGATGCCGGAGGAACCATGAACATCCATGAGTGTAAAGAGCAGAGAGCAGCATCAGACAGCAGGGTCTGAACTATGGAGGTGACTGAGGGAACCTGATACAGACCAGGCTGCACACACTCAGCTCTTTCTCTGGCTGATAAATCTATAACACAGTAGTCACATTTAGGCCTTTGCTAGAAATGAATCAGCTGTAGTCTCAAACTAACCCTCCTCCATTAACAGTTTCCACTCTGCAGCCGTCATGTTATTTTTTGAGCATAATGTATTTTTTATACATTAGCATATTAGCATTGCACATTTGTCCATTAGTAACACTTGAAAAAGCATCCCTTTTAAAGTGCATTCTGAACAAGTGAAAAATCTGCAATTAATTTGCAATAAATCATGATTAACTATGGATGCTCAAATGATTAATTGCAATTAGATAATGTTATTAACTGACAGCCCTTTGGCTTTGTATAAAACATGTGAAATTGCTTTACCGAGGTCGATGGCAGATGCTATTGCCAGAGCCACTAGGGCTTCGTTCTGCATGATGACGTGTTCACTTGTTGCCATGGAGATAAGGTGCCGAACCCCATCTGCTTTAGCCACAGCGCAAACAACTTCCTGTCAGAGAGATGAAATCAGCCTATTACAGAGCGTCAGTAGTCAGTGTTTATATACACACTGACTGTCCCCCCAAAAAAGTCACACACTTTAATTATTTTGTTGGACTGCCTTTAGCTTTGATTACAGCATGCATTCACTGCAGCATTGATTCAATAAGCCTCTGCAATGTCACAACATTTATTTCCATCCAAAGTTGCACTCATTTTTCAAAGATTCTCAATGGGGTTAAGATATGAACTATGTGGTCACATTGGACCACATTTCTTCCCTGCAGATGATGTTTCCCCACTCTCCTTCCAGTTGTTAATAATGCGTTGGACGGTTCCAATTCCATTAGTCTCAGCAGTCTCTGTTTTATTCGCTTGATGCCAATAATTTGACCCTTCTGAAACAGATTAACATTTTTTCCACGACCACAGGATGTGTCTTCCAACATGGTTGTTTAAAGGGATAGTTCAACATTTTGGTAAATTGGTCCATTGCCATAATCTCTATAGTCTTAGGTTTGTTACCTTTAATTGTCAGTGCAAGCTATTTTTAGAACGGCGGAGCAGAGCTGCTCAGAGCTACGCTACAAAGGCTAATGGGATTTCTTGGTTTCTCTCATCAAACTCATCAAATACACAATCCAACAACTCCAAAACGCTCTGGTGGACAAGTTGTGACCTGCACATTCACCACGCTATGAGATAATAACAGAATATTACCAGACAGAGTTGTTTTAGAGGTAAATACAGAGACTGCTTGATGAAAAACTGCCCTTGACGGGAACGTGAATTTTTTGCATGAATTTACCTCTAAAACAACTCCATCTCATAACGTTCTGTTATTATCTCATAGCGTGGTGAATGTGCAGGTCAGAACTTGTCCACCAGAGCGTTTTGGAGTTGTTGGATTGTGTATTTGACGAGTTTGATGAGGGAAACCAAGAAATCCCATGAGCCTCCGTAGCGTAGCTCTGAGCAGCTCACGGCTCTGCTCCACCGCTCTAAAAATAGCTTGCACCGACAATCAAAGGTAACGAACCTACTCCTAAAACTATAGGGATTATGGCAATGGGCCAATTTACCAAAATGTTGAACTATCCCTTTAAGAAATGAGACTGCATCGGTTAGGGTTAAATAGTTGTTGCCAGCTGAAACACAATCATCCATGCAGTAATTATACAATGGGAGGCTCTTACCTATTAGCTTAGTTAAATCCAAGTGATGACTGATATGTGTGTGTGTGTATTACAGTCACACAGACTAATTACCAAGATGTTTCAACTCAAATCTGAGTTGAAACTTCATGAAAACTCCCTGAGCTCACCGGGCTGCGGCTGTGTCTGATGAAGGCGGCCAGCAGGCGGCTGGCTTCTCCTCGGACCCCGGCGTGGTCTTTGGCCTCGCACCACTCCATGACTCGAGCCAGCAGCACAGCATCTTTCCCCAGCACCAGGGCTGCCTCCTCTGACATCACACAGCACCGCAGAACAGAGGGGGAAACCATCAACAGAGAGAACAATCAGAAACAAAGCAGGAGATCTGACCACATGGCTGCCACTGAGATGTTCAGGTGAAGTCTGAGCTCAAAGTAACTCTCTCAAAGCTCCAACACACTGGACATCATCACAACGATAATATCAGAGAGAGGTGCAAACTGTGGATGGTGGCCAGAGGACAGACGTGATCATCAAACATATTTATCTGACTGGGAGCTCAGCAGACTAGACTGGATCAAATCAGGTTCAGTGAAGCTGTGTAACTGCTGCACTGATGAGTGTGAAACTGAGAGATTAATCTGACTGCACTGCAGATACTTATTGGCTAATGACAATGTTTCAAGTAACCTTCGTCTTGTGTTAGCTTTTTACTGCCATCTATGGTGTTTCGGGTCAGTTTTGACCCGTATTTTAAATCAGCTGTAAAATACACTTTTTTTTTTCATCCAATTTGTTTTTCTTCTCTTGGTTACATTGTTAGGCTTCCTTATCCATGAAAATATTGGTTTTAATATTTTGGGGTGTGGGCCCCTGGGCCTTCTTTTGTCAGTGTGACCCTTGGCTTCAATTGAACCTTCCTCTTGTAGCTTTCTGCTACTATCTATGCGGTGTTCGGGTTAGTTTTGACCCGAGTCTTCAATCAGCTGTAAAACACACTAAAAATAATTATTTATCATCCCATTTGTTTCTCACCTCTTGGTTATGTTGTTAGGCTTCCTTATCCATGAAGAGGTTTGTTTTGCACTTATGATTTCAGTTTTAACTGTAATTATTGTTCTTATCTTTTATAACCGGGTCAAAATTGACCCAAACACCACAAATGTAACAATTTTCACCAGAGCATTTTAGAACTTTGTGAAAAAAAAATTGATAATAAAAATGTTTTATTTTATTTAAATAGAGGTTCCTGACAAAGTCAAAAAGTCTTGATTCTATAAACAAATTTATGTGGTACTTCTATGCATTTAAAACTTGAAAACGGGTCACTGGTGACCCGAACACCAGAGGAAGGGTAATTACAATATGTAAGTGGTATTTATTGTCCAGTGAAAAATGTGTGATTGAAAAAAAGACAAGAAAAGAAAAGAGACACTTCTGCCAAACTCAACCTTTATCAATGTATCCTTCTTCCACCTCTGTCTCCATGCACAAACTTTTAAAAACATGAATGATATTTGAATCATGCATAAATGTCTCACACTAACAGTCCAGCTCACCTTGTCCGTCCACCATCATGCGCAGTGTCCCCAGCAGCTTGAACTGAACCGGTGGCATGTCAGAGCGCAGCAGGGTCTTTATCCTCTCAGTCACCCCGTCCTCCAGCATCCGCACTTTGTTAGTGGCTGTAACACACAGATGTCGTACTGATGCATGCGTCGCTTCAGAGTCTCAGTGTTAAAGGTTGTGTGTTTTGCGTGTATTCGGTACCTGGAATAGCCAGGTTCCTCAGCGCGCTCAGTCCAGCGTGTTGGACGGACACGTCTCCTTCGTCCACATGCTGCTCCAGCAGAGTCAGGATGTGAGGAACCACCCCGAGGTCCAGCATCTTCACACAGTTACTGTCTGACAGAGACACAGCAGGCCAACAAACACACTTTCAAAACCTGACAAACAGTAGACAACAATCGACAAACACGGAAACCCAACCCACACAAACTCCACTGTTGTTGCAGCAGTTCTCCTGGTGGCCACTAGGTGCTGTTATCAAACTGCTGGGGAATCTTTTGTCCAGTGCAGGTGAGTTGACTTGAGTTTAACACTCATTAAATGAAGACTTTTCAATATGTACGGTAAGAACAAAAGTCCCGTAGCTTAATGTATAGATGGATACTTAGGATCAGACATGAGTATTTACACATTACTAAACAATGAAATTAAAGGGATAGTTCACCCAAAATTCAAATTTCATTCACTCATTATCTACTCACCCTCATGTCGACTAAGAGCTGTGAGAATTTTCAGAGTCCTCCGTTCCTTCTCTGAGTTACGGGGGGGGGGGGGGGGTCCGCGCAGCAGTATTTGTCCATATAATGGTTGTCAATGGATACCAACTTTCTTCGTCCAAAAAGACACACCAAAAAACATCCAAATACCTCCATACTGCTCGTCTGTAATGTCCCTCTTGTATTGAATCCCCAACATGAGAAATTGTTCTGAAAAAAATTAAATAAGTCTATATTTTAAACTTGTTTGTAGCTCCCAGTGTCTCGGTTCACTGCTCTTCCTGTGTCAGTGCAAATCTCACGTGATTTGCATTGACCGGCGGAACAATTTCTCATGTCGGGGCTTCAATACAAGAGGGACATTACAGACGAGCAGTATGGAGGTATTTGGATGTTTTTTGGTGTGTCTTTTTGGACCAAGAAAGTTGGTATCCATTGACAACCCCCCCCCCTGTAACTCAGAGAAGGGACGGAGGACTCTGAAAATTCTCACAGCCCTTAGTCAACATGAGGGTGAGTAGATAATGAGTGAAATTTGAATTTTGGGTGAACTATCCCTTTAACTCAGTCAACTGATGAAAACAAAAAACTGTCAAGTGTGTCTTCTGATGGTATTGAGGCTAAATAAACAGGATATTAAATCTTAAACCTGGAACCGATTTTTACCACTTGTTTTCAGCAAAACATAAACCGTTCATTATACATGAACATTGTGAGAGCCATTATTGCGTTCATGTTAACTTGTGTTTAGTTTTTATATTGGTGAATGTTTATTTTCTACGAGCTTCCTAAGAGGCAGGAAGGGAGGCAATGCACAGAGGGCATGAGGACTATTAGGATCTGGTAGGCAAGCAGTGCCAGGTGTTGCTGATCTGGAAGCACACAGGTTTTTGACCATTCCTTGGCTGCCATGTTTAAGAAAAGGTAGTTTTAGTAGTGTTGCTAGTAGTGAGACCGTTTTTTTTCGGTTATCCCTGGGAAATGGTCAGTGAATTTAATACTGGGAAGGAAAATAGAAAAGCTTCTTTTTTTTGGTGGGGTATTTCCTAATTACTGTGCCTTTCTACTAACCTAAACTAATAATACGCTCAATTAAATGTGTGAAATGTATAATTTTCTTGTTCAGATGGCCTACATTCGGTCAGCCATGCACAAAGACGGATACTGTATGCCCAAGAATCATTCAGGCATATCGAATGGTTCAGTCTTACGTTCAGTCTTGGATTGAATGTTCCAAAATACACAATAAATAGTTATAATGAAAAAAAATCATAAGGCTGATTTGTACTTGTTATGAAAGTAGTGTAAAGTTATTAGTATGCTACTTTATAAGAGTGAGTTTGGAGTAATGTTAGGCTGTTACCGTGTGACGGCTGTTGAGATGCTCTGATGAGCTGAACTTTATTACTGTTTCTAAATGTTGTGGTTTGATTCATGTGGAGAGAAGTGTGTGACACACTTGTCTTTCCTACAAAGAAAAAAAAATGTATGTGATAAAATATAGTCGTTCTGTTGTATTTCTTGGCAAATTTGCCTATTGCCATAATCCTATGTTCATTACCTTTAATTGTCATTGCAAGCTGTTTTGAGATCGGCGGGGCAGAGACTCGAGCTGCTCAGCTCACGCAACGGAGGCTCATGGTATTTCTACGTTTCCCTCATCAAACTAAATACACAATACACAGCTTGAACCAACTATTAAAGGGAATGAACCCACTCCTAAGACTATAGGGATTATGGCAATAGGCGAATTTGCCAAAATGTTTAAATATCCCTTTAATAGATAAGCACGCAGCAGCCTTAAAGCAGGATTAAAATGTATCCCCCTGTTTTTTGGGGGGATTTCCAGAGATTCCCAGGAGGAGGGCTCTTTTGTCTCAGGAAATGAAAAGAGGCAAAATGGGTCAGCCACCGTGATTGATTCTCTTTTGGGGGGTTTAGAAAGAGGAGGTGTCACTACAAACATACAGGTATCATCAACTGTCTGAAATGAGGAATGTGTTGGCAGACAGTCATCTTGTTACAGTTCCCAGCTCAGTGTTTGGTCTCCACCAGCTCCGAACTCTCTTTACAGTCCGTGACAAATATCTCACCGTTCCTGGCGAAGTTGGCGATGGCCAAGGCCCCGGAGAGCTGCAGCTGAGTGTTGGAGCTCTGCAGCCAGGACAGGACGTCCTGATACACTAGGCCCGACCCCTCACCAAAACACTTCTGCATGGACTCATCTGGCAGGGACACAGTGATAATGTATGGCAGGTGATGTGAGCAAATAAGTAACAAAACAATAGTGAGATTCCTGCTTTCAGACACAGAGGCATAATGGGCTGTTCTCTGCCTGTGACACATCCAGAAAGGTCACAGTGGAAATAAATGGGGCAGAAAACAGTGATAATACTGTAAACAAGCTGCCTGACTGGTTTGTTATATCACGTCCAGCTCACGCCCTCTGCACTTTCCTATCTCTGTCCCCTCTCCTGTCTCTTTTTTATGGTCCATTCAGACAAAGTGCATGGACACAGTGGATTATACAATGATCTTTCAGATTACATTTGTCACATCACACACTGCATGTTGATTGTGGAGAGGTGAATGAGTTGAAAAACATTAAAGAAGACATATTATGCCCATTTTCTACAAATTAAAAGGTGTCTTAAAGACATGTCTGTGACATGCTTCGGTCCTAATACGTCAAGGATCAAACATCACAGCTCTTTTCATCCTCTCTAAACAGCCCAAGCCACTGCTTGCCCTGCCCCACCCCCTCCACCGGTACAGCTACTCAAGGGGATCAATTGAACTACGTGTAGACATAACTCACAGACGGTCATATTGCATTGGTCGACTTGCTCTGACTCTGGCTGTAGATGGGTGATGCAGTCATCTGCACTAAAAAACTGTTCTTAACTCTGATATTTTGTCCATATAGCTATTACTTTAAAGCAGAAGTAAGCGATCCGGTGGTTTTGGCTAACTTCCTGTCAGCAGATGGAGTTAGCAGTCCCCGTCCTCGTCCCTACGTCACCACATTCACGCGCATCCCTTGGCTGCACACACAGAGAGGACCGCCCCTTTATGCCGTTCTCTCTCCTCATTGGATAAAGGTTGTAGGATACAAGGAAAGTTTTCTCCTCGGCTTACAGCAGAGCAGAGTGACTGACAGACCCGTGTTTCAGACCAAACACTAGAAGTGATTGCTGTCGGAAGATAGAACTATTTAAGACTTATATTAACGCAAACATTCCGCTTACTTCTGCTTTAACTATTTGCATAATGGAACTATAGTGTTACTTTCATAGAAAAGTACATGATTAAAATTATTTTTGATTATTTGTGAAAAAAGGACAATAGCCTATAAGTTTGGGATAGGTGCTTCTTGCTAGTACCTGTAAGCCTTCAAGACTTCAATAAACAGTCTTTGCTTTGATCTCAATATCTAATGATATTATTTAAATTTATACAAACTTTTATTTTAATGACTTATAGACAAAATAAATGCAGTTTCCTGCCTTAAAGGTGGAGGAAACACAATCAAAGGCTAGAATAGGTTTTATAAATGGTTAGCATGAAAAGAAAATACAGTCAAGTATGCAGGATCAAAACAGCATTTAAAAACACAGCGATACTGTGTCATTGGGCAGCAGCGCTGGGTGAGTTATCTAGTCTTCTTATATATATTTATACGATACTCCCAGTTAAGCGTGGTATTATGCAAATTTGAAAACTAATGACATCACTGAATGACAACTGAAGGAACAGCACATAAACCACATGGATTTCAACCTCAGGAGCCTGCAAATTACATTTTTTTTGTCAATTCTCACAATTTGGGGGCCGGAAGGCAAGTCAAACACCAAAATATATGTTCGATTCCATAATATGTCGCCTTTAAAGGGACAACGAGGAGTTTTGGAAAAGCGAAGCGTTTTCACACTACATTTATGAGCCTCAGTGCACCGTGAAATTCTTTGACCGGCGCAAGACAGACTCATGTTTTCATTCATCAAGAATTAAAGTCAGAGGTTGGAAGACGATCAGATACTGTCGTAGTTCCGACCATAAACGGTGATTCGATGGCGTTATTCTCATGACTCGCCACAAAACCGAAAGTAAGGAAACGCTGGTCGGCTCGCCCAGCATTTCCACCACCACTAATAATAACAAAATAACGATAGAGACAAAACGATATATTTATCGAAAATGGGCCCATTAACAAGTGTGGGTAGCGTAGATTCATCCACATTAACGTGAGACTTTTTTTATAACCAAAAATAAACTCCTCGTTGTCCCTTTAAAAGGCAAAATAGTAAATGGCCACACTGCTGTGGTTTAACATCCACATATATTGCACAAGGACGAAGGACTCGCATCACTCACCCCCTAAAAGCAGGGACACTATGAGGTTGGAGGCGATCTTGATGCTGCAGAGGTCGTGGGGGTCGGAACCTCCCTGCAGGCCCCGAATCATCTCTGACAGAGCCTCCGGTACTCCTGTCTCTGCAAACTGCAGCTTCAGTGCATCTGGTGGTGCAGGACAATCACATCAGCTTCACTACGGTCTCTTGGAGCAGTTATTAATAAAGCTAACATTGTCTTCCATGATATATACTATATTATGAAAAAAGAGAGGAGGATCTGACACTTCATCAGTGGACTATATGATTTCTTATAATGCTACACTAGGACAAGGTGATGTGAGGAATGTGTTTCTACATTACAGCAGATTCAATCGTGGTCTTTGTTAAAGCTAGACAACCATTTTTTTTGTGACACTTAAGAAAGACAGAGGACACTGCAACAAGTCTCATTCTATTCCCCACTCAGAGACTTGTGACATCCTCAGTACGCAGTATGCATACTGAAGATGCTGCATCCTCAGTGAGACATCCCCCCACCTGGAGGACAGAGGACACACTCAACATCTGCAGGAACAAATGTGTTGTTTTTCCCCCCCTTTTTTGTTACAACCATCCCTGATCCATGTTGCAAGTGCCCCCAGTCTCTTATGTCCTGTGTTTTTCAGCAGTTATTCTCTTTTATCCCTCAACATCTGTGCATTCATTCTGGGTTTATGTTATGTGGATATGTGTTGTGATATTCAGTTTATACAGTGACAAAGCACAACACATGGATAAAATTCAACCAGAAATGCGCTGATCCATCTAATTAAATTATTGGACAGGTTAAAGGGATAGTTCAACATTTTTGGCAATTTGGCCCATTGCCATAATTCCTATTAGTTTTAGGAGTACAGTAGGTTCATTACCTTTAATTGTCAGTGCAAGCTATTTTTAGAATGGTGGAGCAGATCATACAATCCAACAACTCCAAAACGCTCTGGTGGACAAGTTGTGACCTGCACATTCACCACGCTATGAGATAATAACGGAACGTTACGAAGCGTAGTTGTTTTAGAGGTAAATACAGAGACTGCTTGCCGCAAAACTGTCCCCGACGGAAACGCGTATCAGCGGTTTTGCATGGATTTACCTAGAAAACATAAAAATCATAACATTCTGTTATTATCTCATAGTGTGGTGAATGTGCAGGTCACAACTTGTCCACCAGAGCGTTTTGGAGTTGTTGGATTGTGTATTTGATGAGTTTGATGAGGGAAACCAAGAAATTCCATTAGCCTCTGTAGCGTAGCTCTGAGCAGCTCGCGGCTCTGCTCCGCCGTTCGAAGCTTGCACCGACAATTAAAGGTAACAAACCTACTCCTAAGACATATGGATTATGGCAATGGGCCAATTTGCCAAAATGTTGAACTATCCGTTTAAGAAGGAGTTTACCCTGAGTCATTTTAAACAGTCAGATTTGAAAGGAGAAACCGATCTCAGATAAGACAATAAAAAGTCAGACTTTCACCACTAAGTGGCTGCAGGTCTTACCGCTCTCGCCCAGCGCACCCAGGATCTCCAGGATGACGTGTCGCCGCTCGCCATCGGGGGCCCTCTTCAGCTGAAACGTCAGCACATCTGCCACATCCAGCTCAGCCAGGGCTTCTCTCGCAGAGTCTGCAAACACAGGGCCCTATAACTATGGACAGTGTTGGAGGTAACTAATTATCCTGACTAGCAGTGAGTGAGCACACATCTACTGCCAGTTTGTCCACTTCCGGCACTCTTCTCGATGACAGTCCCAGTAAAACCTCTGCAGTTTTGTAACAGGCACAAACTCCAGCTCGTTATTTGACATGTTGGAGAAGCAGTGAATCATTCCTGTCTCTGTGTGTTTTGCTTCTTCCCACTGATTTCTCTCAGCACTATATGCAAACACTTCCTGAACCACGCAGGTCTGATGACCAACGAGTCTGTGTTTTATACTGTAAGACTGAGATGGGGAGCTACGACAGTGACATGACCAGGAGTGAAAAGGACAGTGAAGGACATGTCTACTGTAAATACTGAGACAATATGACTCAGGTTGTTTAGACAATGTGTCTGACATACACTGTGACAACCTTGGGGCATATTTCTTCTTTTGTTAAGCCACAGTAACCCTTTAATTTACAGGTCGTTAATTACGTGATAACATCAAGAAATAACAATTCTTTAGCTATAGTATGTCAATAAATAGCCTAGAAATAACAGTCAATTTTAATGTTATGTTTTTCATAGGCATTGCACAGACCATAATTTCTCTCCACCAAATCCTTGCAACTGACCCTTATTTCTGGGCTATTTCTACGCAATCAATCATTATTTGTTGGCTATATTTCTCAACATTTCTTGAAATCGACAATTATTTCTAGACATTAAGGTGCAATGAATTGTTATTTCTTGGCTATTTCTTGACATTATCATGTAATCAACGGCCTGTAAATCAAAGGAGTTATCGATGAGAATAAAGTCGAGTCGGATCCCAACAAACGATGATAGTTTTTTACTACAATGAATGAAATGTGAAGAATCACCCATGTCAGCCAGGTTACAGAGGGCCAGCAGGCAGACGTTAACCAGTGGGTCGTTCCCTGGATACTCCCTCATTATGGACACCAGTCTGGGGATCACACCACTCTGGACCAACTGGTCCTGTTGGTATGCTGTGGGAGTTCAGAGAGAGAGAGATACAGTAGAGAGAGTGATGGAGGATACAGGGAGGGGTTTATACTGGTGTTTGTCGTTAATACAAAGAGAATCATTTCTTTAAAGGGATACGCCAACATTTTTTTTGTGTGTCTTACCTCACTCCCGAGTCCATGACCAGCAGATAGACACCATCCTTTCGACTGTGCGTGCAGTAACAAGGGAGATACGGGCAGAGCTGGCGCACCGCTAATTAGCTTAGCTCAAACGCTGGAAGTGTATAGGTAGTGTTAGCCTGCCTCCTACCCGAGCCGAAATCAGCAGTCAGAAGCTGATTTCATTTTAGCTCTAAACTCTGTAAATATATCACTTTATCGACATTTCAAACATTTTTAGGCGAGAAAGTAGCCGTTTAGATCAGCAGCGTGTCGTTAATTTGTCTAAATACCAGCTGTTTACAATTTTGTTCGGATGAATTCGGCGCTACTCAAGCTAGCCGTTGTGACCAACGCACTTCCGGTTACTTTCACAAAATAAAACACCCGTTTCCCTTTACATACAGAAAACCATGACGATAGAATTTGTGCTTTTACTTTGAAATAGGAAGCTAACCTACCCTCGATGTAGCTAGCTTGAACCAAAATAAACCGTCTTTGCTTGAATCCTCCGTTTTGACCGATCTCGTCCCGTTAGCGGCATTTGACCGCTCAAGATGCCTTACCGGAGAGTTTTGTCAGCTCTGAGATGAAGATCGGCCGCCGGTTTCTGTTTAGAGTTGCTGAAGAGTTTCTCTGATGACTTTAGGTGGAGGCAGCCTAACACTACCTATACACTTCCAGCGTTTGAGCTACGCTAATTACAGGCGATACGGGCTCTGCCGTATCTCCCTTGTTACTGCACGCACAGTCGAAAGGATGGTGTCTACCTATCTGCTTGTCATGGACTCGGGAGTGAGGCAAGACACAAAAGAAAATGTTGGCGTATCCCTTTAAGGTCGGAGTTTCAGTTTCATAGTTGTAAATAATTCATCACATTTAATTAAGTGGTAATAAATGATGAAAGTTGTATACATAGAGCCTATTTAAAGATGCAGAGAGACTTGTGGTCTGTCAGTCTTTGTTAGTTTCAACAGAACGATCTGTGCTTCATCAGCACGCTCCTCGTCATCAGTAAACCCGTCCGACTGAGTCAGCGTTGTCGCACCGACTCACCGTTGTCAAAGCAGATGCGTCCGATGGCCCTGCCGGTGTTCAGCAGCATTTCTGGGTCACTGCTGTTCAGATGGGGAACCAGCACCTTCACCAGGCCCGCCTCAATGCACGGCTCCCTGACCGCAGCTGCAACACACACAGGGATGAGATGTTATACCACCAACTCTGGACTTCACCTCAAATGCCCCTTCAGCTGGCCCTGTGACCCCATCCAGTTGAAATGTAGGGTTGGTACCAAATGTATATCTCAAATAATCATCAGTCATCGTTATTTTCTAGATGAGGTCACATAGAGTCCATTTTATTCTAATACGCCGATATCACAAATCATCACACCGGTTCTCTCTTGGTTCTCCAGTTTCCTCCCACAGACCACAGTCAGACACACACATTAGGTTCAGCTGTGATTTTAAATTGCCTGTAGGTTTGACTATGAGCATGTGTGTCTTATCTGTGACCTCATGTCGGCCCTGTGACCTGTCCAGGGTGGATTTATCTTAGCAAATGGATGGATGGAATATCACAAATCACCAATGTCCCTAAAAGGATTGTACAATCTGTACACCATACAACATAATGTACAAGGAAAACTAAACTAAAACCCAAAAACGGAAGAAACCTCTGGAAGAGCAACAGCTGGGGGACAGGAACAGACAGAACAGAGCTACAGTAGATTTGCAGTGTAGATAATCAGGATGACAATGTTATACACCGATATGAAGAAGCAACTTTCAGCTGCCTACTTTATTTCATCACTTCTCTTATTACTCTACCTTCTCTGGCCATCTCTGCCACCACCAGAGCCACCTGGCGGGTCAGGCTGCTTTTCTTCCGTAAGGCCTGAGCCAGCGTGGGAAGAATCCCACTTTTGGCAATGTCAACAGCAGCATCTTTCTCTGTGGACACAAAACCACAGGGAATCAAATCACAACCTTTAGTAGAGATAATGTCGACTTAGTTTTGCCTGATTGTGTTCACAGGATAGATGTGTCTGGTGGCCACCTTAACGTGTATCTTCTGCCACCATCACACCGTCACCTTCTGTCAGACCTGCTCCTTTTACAGTGTGTGAAATGTGATTTTTAAATGTAGGTCACATGTCTGAACTTCCTGAGCCAGATGAGGTCACACCTGCAATGTTTCTGTGAGGCTGCAGCATAAATAAACATAAATGCAATGAGTCATTCTGAACTCTGGTGCCTTAAAGGGATAGTTCAACATTTTTGGTAAATTGGCCCATTGCCATAATCCCTATAGTTTTAGGAGTAGGTTTGTTACCTTTAATTGTTGGTGCAAGCTACTTTTAGAACGGCGGAGCAGAGCCACAAGCTGCTCAGAGCTACGCTACAGAGGCTCATGGGATTTCTTGGTATCTCTCATCAAACTCCTAAAAATACACAATCCAACAACTCCAAAACGCTCTGGTGGACAAGTTGTGACCTGCACATTCATCACGCTATGAGGAAAAAAAAAACTGCCCCTGACGGGAACATGCATCAGCGGTTTTGCACGAATTTGCCTCAAAAACAATTCCGTCTCGTAACGTTGTGTTATTATCTCATAGTGTGGTGAATGTGCAGGTCACAACTTGTCCACCAGAGCGTTTTGGAGTTGTTGGATTGTGTATTTGATGAGTTTGATGAGGGAAACCAAGAAATCCCATTAACCTCCATAGCGTAGCTCTGAGCAGCTCACGGCTCTGCTCCGCCGTTCTAAAAATAGCTTGCACCAACAATGAAAGGTAATGAACCTACTCCTAATACTATAGGGATTATGGCAATGGGCCAAAATGCCAAAATAATTAACTATCCCTTTAATAGGCTACTGAATGTTCTAAACCATTTTGCAGTAAGACTACCTTTAGGAAGGACTTATAAGTGGTTTAGAACTAATTAGCTTGTTAATTTATATCATTAATAATGTTCCCACATGTTCATCTTATCTCTCATTAGTTTTGATCTTCCTCAGCTTCTGTAGCTGCTGCTTCATCACATGTTTGTTAAGTTAGCATCTTCATGGTCAGACAGTTGCACAGTGGATATTAACATGGAGATGCTTGGTCTCTTCTTTTGGACTTTACTGTAGGACTCTGACTATAAAACACCATAGCACCTCATCTTACTGATGATTCACCGACATTTGTAACTGGTTAAAGTGAAATAAACATTAGACATCAACTTGTTAATGGTTTACAATAAGGCTCCATTGACCAGCTGTAAATAATGGTGACTCATTATTAGTAAGATTCATGAGCCAATTATGAGCCTGAATCACTACAGTATATAAAACTAACATGTTATTTTTTTAATGATTAGTGTTAACTGAATTAATAACCTAAACCAATCTCTATAAATCCTCATAAGGGTAGTCTGGCTGTGAAGTGGTGGTTATTATTCTCTGTAGGAAGTGGGGACATTGCTGAGTAAAGGTATCAGAAAAACTACAAGGCAGAACAAGAGGAGAGAAATGTTTCATATTCCTTATCTGCAGCAGTCTCACTGAACTGTATCGCTGTCACATTTGCTGAGCACATTCATATTCCCCACAACACCTTAGGGAACATGAATATATTTTTCCTCAAAATGTCCAGCTTCCTTCACTGGCAGAGTGGAAGGGCTGAGCTGCAGATGACGGTACGTGAGTGAAGTGTTCAGTCTGACTTGAAGCTGTGTGAGTGAAGCGGTGAAGGGATGAGACACGACTTACTCTTTGCCAGCAGAGACGCCAACACTGTGTCCAAATGAGGCTTGAGCTCCTCCTCAATCAACTCTGTGCTCACAGTGATGGCCTTTAGTGCGTCGCTCAGAGAGTCTGCAACACACACACACACACACACACACCACCAGACAAACAATAAGAATAAACAACAGACCAGCTTCAAAAGACACTAAATACAGTAAACACATGGACCCTCAATCTTGGATAAATGAAAACAGAAATAAGACTAAATCCTATTAGGAGGAAAAAGTATGAGGTACAATCAGGGCCGTTGCTAGGAATTCTGGGCCCCCTTAAAGAATACTAAAGTGGGCCCCTCCCCCTAACTTTTCCAGTTTTTTTTTCTTAGACTACGTATGTATTATCATTTATTATTTAGCCTACTTTGTTTTGATGCTAATGCAGCATTACACTGCAAAAACTCAAGTATCTTACCAAGAATATTTGTCTTATTTCTGGTCAAGATGTCATTTCTAGTCAAAACAAATCTCATTCTACTTAAAATAAGACATATCATATTAAAAGTAGCTTGTTTTTAGACACTTTTTACTCCTTTCAAGCAGATTTTCACTTGAAATAAGTAGAAAAAATCTGATAATGGAACAAGTTTTTCTTCCTTATTACAAGCACAAAAGCATGCTTTCACTGGCAGATTTTTCTACTTATTTCAAGTGAAAATGTTTTTTGAAACAAGTGAAAATGATCTAAAAACAAGTTAATTTTTAGGTAATGAGTCTTATTTTAAGTGGAAAGAGATTAGCTTTGGCTAGAAATGAGACATTTGGACAAGAAATAAAACAAACATTCTTGGAAAGATGTTGAGTTTTTACAGTGTACTATGAGTATTAGTCAGGGTCTTATGCAGAATAATTCAGTCTTACAAAGATGGGGTTTACTGGGGTTTTTATGGGCCCCACTGGGCGCTGGGCCCCTAGAATTATCATCACCTTTCTCCCCTATACAACGGCCCTGGGTACAATAAGTAGTGTTAGCATGAGTGTTTCAACAGAGTTGTACTGTAGCTGTCAGGATATGATGGGCTGTGCTGCACATCTGCATGAACATGATGGGTCAGCTGATGTGAGCAGTGACCGTGAAGCATGAATGAAACAGCTGATGGCGGTCTGCAGCGTTTGTCAGGCAGTCACTGAATTTTCATAGTTTAGTTACAGTTCACACACTTTGATGTACTAACTTGAAAGTGTGTTTCATGAAACAACAAATCATTTGCAAAACTGGAAGATTTTGCAGAAAAAATGTAATTAGAAAAAAAAATATCAATAATATAAAGTTTTATCATGAAATCTTTAAAAAAAAAAATTTTAATGTTGGAGAAAAAAACTTCCCTGGCTTTTTTTCCCCTATGAAAACTTCTCACTGTGAAAGGTTAGTTTGTAGGGGAGAGTGGGGTAAAGTGAGACACTTTTTACATTTGCTCCCCTCTAAGCGAGCTAAAATGATTTATCAGTAAAATTTACACATTTCCCATTAATTCAGGATGTTTTCTAGCAATGGAAATTATCAGAATGTATTTAGGACGAAGGACAGTGAAAATATGATTGTTTTAAAAAAAGTGGTCTCGTGTCTCACTTTACCCCAGGTCAGGGGTAAACTGAGACAAACTAGAAAAATCAATGGGGTAAACTGATCCACTTACTTTTTCCACTCTGAAACTACCATAACAACACATGTTGTAACAGCTAGAGTCCTGACAGCTATCTTGACAACCACACTCCCCAAAACAAATGTCGGACTAGTAGCAGAATCATGGGGATTGGTCAATTAAGCACTTTTGTTTTCTCAACACAAAGTGACTCAAAACCAAAATCAAATACAACACAAAATAATTAATTAACATTCAAATGACAGATAGAACCAGTTAGATAGTCTGGGGATCAAACTGTAGGACCCGACAATCGTGACCATATTGATCAAAAGTCTTCTTGTGTGTGGGGGGAGCCGACAAAGTGGAATATGACTAAACTTGAGTTAATTAACCAATAAAAAAGTGAGCTGACTCAGAGCACATAGCATAACAAAGCAGTGTGGCTACAGATCATTGATCACGCAAGATTTCTGGCTTGGGGGACGAGATTCTAGTGTAAATCTTTGTGTATGGTGCTCACGGTGTCTCACTCTTGGATTTATTATAATACATCCATGGTCTCACTTTACCCCGCAGCATTTGTCTCACTTTACCCCAACACTCCCATTTTAGAAAAAACGACCTCTCTTAGAAATTCCGGCTAATTTTCAGCCAGCATCATCCCATGGTTTTATGTGTTGGTAGTTCATCATCATGTATCGTAGAAGTTTTTCTACCTGAATCAATTTGCTTTGGCACAACAGTTGATTAAGTTGACCGCAATAAAATTTACTTTTACATGCAAAAATCATATTTTTGTGAAAAAAACATGCTTTCCACAGCATCATGAGTTCCTCTCCTTCATAGCCATGGGGAAATGGAAGGGGCTTGAAAACATAATGGTCACATGACCATAAATGTGTTCTGTTTTCCAGATATAGGGGGTGTCTCACATTACCCGGTGTCTCACATTACCCCCCTCTCCTATATCAATCCGGCTGCATTCTAAAACTTTACAAAAAGCAGAGAATCAGAGTGGATAGCTGGTTTTTGCAGGATGAAAACTAAAAAGAAAGAGAGTCAAGAGACAGATGGTGAATCAACAAGTAAGAGAGCTCCTTTATGATGTGTGTTTACTGCTGCTTTCACTTGAGTCCTGGCTGAAGGTTTGAGTTGCCCTCTGTATTATGATGCGGTTGGATGTAGGTCAGCAACATTTTTGAGATTTTCCAATGGGACCAGAGTTAGTAAAGATTGAAAATACCAAAGAGGTTTAGACACAAAACGCCCACCCAGTCATGTTCCTGTATCTGTGCCTTTAGGAGACCAACAGCAGGTCTTGAGTCTATTGACTCCAATGGGAGAAGTGAACATGAGCACAGATTGAGCTCCATAGTTAAGTAGTCAAGATGTAAATATAGGACTCATTTTTCACAAGCCACATATTGTATCTTCTGAAAATTCTGACACTTGAATAGCAACTTTGATAGAACTTTGTTCAAGACCTGTCTCCATCTCAACAACACACAAGTAACATCAACTAATGACTGTTAGCTGTCACCATACTTAATGCTATCATAAGAAAATATAAATAGCTCACTTTCCTCTACCGACAAAGTTTATAAAACCACACATGTTCACAACATGAGGTGACCGTGCCCACTTAGGAGACAAGAATTGTACCATTTCATATCATTGGCACATCTTGTAATTTAATGAGCCAGTTTGCCATAGGACAGTATCTTTGGTAGTACAACTTGGAAGAACAAACGTCGTATTATATCTAGTTTCAAGCATGGATGATTTAATTACAACAGTATCTGTCTGCATCGTTCCTGCACCAGCATTGATGAGACCCAAAAATTGGAGATGTTCTTTAAACGTCTTGAGTTGTAATTGAGGCTGTATTTCAGATTAGTCCTAATCTGGGTGTATTGATAGCACAGCATTTACACTCTTAGCCAGACATTCAGATTTGGAGGAACAGGCCTTACTTTTACAGTGGGGGTATGGATCCATCATTGCTGCTGCTGCTGACTTTAAACTGACAGACTATTTAATGGTGGGCTTTTCGCTCTGTTCACTGACTCTGGTCTCTTAGGGTTTTTTATGTGGACTGTAATTGTCTCACTGTCATTTCCATTCAGTCAGAGTGAGTGATACCAGAAACCAGTCTTGAAGCAAGAATCAATCACTGTGTGCTGAACACAGTTGTGATGTTTTCTGCTTATTTGTTTTTATGTTCACATCAATATGCAGGATCTGTGTCAAAGCCAATTAAGAGATTTCTGAGCCTGATCCATTTCCCGTCCTCTGTTAATAACCAAATAATGTGCTCTGGGTACGCCATCTGTCAACAACACCATCCGCTACTTTAATAAAAGACTTTCTGGATGTTTTTTTTTATGCTGGAGAAGAAGAGAAGCTGTCTAAATCTTGTTCAAAGAATTCTTCCACGAAAAACTGCACCTCTCTTGTGACTCCTTGAGGACTGTATATAATATGTGAGGGAAAACTGCACAAAAGAGTGGACTTCCTTGTAGGCTTGTTGACTAGGCTACTTTATGCACTGTGCACAAGAAAATTCTATGCATGCATTGACTATAACGATAAAACAGTACATGTCTATCGGGACAAAATCTGATTTTATAACATTATCTGATAAAAATCACCAAACACCAATCTGTGCGAGGCTGTTCTGTGTTTTTTACTGGATTTACTGCAAAATGATAAGAGAGAAAATTAGAGGAGACAGCCTCCATCTGGGATCTGGGCGTACACTGTATGATGTTTGCCAGTTTTGACCTGATTTTTGAGACGCACATCTCATTTTAGAATCAGGCAGAATTTGAGCTTTGTCAAGACATGGTTCGTTTGTCGTCTGACGTCTGAAAATGCCATGGCGACACGACACTGGACGGAAAATGCGGAGGTAAGGTTGGTGGAGCTGTGGCAACAGCATGCGTGTTTCCTTATCCTCCTATCACAACCAGTATGAATGAGAGACTCCACAAATGATCGAGGCAACACACTTCTTCTGCCTTGTTAGCACTGACATTTGTCAGTAGCCCAGAGAGTCCACAGGGCCAACGGGTTTTTACATGAACAGTGTGAGCACTCAGGGCAAAAGTTCTAATATTTTTTATATTTGAAGCTGAAGTTTTTAACTCCAGAACGTAACTGCTGGTCTTTGTGTCTAACTCCCTCTGTTTGATATGTGGATTTGGTCATAGTCAGTACAAAGCTTTGATACTAATCACCTCTCTCCTGCTCTGTCTGCTGTGTCTTAAGGTCTTGCTCTTCCTCCTTTAGTAACAACGATACTGTGCTAGAAGTTTATAATAATAAGAAGAAGAAGAAGAAGAAGAAGAAGAAGAAGAAGAAGAAGAAGAAGAAGAAGAAGAAGAAGAAGAAGAAGAAGAAGAAGAAGAAATCTCAAAATGCTACAACAGCAACCGAAAGAAAAAAGTTAAAACAAGAGTAATGGTGAGGATCAGTGTATTGGAAGTACTCCTCCTCTTCCCTGCTGTACCCAAGAAACCAGACCAGCTCAGTAGACTGCAGCTGACCAGTGGAGGAAACACCATCATTCAGTCAGTCAGTGTTATTACAGTTTATACCACTGGCTCTGCTATGGCAGCCTATGATCAAACCAACAGTTCATACTGTATGTAGTATGCATCCAAAATCCTGAGTTGTAATGGAAAATGTTCTATAAATAAATAACGCTTCCTTGCTGCTGATATCTGCTGTAACACATTAGCTTGATGTATAGCTAAATGTTTGTGGACAGAGGGCAATAAAGAAAAAATACATCATACATCATGAAATCTGTGCAAGCTCTCTCAATCACGTTTGGAAAAAGCCTTGTCTTAGCAATATCTGTTGGCCAAGCAATTATACAACATTTATACATTCATACATGAAATATCAAACTCTTAAGGGCAGATTAGAATGAAATTGATCATCCAAACATGTGTGGAATCTGACTATGACCACGCTCAACTTAGGATGTGGGAAGCTGCCTCTGTCACAGCCCTGCAGTTAACTGTTGTCTGACCTCAACCATCATTTCATGTGTATGACATCAGCTGACCCTGACGTCACACTGTTTGCCTTGAGCGCTGAGCAGACACAGGAAGTAAAAATAACAACGCTGGCGAATGTTACATCTGTGATAGAGTTGAATAAACGGATCACAGTTACTTCAGCCTGATCGCCGTCATTCAAACTGAGACATCTTCAGGATTTGCTCCACTGCTGCCAGCTTGGACACAAACTTCAGGGAACAACGTACACAAACGCACGCACACACACACACACACACACACACACACACACACACACACACACACACACACACACACACACACACACACACACACACACACACACACACACACACACACACGCAGTACTATGCATTACACATACAGCAGATACACACAGTGAGGAGAGACCTGCCGATGGTAATCACCTCGGCTAATCCGTTGTAAGTCGAATGAAAATAGCCTGAGTGGAGGGGGCTATCAGGCTAAGACTGCCTGCAAGGTTGGGATCTAACCCCCATGTCCTTGTGTGTGTGTGTATATATGTGTGTATATATGTGTGTGTGAGAGAGAGAGAAAGAGAGAAAGAGGGAGGGAAAGACCATGCTCATGTGTCCATGTGTGTTTGACAAGAGAGCAGACGAGCAATTTACTAATCAGTCCCACAGAGTGCTGTGAGGGAGTCCCCGGGGTGCTTATTACAGCGCCTTCAACTACGCTGAATGGTTCCACATATCAAATCATCCAGACTAATGTACCTACAATAATAACCTACTGTATATATATATATATATATATATATATGCACTAGTTAAGACTCAATAGAAGGAACAAGTGCACAATCTAATCCAATACAGCAATCCAGCAACAAATCCCATGGCTGTGAAGCTTCTTATGGTTAGTGGTGCTTAGACTGTCAGGGAGCTGTTGATTCACCCCTGCCATCATTTTTAAATAAACGTGCGATAGCTCCAGCGGGGTTTCACGGCTCACATCGGCACTTAGCGAGATGAATAGCAGTCGGCGGCGGCGGCAGTAGGTTCTGGTGGTGTGTGCTCAGCTTGTAAAGGCGTGACAGCCAAAGGGCTACTGGATACTTTCAGTCTGGGGCTATAGGACCACTCTAACTGACCAGTGACACACATAGCTCCATGTTGCTGGGGTTGTCTGGGCTGGGAGTAAAGTGTGACACCAGGGAGTGGTGCACCTCCACGCCTTGCACCAAAAAATATGAAATTATTACAAATTGAATGCAACGTAAGGAACCAGGAGAGAGGAGCCCCTGTTTAACTAATTGGAAAAATGTATATTTTACAGGCAGTGTGTATGAGAGACTCATCTATCTATCTATCCTTCTATCCTTCTATCCATCTATCTATCTATCTATCTATCTATCTATCTATCTATCTATCTATCTATCTATCTATCTATCTATCTATCTATCTATCTATCTATCTATCTATCTATCTATCTATCTATCTATCTTTCTGACCATTGCCCTCATACACACATTGAAACACACATGTTCACATTCCCTGCTGTGTGATGTCTAACATCACACAGCCACACAGTGGATGTTGGATATGAAGCTACTCACCAGTGTCTGTCATGGCTGCTGGTCGGCAGGCTCTCTGCTGGCTGGCTCACTGCCTCTGCCTGCTACCACTGCCTCTGTGTTAGTGTGTCTGTTGGTGTGCGTGTGAGTGCGTGTATGTGTGTGTGTGTGTGTGTTGGGGTGTGTGGCTAGCAAAGGAGCTCCCCTCCCCTCTTGAGGTCAGGTGCACCCCAACTCTGTCTCTCACTCTGTCTGTTCCTCTGTACTCCTCACTCTCGCTTCCTCAATCCCATTATCCCCCTCTCTCTCTCTCTCTTTCTCTCTCTCTCTCTCCATCCTCCCTGCCCCCACTGCGCTTGCGCTCTCTCTCTCTGATCATTTGCTCTCTATTCCCCTAGTTCTTCCTCCCTCTCTCTCAATTCACAGATTCAAATAAGCTGTATATTTGTGCTGCACACAAGAACAATAAACAACAAATTAAAAAAACATATAAATATCTATTTTTCTTCCTTCAAGGGTTAACACAAGTCAGAGGAACACAAACAAATGAATACGATAAGAAAGATACTATCAGAGGGGGAAAAAATAATACAAAGAATAAATAAATGAAATTAAAAAAAGAAAAGAAAATCCACACATACTGCTCAAGAGATCACCTATAAATAATATTCCTTTTTCAAACATAGTTTTCATTAAAGCAGAAGTGAGTGATCCGGTCGTTTTCGCTAATGCTGCGTTCCAGGCAGGCTTTTGAAATCATGAATTACAGCTTCAAGTCACAACTTACGACTTTGTAGCGTTCCAGGCAACCCACTCGTGTTTTTCCGACCTGTTTTACCGGTGAAAGTCACTATAACGGCCACTCGTAACTTCCGACCCGTGAAATCGTACCAGTACGTCTTTTTGTACAGTCTATGTACCAGATCGAACTGGTACGACATCACAGGTCGGAAAAAAACGAGTTTCCTTGAACGCACCATAACAGTCCTCGTCCCTACGTCGCCACATTCACGGCGTCCCTTGGCTGCACACACAGCCCTGCATGCCGTTCTCTCTCCTCATTGGATAAATACTGTAGGATACGATAAATGTTTTCTCCTCGACTCAGAGCAGAGCAGAGTGACTGACAGACGCGTGTTTCAGACCAAACACTCTATGTAAGTGATTGCTGTCGGAAGATATAACTATTTAAGACTTATATTAACACAAATATATCACTCACTTCTGCTTTAAACATTAGGCTAATACTTTGAATTTCATCGGAAGAAATCTGGCTGATGATTTGGTTATTGAACCCTTATTGAAATCTTGACTTCCTTAACTGAGAAGTTTGATGGGGGGGGGGGGCAAACTGAGAACCAGCTAACTGAAGGTAGATAAGTGGCATCTTGTTCAGAGGCTAAAACAAAGCTAATACCTTTGCTGGCTAATTAGATAGTTATCAAGCTAAGCTAAAAAGCCGGGTAAAAAGCTGGTTGAGCAAAAAAAAAGTCAGCATGTGTCCTATAGGGAAGAGTGCAAAATCATTAACTTTGATAAAAGGCTAATTTACCTCTTTCTTTCCTTTGTTGCATTCCCACATTACTATCGGTATTAAAAGGTAATTCAGTCATGCATTTTATTATGTTGTTAGTCAAATAACATGATTATTCTGACAGGACTAATGCTTACAGAATTAATACATTTATCATATCACCGCTTGCCATTGTGTTTCTTGCCAGGCAGATGAACTAATGACAAGACTGGTAATCTAAGCAGCTATGACAAGGCTAACAGTTGCCTGCAGAGGTATGAACATAGCACACCACACTTTGCCATTAAAGGAACAGTATGTAAGAAATCAAAAGCAATAATGTTGATATAACATACTGATCTCACCAACAATAGTACAGCCAGAATATTTGCATACATTTTTTTTTTGCGGACTGCAAATCATGTTTATGTTTTGAATCCTACGTGTTGGCATGTGGCGCCACCCAGCTCTCTCTCCCAATCACAGCGTCGGTGGCATTTCAGCCTCTGGGTTGCCAGTTAAGCTTCCACTGAGCTGCAGCTACGGCTGGGAGATAAAACGAGATCGCGAAAAAAAAAAATGATTATGGTCATATTTCCTTGATATCACACGGTAGAAATTAGCGGCTTGTCTCTCTGCTGTTTGATACACCACTTGCTGTTGTGAGCATCTAGACCCCAGTTAGTTTGAGCAGCTAAAGCTAAAGGGAAGAATTACAAAGTGAAAGTTAGAAAAGAGGGAGGCCATGGAGCCGATGGGCGTGCCTATGTTCCCACAGCCCTATGTTCCCTCAGCCCTATGTTCCCTCTGGACTCTCTCTACCTATCTGGACTCTATCTATCTGGCCTGTCTAGCCTCTACCTGGTCTTTTTTACTAAACTTAACCAACTCTTTCTTCATTGCCTAAACCCAACCAATGGTGGGACCAAAGGGCTGTGGGAACATAGGGCCTAATTTTCAGTGACAACAAAAGTTAGAAATGTGGGAACATAGGGCTGAGGGAACATAGGGCTGTGGGAACATAGGAATGACCCCGTGATGGGAAACGTGTGGAGCGGATGAGTCTGTCCCGGTCAGGTCGCCTGTCTCCGGTCGTCATGTTTTATGATCCGACGTCAGAAAGTGGAGGAGAAACGGAGCGGCTCGCGTTGTTTATTCTGCGGTAAGACGTCTCATATATTGGCTCATCTACGGTGTGAAGAACATGCACTAAGGCTCCTGTACGTAGATGCGGGGTTACAGTGTGTGTGTGTCAGCGCTGCACACACAGACACACAGCACCGGAGCGGTTAAATGTAACAATAACTTGCAGATCACCCGAGTGACCTGAACTCCGCTAGTTACTGTGAGTCAGAGCAATAAAACAGTGAGGTTGTTGATGAATATGTAGCTTTTTACTCTGCTTTGAGACTTTGAGACTGACAGAGTATAGCGCCTCGCTGTCTGGCAACCTGGAGTGGGGGGTAGGGGAGGGGAAACAACATTGCTGTGTTTTGAATTTGACTGCAGCAACAATTTTGGCCACATTCTTACATACCGCTCCTTTAATACAATGTAGCCTAAAGACCAAATTTGCTTGAGAGAGAAAAGCCGATCAGTTTTCAGATCAGCTAAATCCCACCATCACATTGATTGTGTGGTGTCCTCTAGCTTTACCTCTATAGCCACTAAGCAACCAGCTACACATTGTTATTTTGGTTGCTTGCAAATGAAATTAAATCAGTAGAAACAACAACTTCTTCACTCACAGGGACCAGACCCTGAATTGTGCTCAATTTAAACTGATTAAATGTAAACATGGTGACTTATATGAACGGTTATCATGAAGAAGGAACTTATCTGAAGAGACCAAACTGTTCCTGCACCAGACTGTAAACATGTTTCTTTCTGCTGTAAAGATGGACACAAGTCGACTCACTGTTAGAGACTCAACCTAGTGGTCAGTGGAGGAACTGCAGTGTCTGGTGATTCTGAGGTTATCACTTGCTGACAGCAATGCTAGATCAGTATATAATTGAATGGAAGCCCATTAGCCATTATAGGTACTGAGATATGCACAGTAGCCTACAGTATGTCATGGACCATGCTGGGAGCCAATGCACTCCACTGCACTCTTCTAGATTTCTTGGTTGGAGGTGTTTGTTGTCACAGAAAGAGGAAAACAAATGGAGAATAAGATTTAAGTCCAATTTTCATCCACCAAGCTCCTCCTTCCTCAACTCCCTCTGTGTGCCGACGATGTTGGTCAGTGTTGGTCTGCTGGCCTGATGGATGTTGGTAATATCATCTGGCCTCTTCCTATTGTGACTAGAATGGCCACTAGAGGATGCTACCAACAGATTGAAACTGTGTCCTGTGACCACTGTGTCTTTATTACGTAACATTAAAATGCACCACTGCATGGGTTGCACGTCCAGCCTATGTGTTTTCTATAATATACAGTAGGCCTATTGTTTAAATATCACAGTTTAAATCAGGTATCATCAGCAGCTTCACCTAATGACTCTGAATCTCTCATCTCCTTCCTTCAGAAATCCTCCATCCCTCTCTCTCTCTCTCTCTCTCTCTCTCTCTCTCTCTCTCTCTCTCTCTCTCTCTCTCTCTCTGTCAGTCTCTGTCTCCCTCGGGTGCAGACTGCCGTCTCTCCCTTCTCTGTAATTCTCTCTAAATCTATTCAAAGCTCATCAGTTGATTATCAGGTACAAAGCAGGGAGTCGTGACACAAGCTCACACATCTTCCTGCTGAGGTTGTGACTGGAAAGTGTCACAATGTGTTAAAACAAACCAGGGAATGAACAGAGGTGGAAGGAAACAGTGGCAAACAGTTATTTATACGTGTGGGTAGAAGAGGGAGGCTGACCTGAGTGGCTCTTTGAAACAGATGTAACATTTTCTTATTTCTCACTGCAGCTGTCACAACAGTTTCATGGTTCATCAAAACTGTATTTCATGTTTGCACGAGAGACATCCAAAACATTTCATTTACATTTGAAAACCTAGTTTTTGTGTCAGTTATTTGACCAGTGCCTCCAGAATGAAAAGTTGTTTCAATATTATTTGAGCCAAACTCCAAACTGCTCAAAACGTGAAGATGCTTTTTCACTATAACGAATTACCTTGAGGATTATGATTTCTGCACAGCTTGTGAAAAAGCTAAATCTACAAAGAAAAACAAAATCCTACAACAATAAAAAAAAAAAAAAAAACATCACAAAAATAAGAATAACCTGACTACATACTGTAACTCTGAAGTTCACAATACATTTCATTTGAGATGCGCCAGGGGAGATGTTCCATGCATGTGCTTGTGCTCACATAGGGCCCAAGGGGTGCTTGAGCTGTATACAAAGTAGAGTATTAAAAAGGGCCATTTTTATGTGCTTTTTAATAAATAAATAAATTCCTGTTGTGCATAGGGATGTAAGAAAACACGTTAAAGCAGAAGTAAATAGTTATATCTTCCGACAGCAATCACTTACATAGAGTGTTTGGACCGAAACACGGGTCTGTCAGTCACTCTGCTCTGCTCTGAGCCGAGGAGAAAACTTTTCTCGTATCCTACAAGTTTTACCCAATGAGGAGAGAGAACGGCATGAAGGGCTGTGTGTGCAGCCAAGGGATGCGCGTGAATGTGGTGACGGAGGGACAAGGACCAATAGATCCATGACAAGGGCGGGGGCTGCTAACTCCGTCGGCTGACAAGAAGTTATGGTGCGTTCAAGGCAGCCCGTAACTCGTGTTTTTTCCGACCTGTGAAGTCGTAGCCTACCAGTTCGATCTGGTACAAGTTCACGGGGCGGAAGTTACGAGTGGCCGTTATAGTGATTTTCACAGGTAAAACAGGTCGGAAAAACACGAGTGGGTTGCCTGGAACGCTTCAAAGTCGTAAGTCGTGACTTGAAGCTGTAATTTACGGTTTCAAAAGCCTGCCTGGAACGCAGCATTACCCAAAACGACCGGATCGCTTACTTCTGCTTTAAAAAACACATGCATTTCCTTGTAAGCCTTGACAGCACTCTATCATTCAAATCTCACATCAATAACACCACTCCATCTACTTCCACCTACGACATATCAACCGACTCCGTCCCAACACCACAGTCTCGTCACCTCCCCTAAGCTGTGAGGAGTCTGACAGTTCCCCCGAGTTTCAAATCATCAGTTGCAATTTGTGCAAATGAATGTGAAATTCTACACTGTGTCACTGTTTTGAAAATTGGTTTTCTCATTCGAGAATTGAGCCAAAGCAACTGAGACAAAGTGTAAAAATTGTGAAACCAAGCTCCACCACCAAAAGTGAAGGCTGATGGCTTTTTAGAACGGCCTCAGAGACCCAGAGCTTCTAGCTGCTTCAGAACATGGTGCTGCAGCAATCAACCTGAGACTGTTTGATTAGTTAGGAGTTACTATTCAGGCATTTTAGGACTTGTTTCCTTTGTCCTAGTGTCTGGGGTTGTTTGATGTGTTTGATGCCTGAAATTGGGTCATTTTCATATTGTATTCTACTATATAAAATACATCAGTAAATAGCCATGTCCTGATTTCCGTAAGAGTTTACCTCTTTAGAAAAAAGCTGGTTGCCCATAAGTGTCTAAACAGATGTTGTTGGAGATATGAAACATGAAACATCATCACGGTGAAATAAAAACTGATCTGCTCACCAGATACAGTATGTGTTTTTATTCACACTCCTCTCTGAGCTTTTCCTCTTACCCAGTTAGAAACAGTTTGTAGGAGGGCAGAGCAACATTTAGTGATGGTGAGGGAGTGTGAAGTCATGTGACCACAGTGCAGTTGGTTTATAGCCAAAGACTAGTGTTTTTATGTATTATATTCAGGCTCCAAAAATCATTTGTCATTTATTAGTCGCTGGTCAGAAGGGTTGAGTATCATACTGTTGTGTTTATTTTTCTGAAATGATGCTTATTTTACTGAGGTAACCAGGGTGACTTCCAGGTGGGCCCTACAAACACTTGTCATGCCTGCTGCACTCTAGATCCATAGTGCTGCACATATTCACTCAAAGTGCAATATTCATAGCTGATAATAGCTTTCCCTTATTTCTTATCATATATTATTCTGTATTGTAATTTTATCGTGAAACTGTTGCAAATATTCTGTTTTCTCTTATATTTATGCAGGTAACAATGCCATGCAGCGCTGCATGGCATTGTTACCTGTTTTCTTATTTCTCTTTTTCTACTGATATATAACTGCTGCTAGCACTCTGGCCTCTCTTGTATTTATGCAGGTTGCTACAGTATCTGTTTTCTTATCGTTGTAACCGCTGCTACTATGTCTTTTTTACACTTACGCAGGTAGCTTCCTATTGTTGTTTTTTTGTATGGTATGTCTGACAGTCTTTAAAGGTGTACAGAAATGGCAGTTTGTTCTGTTTGTCGCGCCGAGTTGTCACGAGTTGCTGCACGAGTTTACCCGAGTAAGGAAAACGAATTTGATTGGTCGTTATTGAGCGGGCGGGATATTCAAAGCTTGGGGCAAGACTGAGCTCCGTGTGTGTGTGTCGTCTCAGACGTTTGATTGAAGGATGATGGATCCAATATCGGTGGCTGATGAATCGTGCGTAGGCTGACATATAATCCGTGTGCCTGCATTATCCAATGTGAAAAAAATACCACACTTTCATCCTGGATTTAATCAAAAATAGAATTTTGCACAAAGTTTGGCCTACATCGTCTGAGTTATTACACTAATTTTATGACCCACAGTGGGCTCAAATTCAATTTCCTTTTCTGTACAGCTTTAAATGTGAGGACTACAGATGGAAATTAGCTCTAAGCTAAATCTGGCACATTTACATGACGTCAAGTGCGCATCACTAATTGTCCATTAATGTACACTGTCCTTGTCAAATAAACAATAAATGAAAATGAAATGAAATGACAATACATTTAAAAAATCAGCACATAGACACATTTATGATTTTGTTGTGTTCTTGGTCCCAACACATCGTCACACGTCTTCTCTGGGGGGACCACTCAGGTCAGACTCACAGGACAGATGGACACGGCCGAAAGCTTCTTACTGCAGCCTATAGCTTATTTGGCTCATGTTAATTACATTGTAAAGAAGTAATCAGAGCCAATGGAGACTCTAATGCTTGATCAGCCATACTCACACTGGCCAGGTGAGCTTTGCTGGCAAATTTATAGATGATGGACAGCTGATGTTGGTTCTCTGTGTGGTACTGTTAAATTACACCTAGCTGTTACACTTTTGGTTCATTCTTTTTCTTCCATTGCCCTTCTGCCTCTTTCTGCACTTCCTCCTCTTTAAAAAAAAAGTCAGCTAGGATGATAAATGACAGAGATGCTAACTGAGAGCCACTGAATACACTAAAAAACTGAAAGTCAGTGGTGACTGAAAACAGCTGATATAGAGTAAGCTAAGAGAGAAAGAAGCTTGAAGCTGCTTTCTGCTGTTACCACTCTTTATACAGTAGGGGGAGTGCTTGCGCTCTTTATCTGTCTCACAGTAAGTCAGGACTGGTCCCACATGTGGCGGTCACCACCATGAAACCCCTCCCCACCCTGGATTACATCCAGTTTCATCATCTGGATATCTATATAATCACATGGCATGATGCAACCCTGCAGCTCCTTTTAAATTATGTCAGGTGAGATAACACACACACACACACACACACACACACACACTGGAGGGAGAAACATGATCCTAAAGATATTCCACAGTTTGGTATTTTGATTAGCTGCCCTGTGGATGGGGATGTGACAATTTAACAGGTCCTTCCTTTAATTAGTCACCATCTGTTTATATGCTGGTTGTAAATGCTAGAGCGTGATAGTCATGTGACTGAGAGCACCGAGAATATGAGGAAATGCAATTAGAGCTGCAGGTAATTTAATGAACCCTGACTTCAGTTCATTGGGTCACTTATAGATCTTTCAGACATCGTCAGGTCACAGATGCTGTCTGGCCAGAAAACTAATTACAGTCCTTTAACGATTTAAAACCAGCCTGTCAGCTCCACTGTAATTTAGCTGTATCAGTCAACTACTAATAGAATATTAACTACATTTGGGGAAAAGAGTTTGCAAACTTGGTTATTGTGAGTGAAAAGGGGGAGGACATCCCACAGACATTTATCATGTTTGATCCACCTTTAATGTGTTGTATTTGTGAAGCTTTCAATCAAATTGATCTGCCTTTAGACAGTCAGCCAATCAGAGGCAGGCAGGAAACAACACATACAAAGTGAGCTGAAATAGCAACAGTAAAGGAATCTGCGTTCATTCCTTTGGAGGCCAAAGCCAGCTCTAAATATTACTGTCGTCATATTTGCAATTTGATAAGTAGGTTAACTTTACTGGAGTTTTAGTAACCCATGTTCTAAAAGTATTATCTGCAGTGACTGAACATTTAGGTCAAATACAGTGTTGAGGTATTTTGACTCCTCTTCGGTTGGAATTAGAGTAGCTGTTACTGGTTAGCCTACATTAAGGATTGACATATAGTATCAAAAACATGCAATGTTGTAGCCTACATTTCGATAGATTTGAGTAGCCTATGTGAGCTTTACAAACTAGATGAGCAGCAAATAAAAAATGCCATAAAATGTAACCACAAGATCAAACTTAAAGGAACTGCACCTCTCAGCAGAGTCACACATGTTCTGGAAGAGTTCAGAGCCTAACAGATGTTTATGTAGCCTGGTATACCCATGCTGCCTTGCGCAGGAGTTTATTTGCTCTGCAAGTCAGCCTGGAAACCATGGACCCAATTTTTCTCTTAACGAGGGAGCCAATCACAGAACGGTTGTCGATCCAACATGGCGGCAGACGCTTTACCTTTCGATGCAGCGTTAGAAAGTGTTTTAAGTGTTTAGACCGCAAGTTTATTTTGAAAAAAGAGCAACGTTTAGCGAGCAAATTTCTGTCGCTCTACATAGGCTACATCATCGGGTATGATTGATACGATTGGCTATAAGCTACATACAGACACATTTGATAGACATTCGTAGCGCCCAATAAACAGCTCTGGGCTTTCATAAACCACACCTCAAATACAAAAAAATGTGTTGTTCCCAGACCGAATCTCAATCTACAAGCCGCAGCTCCAGTGTTGACAGCGGACTGGAAACTCACCTGCAGACGAACCTGACAAACCCTCTGCATCACGCCTGCACCGGAAACGTCACAGTGCCGGCTGACCGTTAGTTAGCATTAGCATTAGCATGATGCCATCACGATCTGGCGCCCCCAAGCGCTGTTGGCGCAGAGATCATTTCATGCCGACGTTGCCAACGTAGCCAGATGTAAATATATTGGACCCATCAACATTTCTAAAACAATCATAGCCTAGGCTACTATTAAAAACAAATCTGCAAAATTCATAGGCCTACTCTTCTTCTGCACCCCTCTAGACGTTCTGTGGATGTAGGGCCCTATTATTTTTGAAAAATGAATCGTTTTGATTAAAAAGTTGTAGTTATAACCTTTAAGGTTCGGCTCTTAACTGAATTGTAACCCACCTTTACCCACCATACAGTAGCCTATGTTGTACATAATGTGAGACATACAAATGAAACACCACAGAAACACTGTGTGTGTGCTCCATGTTGCTGACACTGTTGCTCTGTACACTCAGGTAGAGAAGCTGGAATGAGCTAAGTGACAACAGCTGGTGCAAGACTGCTGTTTGTTTTAGTGCAATGTGTTCAGTCTTCTTTGTCTTATTGTTTTCACTGTGACTCACTGTGAGTAAAATTGTTTTAGTTGAGTTTTGTTGTTTGCACAACTGCAGAGACGGTGACATGGTTTGTGGTGGCACATGCAGCTCTTTGTGTGGTGTGGTTGTGGTAGGATACATCTGGCTCCTCTTCTCTTCTCTTTGTACCTTAATCAGCTCCTTTTGACTCAATAATCCCATTTCCATGTTTTCCCATATTCCATGTAAACTGTTTTCTTGTACACAACATCTATTGCACATCTGCCCGTCCTGGGTGGTGGATCCCTTCTCAGTTGCTCACCTTTAAATTTCTCCGTGGTTTTATTTTTCTTGGGAGTTTTTCCTCAGTCGATGTAAGGGGTCTAAGGGCAGAGGATGTTGTTATGGTGCCGTGTAAAGTCCTTTTCCTCTACAGACCATGAAGGTGCACAGCAAAATGTGAAGCAGTGGGCCTGGTGATGGATATGTTTGATGACAGGTGGTCACCTACCATCAGTGATCCTCTGTGGATCATGAACATGTGATTAATCCAGTGTCACAGCAGCACACTGTTCCAGATCCATTTGATGTCCTACCTGAGACCTGAGTCCAGAACCCTCACAGACTTACCTGATGTCACCCGGCGGCATAGATATATACACGTAGATGCTGCCTCTGACGCTGCTGCCCATTGGAACGGAACGTCGCCGCCGCCGCCATCTTGAGGGGGTGGAAGTATGCGTTTTGTTATGTTTTGTTTCACCTTGTACTGCCGTTCGTGACATGCATGACGTCATCTGCGTTTTTACCATAGATACAAGGAACTCTCTCCCAAGATGGCGGCCGCGACGACGTGCCTGACAAGCCCGAATGTGGCATCTATTGCTGCGTTCAAGACAACTCGGAAGTCGGAAAAAAACGAGCTCCAAGTTGTAAAAAATTAATTGAACGGCGTCGAACTCGGAAATTACAGGTCAGAAACTCGGGTATCGTATCAGAGCTCCGACTTTCCGACTTGACGTCACGACAACATCAAAACATGGCAGCCCTCGTCTTAAACGGTTAGAATTTAGACATTTTGGGCCCTAGTTTCTTAGACCGAGCGATGTCTAACCTCAGGGCAGCTTCACCACGCCAACGGGGTGTGGACCAGGTCCTTTTCGCAAGATTGGTGGGCCGCGCAGTCAGACTTAGACCAGCGCAAGCCCTCCCCTCGTCCCTCCCACCGGCGCAAACGGCGAAGAGGGAGGAGACAGGGCGGCAGGGAGACAGGAGGAGGAGAGAAAGGCGTGGAGTGGGTTTGACACAGCCGAGTCAGATCTTCACCAATCAAATGAGCTCCTCTCCTCACCTTTAACTGCGCGGAGGGCGATGCGCGCTGCAAGTTTGTCATTTTATACTTGGACATGGACGGAGGAGACAGCGACGCCAGAGGCCGAACCTCTCCCCGGAGGAAACAGTTTTGGTCCGGAGGTCCGAGCTCAGAGTGACCAATAATGAGTTTACTAATAATAATACAAATATCCTTAATCAGGTTTGATCTGATACACTGAGAACCCCTGCCCAATATAAGAAACAACAACTAATAAACTAATAAAGAAACTCACATTTATTCAAACCCTGTGTAAGCAAGATGAGAGGTGTAATCACAACATAAACAAACACCATGCGTAACGGATGAAATCAGCGTAAAGGACGCTCTCTCTCTCTCTCTCTCTCTCTCTCTCTGTCCGTCTCTTTTTTTCTCTTTTTTTTCTGTGATGGAGATGCTGAGTATACTATAGTAGGCTATATACTGACTATCTGATACCGAGGCTGTGGTGGACTAAGAGAGATGAAGATTTGTGTTTTGTTTTTCATTACGGCTGCCTGCTGCGGTCGCTCGCGCTAATGAATTAATAAGTAAATAAATAAATAAATAAAGCGATCATCACAAGGGCAGAGTGGTATCTCAACACGGCAGAGACATGCAGTCATCCACCCTCAGTCCTGCTTTTGGGACATCCACAGCTGCTTTTCAGTGCCAGTTCGTCCCTGCTGTGTTAATTCAGGTGGAGTTTCCATTACGCACCGACAGCCTTTGATCTCTGCTTTGATCTGACGTCAGATGTGACGGGACAATCTATATAGATATAAATTCATGTGTTGATTCCATTAGTTGCATTAAATAGTGGTTATTGTGGATATTTATTGCATTGAAATGTGTCTGGAACTGTGGAAATCTGCCTGTGAGGTCTTGGTGACGTGTGTGCACTGCAGGTCAGTCAGTCAAACTTCCACTGCACCTGCTGCGCTCCGCCCTGCGCTGAGAGTAGACCTGGTTGGAGGTGGCGAGCTTTCAGCGCAACCTCGGCGAGACATTTTCGCACAAAACTTCCACTGCACCAAGCTGAATCTGTGACGCCTCCCCCTGCTGCGCGGCCACGCCTATCTCAGCGCAGCGCGATCTACAAATCTCCCAATCTGACTTTGCGCTAGGCTGCGCTGGTCGAAACTTGCATTAGACCGGCTGCGCTACCTTGCGCCACCTGCGCTGCGCCAGGAAACTAGGGCCCTTTAAGTTATTTGTTGAGGCTTGAATGCATATTTTTGTGTATTATTGCAGTAGCCTATATGAAATATGTTTATATTAAGCTATGATTGTTGTATGGTGTGAAATTGTGGTTCTTCGTATGTGACGGAAATAACGTTTAACTGTTATCAAAGCTATAACATTCTATGTGCACTCTTCTGCAGCATCTCTTCTCCTCCAAAATAAACATCATTTACTGCTGCATTTATTTTTCGTATTCAGCTATGAGCCACAATATGCCAAACTTCCTTCAGGTATCCATGTTTTTTTTCTCCCGAGTTCCTGCAATGATGTCGGAAGTTGGAAATTTTCGAGTTGGGATTTCCGACCTCCGAGTTGTTATGAACGCAGCATATGACCCGGCAGTAAGTGACTGAGAATCTGGAATGGGATGTTACTTAGCAAAACCCTTTGTGCACTGTTGTAAGCAAACAAATAATGTTGGATGAGATCTGATGAAAGGAGATTATGGATTCATCATGTTGTCATGGGACAAATAACTGCAGACAGCTGGAAAGCCAGAACAGATACTTTCTTCCTCATGGACTTCCTGTGAACCAGGTGGACACTGTGATTGGGCCAAACTCCCTGAACAGGCACAGGTACCACACTTGGCAAATTCACTGTCACTACACAATTCTGGACAGCAACCACTGTAGATATAGTTTGTCAAGAAATAGCTCCAGCACATCATTTCCAACAAACCCCAATCTGTTGCTGCCACATTCCCATTTGTTCAGATGAATTAACCAGATGAGATATTAATGAATGAGCTGCTGGTGGTGCGGGTTCACAAAGAGCCGTGCTTGCAGTTTTCTGCTGCTCCAGACTCCGGCTAAGCTAACATAACCTGACTCTGCACTTAAAAATAACACTGGTCTTCTCATCTACCTCTTAGAAAGAAAACTAATGGGGACATTATTTTACAAGGGAGTGTTTTCCTTCTGTGCCAAAGAAAAGCTATTGGAAAAACCACCACTGTGAGTGTAAGGACTCTTCTAAACAGGTAGCACAAGTCATTGGCATTCAGACAGCCTCCTCTTTGTCACAAAGGAGCATAACTCATTCTAATCTGCATTATTAGAGCGGCGTTGACGCTCTGAATGGGACACGGAGGCAGATGTTGGGGGAAATTCTATGATTTCATGCGCGATCACTGCACCTGTCTGAGGAGCGAGTGTTTCTTCATGGCTGCTTAAATCTGCATATGAATGAGGACAGTGACTGTTGTTGCCCCTGTGGAAAGGCAGCAGTGATGCAGCAGTTGTTAGGAGGTGGAGGGGGGGGGGGGGGGGATTTCTCAGAGGAAAACTGTGGTATTCTCCAGACAGACGCGTGCTTCATTAGCTAATGGTCTTCTCAGGATAATCAATTCAGTCTGTCAGACAGCCACAGACCGTCTGATGCTTTCCCACCACTCTGTCCTTCACCTCCCTTTGGCTTCAACTCACTTCCCTAAAAGTGCCAAACCTTTCTTTCTTTCTTTCATTCTGTCTTTCATTCATTTTCATTTCATTCAGTTCCCTGCAAAAATAGGATACTGCATTTCTATCAAGTGTGATAGCTGTCATGCTTAAAGGGATACTTCACCCAAAATCAATAATTCACCAATTTTCTACTCACCGTCATACAGATTTTCATAATGGTGGCTGATAGTGCTCACTTATGAATCGTCCAAAACACACACTATGAAACATCCAGATACCTCCATACTGCTCGTCTGTACTGACCCAAGTGTCCTGAAGCCGCCACATGAAAAAGTTGTTCTGAAAAAATTAATGTGATCTCTGTTTTTATCCTTGTTGTAGCAGTAGCTCCCAGTGGCTCTGTTGATATTGGTGAGGATGTGCGAGATTTGCTGCCAGATGTTGGTTCGTCGTTGTAAACTATTGAATGTAAACATGGAAGAACATCTCGCAGCGAATCTTGTGCATCTCGCGCAGCCACTGGGAGCTACTACTACAACAACTTACATGAAACCCCTAATTCAAAGTCTCCCGGAGTCTCACGCGAGACCCAAGTTGACGCGCTCAGTGTGTTTACGTGCAGTCGGAAGCTCCCGTTTGTGTCATAAACACAGGAATATCAACTCTTGACTTTCTTGAAGTGTAGCCTACATCTTTTTCCACAGACAGCGTCAGGTGGCTACTCAAACATGCGCCAAGAAGTTTTTTTACTTGAAGCAAGTCAAGAGTTGATATTCCTGTGTTTATGACACAAACGGGAGCTTCTGACTGCACGTAAACACACCGAGCGCGCCAACTTGGGTCTCGCGCGAGACTCCGGGAGACTTTGAATTAGATCTAGTTTTACAAACATGTCGGCTTGCTTGAAGTAAATAAACTTCTGGGTGCATGTTTGAGTCGCCATCTGATGCTGTCTGTGGAAAAAAAAAATGCGGCTTTGAGGGATGTAAACAGCCTAAGCAGCAGAACTTAAATCCGCTCCCATTCATCGCTGCCGTGGCGATGCGGGGACAGACACAACTACCGCAAAACAGGAGCAATTAAACTGAAAATCCTAAAGGGATAGTTCACCCAAATTTGAAATTTCACTCATTATCTACTCGCCCTCATGTGGACTAAGGGCTGGGAGAAGTTTCAGAGTCCTCCGTGGCTTCTCTGAGTTACAGGGGGTCTCGGCGTAGCAGTGCATGTCCATATAACGGTTGCAAATGGATACCAACTGTCTTCGTAACAAAAAGACACACCAAAAAACATCCAAATACCTCCATGCTGCTCGTATGTAATGTCCCTCTTGTATTGAAGCCCCGAAATGCGAAATTGTCCCGAAAAAAATTCAATAAGTCTATATTTCAAGCTTGTTTTGTAGCGGAAGCTTCTCGAAGCTCCTCGTCCCGGTTCGTCAAATTTGGACAAATTGGGAAGAGGACAGACCCTGGTTCGTCCAAATTTGACGAACCGGGAAGAGGAGCTTCCGCTACAAACAAGCTTGAAATATAGACTTATTTAATTTTTTTCAGGACAATTTCGCATTTCGGGGCTTCAATACAAGACGGACATTACATACGAGCAGCATGGAGGTATTTGGATGTTTTTTGGTGTGTCTTTTTGTTACGAAGACAGTTGGTATCCATTTGCAACCGTTATATGGACATGCACTGCTACACCGAGACCCCCTGTAACTCAGAGAAGCCACGGAGGACTCTGAAACTTCTCCCAGCCCTTAGTCGACATGAGGGTGAGTAGATAATGAGTGAAATTTCAATTTTGGGTGAACTATCACTTTAAAGGTGTACAGAAAAGAAAACTGAATTTGAGCCCACTCTGGATCATAAAATTAATGTGATAACTCATCTATCAGACGTTGTAGGCCAAACTTTGTGCGAAATTCTATTTTTGAGTAAATCCGGGATGAAAGTGTGTATTTTTTTTTTCGCATTGGATAATGCAGGCGCACGGATTATACGTCAGCCTGTACACGATTCATCAGATATCTGATATTGGATCCGTAATCCGTCATTCAAACGTCTGAGACACGCACACACACACGGAGCTCGGTCTCGCCCCAAGCTTTGAATATCCCGCCCGCTCGATAACGACCAATCAAATTCGTTTTCCTTACTCGGGTAAACTCGTGTTGCAGCTCGTGACAACTCGGCGCGACGGGCGCGACAAACAAGGACGAACGGCCATTTCTGTACACCTTTAAGATTCCTTCTTTTAGACCTAAAATGTTAGGAAAATACAGCCCTGAGTTTAATTTGCCCGGGATTGTCCTTTAAGGCTTAACGTTCTGCAACTAGAGTGTAGGTTACTGCTTTGAGTGTAGGACAGGTTAGCATATGCCTAAATCTCAGGTTTACACTTGTCTTTCGACTTTGCCCACTTTTGGATTAGCAAGGAATTCAGGTACATGGGGTAGGCATACTGGCAGGATGGAGCCATGGCAACAGCCCACCATAAGCTTTAAAAACAATGCAGGCAGGTAGGTAGCTAGGTATTTCATTTATCTCCTATAGGGAAATTCACTTATGCTGACATACTGACATGTTATCAGCATAGTTAACACAGTACTGCATTGCAGCCTGTAGCAGACATGAGGAGCAGGGTACAGAGGTTTGGTCAGCTTCTAGACTCATAGTGTGTATTCTCTATTGCTCAAGTGACATAACTTGAAGACTTTCAGCAGACCTCTATTAGTTCCCTTTGGAAACATCAATGCCTTTGCTCTACTGTTTTCACATATACAGGAAAACTAGTCCCACCCAACACTTCCCGTCTAGGTGTCAGACCTCAGTTCAGGTAAGGGGCTGTCCATTGCGTGCCCTGTTAATTAAATTTAATCAGGAAATCACAATAATATTAGCCTAAATCTAGACGCACCCTAGCGGCAGCAAATCTCTTTGCTCCGTAGGTGGGTCTAGAAACGAGCCATAGGAACTTTTTGAATCTCGAACACCGTTTGTGTTCACCAATCACAGCGCTCTATCTGTTTAGAGAGTCGTTGGGCGGGCTTAATGCCATGACAACATACATTTTAATTGGCTTGTCAGGCTAATGTCACCCTGCTCTTTGCTCTGATTGGTCGTAGCGCTACCCTATTGGTGCAGAGGTAGTTTGAAAGACAGCCTTCATCCCGCCCCCTGGATTGAGCCGAGGTCTACTGGTCGTTGCCAGACTAGACATGTTAATGATATAGTCTGGCTTGTCAGGCAGGCTACAATAATATTATATTGGAGTTTAAATTTTCAAAGGTTTTCCATTCATTTGGATTCAGAGGTCCATACATTAATATTTCTTAGAGTTTTTACAACAAGTGTTGTTTGTGTTGCATTAGTGCTAGTAGTACAGCTGGCAGCTGTCTGAGTATAGTGGTGTGTTAGTGTCGGCTGAGCTCTTAGCACCCTGCTCATCACTGCTCATCATCTGCTGTCACCTTAACACACACTTTACACGCTCCTCCATTCATTCTCTATGTTACTAACAGCTGTGGTTGTGGACCTGCACTCGGCGGGGGGGGGGGCAGGGCGAGGTGAAGACCCTCCGGCCTCCGACTCACACACACACACACACACACACACACACACACACACACAACTTCTATACTTTCCCTTTTTGCACTATACCAGCTGTTGCTTTCCCCAGACCCCATGCCCCCCATTAATTATTCAGTTCTTAAAGACAGACAGAACACACACACACACACACACTGGGAGTTTGTATGGTCAGCCAACATGAGCCTGTCATATTTCATATTATTTACATGTTATCCGTTCTCTTACCGTGAGACTCCAGACTCTGCTTCCAGAACCTTCTCCATGATCTTGATCTCCATGGACGACTGGACAACGCTGCCCCCACTCTCCTTCAGAAACAGACCCTGGACCTGCTGTATGTTAATGTTAAAGACGGCTGGAGACTCAACCTCACACATTACTTTTCACACATTTGCATTTGAACACTTGCTGTCAATATATCATAACTATTTTATGATATAATTCACTTTTTTACTTGTTCATCAGTTCATGTTCACATCTGACCAGGCTGGTCAGATGTGAACATGAACTGATGAAGCCTCTTGGATGAGAGGTGACACGTCTTCCTAGACAAATAACCAAGTCCAGTTGCGTTCGATTTAAATTTCCTTGAGATAAAGGATCAGTGAAGTTTTTCCTGAGTTAACAAACAGATATGTTACATTGTGAATATAATTTTGAAATGTTCAAATATTTATATATATATATATATATTTATATATATATTTTGTTCCCGCAGTTAGGAATAGCTGTAAATATTAACAGAAAGGGGGATAATGAGATGGAACAGTTGCTTTTTGTTTTCTGACTGTGGGACATAGAGCTTCTCTGGGATCTTTGTCTGCAGTAGCTGGGATCTGTCTCAATAGGAGTCAGCCAGAGCTAACAAAGTATAGTGACCCAGCATGGCCTTCCACAGGCTGAATAGGTTAAGTGTGCAGATCTTCAGAGGGCTTTCAGGGGTGAGTCAGGCTCTGCATCACTGAAGGCAAACTAATCGGAAGGGGTCAGAGGTCATGGTACAGCTGGAGACGCAGAAACACAAACAAGGCAGAGCTGACATACTGAAAGGCGTTCCTCGCTCTCCAAACACAGTGGTAAACTGATCCAGAGGCTTCCTGGCTGAGTGAAATGATCTGAGGAATCTGAGCAGTGGCCATGATCACAGCTGGTTGAATTCTCTGCATGATAATGAAAGGAACTGTCATATCTCCACTGGGCCTTCCTTTATGAAGGGGAAGGATAAATGTCATCCCTTGCTGTAGTCCACAGATTGACTGTAAATAAAAGCTAAACTTGTGATATCATTGATCATCATTATATGAAGAGTTCATTTGCAAAAGCAGATAAGTGCCATTTTGAAAAAATGAGCTGAGGCTTTGTAATTATTCTTTGCATAGTGTTGTTTTCAATCAAACTTTATTTTTTTGAGATATGTCTGTTTTTTTACATCTCAAAGTCACTCAACTTTGGTTTGACTGATATCACCTTATGTAAATAAAAAATAAAAAATGAAGATTCTAGAATTTTTTTAAAACGGAGTTATCTGCTGCTATTGCAAATGAACTCTTCATATGTAAACAGCCTAAACAGCCTAACATCCATCCGCTCCCATTATACGCTGCTGTGGCGATGCAGGGACAGACAGAACTACTGCAGAACAGGAGCAATTAAAAATAAAATCTTCAGATTCATTCTCTTAGACCTAAAATATTAGGAAACTATAGCCCCAGGTTGAATTTGCCTGGAACTGTCCTTTAACACAGACTCTGACCCACGATCTTCAGACACACACAGGTAGCGATGTTTAAAGGGATAGTTCACCCAAAATTCATATTTCACTCATTATCTACTCACCCTCATGTCAACTAAGAGCTGTGAGAAGTTTCAGAGTCCTCCGTTCCTTCTCTGAGTTACGGGGGGGTCCGTGCAGCAGTATTTGTCCATTACAGGGCCGGCCCCTGGCATAAACACTCTATGCGGTTGTTTAGGGCCTCAGCCGACAGGTGGGGCCACATGATCAGAAGGTACTGGGGTTCAATTCAAGTCATTTTAACACTGCGGTCGGCGCGCGCGTTTACGCGACGGTCTTGATATGTTTTTGTTTATATTTCGGTCATTTTACGCCGTAGAAACGCGGTTTAACTGCTCCCGTGACCGAGGGACGGCTCTCCTCTTTCAAATACACCCGCCCTCGACAACCTATGTTATTCACAGCCAGGGTTTGAGAGCCAACTAACAGAGCATAGTGCACGCATCGTCCCCTCTCACTGTGCGTAATTGGTTGAATCCGTTGTCCGTCAACTTGAGCATACGTGATTGGTTGAATCGCCTGTCAGTCAACTTCGGCCAACCAATTGGCACTCTGGGATCACTAAGGTCCTTCCTATCACAGTTTTAGCTCCATGGTTTACCTACAGCGGCTGGCATGGAGAGAGACGGCAGAGGAGACCGAACCTGTCAATTAAAACAACGGTGAAGCTTCAAACCCGCAGAATCGTTAGGAGAGAGAGAGAAGCGGTGATGACGGTGCTTCAGATGCTGAAAGTTTTGACTCATCTGATGAGCAGGATTATTTAAAAAATATGTATATATGAGAAAGTTCAGACCTAAACTCAGCTCCAGCTCTGTATATACAGACCTGTTGAGCTCTTACACTTTTTTTTTTTTTTTTACCTTTCACACAGCACAGACACAGTGACAACACACATTATATGAACAATGTAAATTGTGTGTTTTCCAATTATTTATTTCATTGCACAACAATTCCATTTGTTTTAATTTCTCATTTAAAAAATCTGATGAAGCTTTGAAGTCAATATTCAGCTTCTTTTATCTCACATTTAAGACATTTGGTGAAAATAGAATGCCAGAATGACAACATTTATACTCAAAAGGCGATTTTACAAAATTTCATTTTAGACTTGTTTTCTACACTTATCTATTACTGTATTCATATCCTATTTCAAGCACCAAAAGAGTTTGTTCTCATGACTGAAGGAGTGTTTTCACAAGGGATTTGAAATTTTTCAGAAAATTTGGCCTAAATTATTTCTTTATACAGTGGTCTAGGACAAATTGGCCTCAGTGTACTTAGAGCGGAAGATTAGACATAAAACACTTGAGTATTGTTACATCTGTCTATCAAACATGTCTGTATTCAGTTTTAAGCAGTGTATGTGATTTGGTGTTTGCGCTTAGAGTGGGCCACAAACAAAAATCTTGTTTAGGGCCACCAAAATGCTAGGGCCGGCCCTGTGTCCATATAATGGTTGTGAATGGATACCAACTTTCTTCGTCCAAAAAGACACACCAAAAAACATCCAAATACCTCCATACTGCTCGTCTGTAATGTCCCTCTTGTATTGAAGCCCCGACATGAGAAATTGTTCCGAAAAAAATTAAATAAGTCTATATTTTAAGCTTGTTTGTAGCGGAAGCTCCCAGTGTCTCAGTTCACTGCTCTTCCTGTATCAGTGCAAATCCGGCGGAACAATTTCTCATGTCGGGGCTTCAAGAGGGACATCACAGACGAGCAGTATGGAGGTATTTGGATGTTTTTTGGTGTGTCTTTTTGGACGAAGAAAGTTGGTATCCATTGACAACCATTATATGGACAAATACTGCTGCGCGGACCCCCCCGTAACTCAGAGAAGGGACGGAGGACTCTGAAACTTCTCACAGCTCTTAGTCGACTTGAGGGTGAGTAGATAATGAGTGAAATTTGAATTTTGGGTGAACTATCCCTTTAAGTCTCACCTCAAGTTGTCTGCTGCTGCCTCTGGTTTACAGAAAGTGAAAGTAGAAAACTGCAGCAGTGTACAGTAGTACTTAAAAACGTCGTCATCACTTCAGATAGGCCTACATCAAGTATTTTTTGAGTATAAGGTATTTTGATAAAAAAAATCATATCAAATTTTAATAGACAAGTCTATTGTTTTGATTTTACAATGAATAAATGATATATTTTACATAGGCCTACACATATGAAGATGGGTAACATATAGTAGGCTATATGGTCTGTCTTGTTATAGGGGCACATTTATTTCATTTCGGTTAGAGTCTCCTCCTCTTTTCCTAAAATGTAACACATTTACAGATATTCTAACTGTCTGACTTTTAACTTTTATCTGAGAGCATTTTTACTGGCTGTTCTTTGTATCTATTGCAGGACCTGCTTCGTTCTTGGTCCATTTTTAATATGTTACTTCTGGGTTAAATATTTCAGAAGCACCATATCAGTCCATTATTATGCAGATGGCTCTAGCAACACAGTTAGGCCAAATTTAGAGGTGTTTAATACTGACTCAGGTTCTCTGCCCTCCTGCACCGCACCTCTTTTTGACTAGGTGACCATGCCTCTTGCATAGCTGCATCATGTATTTCAAATATTAAATGACTGACAGACAGGTGGATTCATGATGTACATGTAAATATTTGGACATATGCAAATGATGATTGTATACATACATGCTCATGGATAACTATAGGAATACATGTGTAAATAATTAAATGTATAAATGCTGTAAATACATTTTTAGTAAATTAAGTCAAATATATTTTTGAACTTTATTTTATTGACTATTTAATGGACTCGTCAGCTGTAATTAATGAAGCAAATAAGTTTATATCGTTTGGGCCTTAAACTTACTTGGCATCACTCTATTGTAATAGGTTTGAAGACTCGAATAAAACGCTGGAAAGGGATGGATCTGAAGCAGGGTTGTCTTTTATTCGTTCTCAGACAAAGTAGATACAAGTTAACGCCCCGAGTCACTCCACAAGATACAAAGTATCGGAAAAAGACACAGCGTCGGCAGACGGGTGGACGTGACCGATTTTCACATCATCTGAGTGTGGCTTATATACTGGTGTGTGTGTGTTTCAGGTACTTTCCCATGGCTCGACCTTATCTTCAGCTAAATCCGTGATTTTTGCTAACATCCTTTCCAAATGAAGCCCTTCTCCCAATGCATTCGGAGAGGCTTCCCATACACATACATGGGATTTTGCAATCCCGTTTAGCATGGTTAGCCTTGCCACGTTAGCATTAGCATAACAACTTTCAGCAAAACACCAGATGGTAGGGTCATACATAGTTCACTCTTGTCTCATGACTTTGCACTTTTGACTTTCACTCCAAAAGGGCATGGTATGATTTTTGTAAGCCAATCGGTGAAGGTAAAGCCATGGTGGGGTGATTTTAGGCCCATCAGTGATGATAAAGCTATGGTGGAGTGAAACAGCATAAAACACAAGAAATAAGTATATTCTAACTATTTAAATCAACACATAGTAACATTAAATGATGATTATTAATGACATGATAACACAATTCACATTCAGTCTTTAAAGGTGGCATAACTTTCTTTTCATTGGTCTTGTTGTTGTCAGGCTTATCTGTCATTTCTCATAAAAAATGCCACCACATTCCCTCCTTTGTGACTGGATAAGTCACATCAAATAATACATGATTGACCAGAGTTGATTCAGACATGTCAGTCTAAGTGTAGACATAGATTCTTCCCTAAATCAGTAAAATGTAACCATTGCTACTCCAGCTACATATAATCACACAGGTAATACTAAAAGTGCACACTAAAAATTGAAACATAAGTGTGAAATTCTAACACGTCAAACATGCAAAAAATACAAGACTCATCAAAACATGATGCATGATGTCAATTCCATGTTTCTCCTCAGGGCTCTCAAAACTTAGTTACAAGATTATAATCCTTTAATAAAAGCAAGCGAAATATAGTAGTTGAAATCTGTATAGAAAAGTATAGAAAAAATAAAAGCACGAGCAACATTACAAAACACGTCTCTAAACATGCCTTGCATTCAATTTTGAGAATATCAACCCTCACTGAAGAACTCTATTGCTTCTTTGGAGCCTGTCGGCCCTCCTTTTTGGTGATGTTAATTTGCTTCTTGATTCTCACTCTCTCCAAGGTTTGCCTTCTCGCAAGCAGTCATCTTCTGAGTTGTAAATTCAGCGACTTCCTCATGAATTGATAGAGTTGATGGGCGTGGCCCTTCAGATCCCACACTGCTGTTGTTATCAAACAGTGTGGATGATGTTTCTCCGTAGGCTGCTTCATCCAGTAACCTTTTTCCGTGCATATTTTGGTCCAGCGTTCCCCTGGCATAGGTGGTTCTCCTCGGCATGGGAGATTGAAGGTCTCGCTTGATCCCAGCCAGTTGAAGACTCCGGTTGGTCATATGCGGGTGGACCCTCATTGTACACGCATCCGTCCAATGGTAGTTGGTTTGGCCACTCTGATGCATTTGATGGACTGCATCGCACTGGATACTCGATCAGCCACGTCAATCTATATGGATGACACAAAAAGATTGCTTAAGACATCACTCCACCTTCTAGGATTATGTGCATAATCCTCCTTCTTGTACGACATACTTTTTTCCTTCTTATAGAGTCTGATCTTTCTTTATATTCGTCAATATCTTTTAAATGCTTCTGTTCCATGTTTAGACACAACTTTGTGAGTGCTAAATATTGGTGCTTCTTTATAGCGTATTAATATTATTTCTACTTTACCTCTAGTGAACAAAGTCATGCAACGTTTTTCTCTAGGTTCACAAGATTATATATATATGTCATATAACAAGCCGATTATAATGTACAGTAAAGTCTTAATTTATTTTATGAATGTTAGTACTCCAATTTTCACATCCATATCTTTCAGGTAAATTTCATACGGCTGTGACATGAAAGGATAGCCTTCAAAATGTACTGATCTATGACTATACTGTATGAGGATTTTTATTCGTTTGTTTACTAGAATCGGTCCTATAGGGGCAATTGATTCAAGATGAGCTACAAATTGTATTATGACTCTTTTCTGATTTTGTTTTATTTATTCATCTGGTTCGTTTCATATTTATACATTTTGCAGATTCACTTCCATGTCTTCATAATCTTGATTAACAATTCTTATTAGAAATTTTCTTGTAATTACCTTAGTTGTCTTATTTACCATAATTTTAACTATTGGAAGTGCACAACACAATACAATGGCAGTTATCAATCATCAAGATTCCATTTATTATTCCTGATATCTGCAAGATCTTTTTCAGGACAATTTGTCTAACAAATCTTCTTCTATAGTGACAGGTTTTGTGTTCCAATTAGAATTTACAACATGTTCGTCTCTAAGTCTTTTCATTATTTTCAATATTTGGGTCAAATTACCATTCTCGCCTGTATGTAAAGGTACAACAGTACGACAGTCTGTTTCTTTGACTATTTGTTTCATTTTGTTTTGGTTTTGCATTGCTCCCAGTGAGTTTTTTCTGTGCCAATCTCTGGGAACATAGTTTTTCTGTAGTTTTTCGGGATGTTTGATGTCCTGCAGGGAGGCGTGGCCTTCCCTTCAATTCATTTGTGATTGGTTCTGTCCCTGCTGTTTTACAGCAGTTATTAAGGTGGTACCAGAGGATCTTACCTTTCACTTTCAAAGCAGTAGATGTAACTATGGTAACTTTGTAAGGACCCTCCCTTCTGGGCTGATTCCATTTGCGTTTGAAAATTTTCAAATACACCCAGTCTCCTGGTTCAATGTTTCGAAACAGTTCTGGAATGACTGCTTCTCTGTTTTCCACTGCACCTTTGACCTGTTGAGATATAACTTCATAGGTTCGAATTAGTTGTTGTAAGTAACATGTCAATTCTTTTTCACATTGTTCAAATGGGGCGAAGAAGGGGACTGGCATCGGTCTCCCTATGAGCATTTCATGCGGTGTTAAATGCATTAGTCTATTAGTCTGCATTCACATAAACATTAGTGCTAGAGACAAAGAGTCCATCCAAGTTAGTTTGTACTGACTGTTTGCTATGATTTTTGCTAATTTTGCTATTTATCCTCTCCCTCCTTGCGCAATGGTCAATCACCATGCGCATCTTGAAATAGCAATTTTCAACAGTGCACTTGGTAACACAAAATGTCTATGAACACCTCTCCACAAACCTTTATCGGGACCGTTATGAGTAATATTAATTGCTCCACGATTAATCCAAATAGACAGTTCATATGGTTCAGCCTTATCCTGTCTGTGAGTCGGTATGTTGATGCTTATTCTGGACTAATACCCATGCAGCTGTCGGAGCTTTAATTTCTGCCAGCTGTGCTGAACAAGGCTGATAATAATAATAATAATAATAATACATTTTATTTGTAATGCACATGCTGCGGTACTTTAACTGAGTATACATTTTAAGTTCATAGCCCGCATGTTTTCCCATTGCATCTCTAAGACAGAATCCATCCACAAACAGAGTGAGGTCAGCAACAATTGGTTAGGTCGTCACGTAGTTTCAAAAATGTGTTACAATGTTGGATTGAAAATTCAGGTGCAAACAAGATAACATCATATCCTGTCTTTCTAGTCTGTGTCAAAACAAATCTTGGATTTGTAAGCAGAGCATGTAATTGGTGTGATGTATACAGTGTGACTGGATGATCCAGATCTCTTTGCAACATATGAAATGGTTTTAGAATAGTTTGGGTTTTCCTAATGCTGGAACAGTCTGCAGATCCCTTTTTCAAGGCCTCAAATGCCGCCTCAGCATCTTCAGTCCATTGTGATTGAGCAGAGCGATCTTTTTGCCCTGCAGCACAAATGAGTGCTTGTAATGGAGCTGCTTTAAGAGCATATTCAAAGATCCTAGGTCTGCCATACCCGTTGTGCCCAGGACTGACAACATTTGCCCCACCGTTTGCGGTTTGGGCGATTTAACTATCACTCATAATCGAGAAGGAGCTATAAGTCTATTATTTCCACACAATCTCCTGCCAAGATACTCAACCTCCTCTTTGCAAATTGTAGTTTCTCTTTGCTGACCTTATGACCTCCCTTTGCAAGGGCAGTCGGTATTTCTATGGAATATTGTATCAAAGTGCTATCAAGATCCAGATGATTTAGATAAATAAGCAGCACCCTATTAAAATTGTAAGACTATCCACAAACCCTTGGGGTAGTCGTGTGTAGGTACTGTTGTCCCTCATACAGTAAGTGAAGGCAAATAGAAACTGAAAGTCAGAATATACTGGAACACTGAAAAATGCAGAACATAAATCAATGACAGTGTACCTAGAACCAGCAGGTATGTTAGAGAGCAATGTATGTGGGTCAGGAACAACAGGTGTCTCAGCATTCACAATGGCATTGATTGCCCTTAAATCATGTACCAATCGATAATCATTGGAGTTTGGCTTTTTAATAGGGAAGATTGGAGTATTACATGGGCTCTTTTTATCTAACTTTATCAATACTCCTGCCTCTATCAGGCCTGTAATTGTAGGTCGGATACCTTCTACTGCCTGGTGCTTAAGAGGATATTGTCGTTTGTATGGCAATACAACATCTTTCCTGAGTGTTACACGTGTTGGTTCTGCTGACTTCACTAGACCTACATCAGTTTTATGTTTTGACCACAGTGTCTGTGGAACTTGAGTTAACATTTCTTCGTGCTCTATTGTGAGTGTCATTTGTTTAGTTGTGTTGTTATGTATCAATACTCTTTGTGTACAACCCACATCATAAGCATCTATAGATATTTTTAGATACTTCTTATCAGGTGTAACATGCACATTTCTTTCCCCAGTCGGCTCCCACTCAGTTAACTGTGATGCGGCCTTCACCATCTCTCCCAGCTGATAAGATTCATAGTTTTTTCTTACCATGAGAGAGATGTGAGGTAATGCTTTTGAAACCTGAAACCACTGCACAAGGTCTGCTGGCAGTTCAACAGCTGCTGCTGCTCCCTCCTTTCCTACATAAATGACATGGCTAGTGAGACAAAACTTTTTGTTATTAATTAGTACTTTCCAGCAGGCTTCATAGTCCACATTATTTTGTTCTTCATCATATAACAACGTACAATGAAGTGGTAATTGAGGTTCGTTCTCTATTCCTAGATGAACTTTTATCGATGTTTTCCATGTTTCCCATTGCTTTGCTAGATTTGAGTCAGAGTCTAGTTTTAGCCAATACACAGCAGATGGTTTGTGCAGGGTTTGCAAAGGATCATGTTTTTGTTGTAGTTGTGCCATAATTTTATATGTCATAGTGTCGTTTGGAAAGTCCATTCGTAACCCATCAGGGGTACACGTGATATTAGTTTTTAGTTGACATAATATGTCTCTTCCTAATAGGTTAATTGGAGTTTTTTCATTATACAATAATGGTGCAATTACTGTTTTCCCTTCAATTATCATTGAAACCGGCTGAGTTAATGGTATTATTTGATTTTTCCCAGAGAAACCTATAGTTTTAACCGATGAATCCGAGAGAGGAAAGTCTATGCCGGCTTTTCCCACGCACGAAAATCCCGCACCCGTGTCTATCATAAAGGTGTGATCTTCGCCAAATATTTTTACTGTTATGATTGGTTCATCTTGGGATCGTTTTGAAATAATTGGTGTCATTAAGTTCCTCTCTGGTTTCTCTGGGCCCCCCTATTGTTGAGCATCAGTTCGCCATGGATCTGTTGGGCAGTCTCTTCTGAGATGTCCAGTTGTTCCACAGCCCCAGCACTTGAAGGTGTTTGTTCTTTCATTTTGGCGGGGTTGGTATCGCTGTGTTGGAGCCATTGGTCTTTTTCCACGAAAGGATGGCCCTGCTCTCCGAATGGGCTGTCTTCTGAAACTGTTATAGTTTCCTCCTTCATTTATATTGAGAGGTGGTATCTCTGCTGGTTGTCTTTCCCAATTTTGTTGATTCTGTGGTTGAAAGTTCTCAGGTTGGGCTTGTTCCACAGTTGGTGCTGCTGTTATCACTGCTGCTTGGGTCTTTACTTTGTCTTTTTTCAATTTGGTGTTCAACTCACTCAGTTGCAATTGAGTGAGTTTATTTGTCAGATGTTTGTTGGCCTCTTCTTCTCTTGCTTTCTCTTTTCTGATGGCTTCCACGTGGTGAACAACATGTTCTGCGAAAACCGGCCAATCCAGTTTCATAAATCCTACCACGTCATCCAGCCGTTTCTGTACTTCTGATGGTAATGTCTTTTTAACCATCACTTTAAATAAACTTTGACTGGTGTTGTCATGGTTCCAGGGACTACCTTTTTTCTTCTTTCCATTTTCGTTGAAACTCACGCAGAAATTTATTTGGACATTCATCATTCTTTAATTTTTTCTCCTTCCAATTTAGATGGGTCCATTTTCTCTGGGAATTGCTTTCTTAGTGCAGCCCAGATAACACCTCGGTGTCCGTTGAATCCCACGTGATCTACAGTGTTTCCTTCCACAGCATCGGGTAATTTTGCATCCCGAAAGATTTCTTCTGCTGTTTGCTTTCCAGTTTTGTGCGTAAGTAGTGCTTTGATGTCTCCGATGGCCAATGTGACTCCAGCTGTGCTTTCTTCAAGAGCTGTGATCCATTTTCCAGCTCCCTCTGTCAAATCTGGAAGTCTTCCAGCCAATCCGATCATGTCAGCAAATGACCATGGTACATATCGAGGTTGGTTTGGAGACTTTGCCACAATTGGACAGATTGAAATTGGCTGGCTGGGGTCTTTATTTGTTGTCTCTTGTCCAATTGTTTTTCCACTTCTGAGCATTATGCCCCTTTCAGCATAGCTCTGGGCTGCAGCTCCCAATACCTCAGGATTGTAGGTATCAGGAATGTCTTCTTGTTCAATGTCAATGCAAATCTGTGGAGACGCTGTCCACGACTGTGGTTTACTATGCCTTATGATGTCGCGAGTTTCTAATAACTCGCTTATTTGATGGCTTTTCAGTCGTCGAAGTTCATGTAGTTTGGCTCGTTGAGTTTCTCTCAAGATGTTGTCTTCTTCATTCATTCTTCTTAATTGGTCATCAACAGACCTTAACTCTTTGTTTAACTGATCAATTTTGCCATCAGCATCTTCATTTGTCTGTGATTGTTGATAATAATTTCCTTGAGGTGTCACAGGTGGCCACTTGGCTTCTCTTGCTGCTTTTCTTTGACTTGTCCTGTCATATTGTGAGCTATCTTTTGGAATAGCCCCACCTTTCTCTCTTTTTGTTTGTGACACAGCACGTTCATATTCTTTTCTGTCTTCATCTTCCTGTTCATGTGGAGTTTTTGCTTGGTGATACATCGTAATGTCTTTTTGAGTTGTTTCATCAAAGCTTGTATTGGATGCTTGTTGCTTAGGCTTGCCCCTGTTCTTCCTCCGTGTAGCTGTGGGTGTAGGAGGGCATGATTTTTGAGCAGTGTGTTCGTCATCTGACCCACTGGTATCCGCCTCTTCTTCATCGGAGGACGGCTCCATCCAAGACACTGTAAACTTTCCTTTAAGTCCGCCCCTCTTGTCCTTTTCTGCTCTAGTCACAGGAAACTGACCAATGGGCGTTTCTTCTGGGTTGTATGGTGGGGGCTCTGAGCACAGAGGCGGAGCTGACGGAACAGGCAGCTCCACTCTGCATCTCTCCTTTGCTTTCCTGTTGACATCTTTTGTGATAACAGGTAGTTGTGTAGTGTTCAAAACATGTTGTCTGCCCACTTGACGAAACCACCGCAAAACCTCTCTCTCTCTTGCCCTTTTTCCTTCTCTCTTTTTACTTTTATCTAACGATTTATAATGTTTTATGTTAGCTTCAACCTCATTGCAACAGGCAGCATTAAAGGTCCCTTCCTTAGGCCATTGTAACGTTCCTGTGACACGCTTGTGCCACTTTTTCATACAGAGAAGTATTTGATCTGTATAGTCTGGTTGTTGTCTTATCACCAGTTCTAACGGTGTCAACACCTTGTTCTCCTTTGCCACTTTAGCACCCATATTTACCTGTGATTCAGTTTTTAAGTTTGGCTCAAAATGCTGTGAGTCTATGTGTTTTGAGATCTTTATTAACACAAGGATCTTTCCAATTGTAATGCCGTGTTTTATTCTTTTATCGTCTGTAAATTCAAAATTTAATTCATTTATTTGTTTATCATTGATGGTTGTAGAATCTTTATTAAGAACTCCGAACTGCCCCGTTTCCCACTGAACTTTTCTAGGAACAACAGCTATGTTCAATCTCGGATTTACAGCTCCAATCCTTTTTCCTTTGACTATTAACCCTTCAGGAATATCCAAGTGAGGAGCTAAACGCACACACGCCTTGGCTTTAGGGTTTCTGCAGAGCTGATCCAGCAAATATGATAAATTTTTGGAAGTCCAGATATTCTGTAATATGTTTTTCCACAATATAGAGGGAAACTCCTCTTGTATTTGGATCAAGTTTTCAAATGTTGTTATTTGCCACAGTTTTTGATTTATTGCTTGCTCACTCTGCCAGTGCACGATTCCCCCCTTATCTTTATAGGTGTTTTCCAACCAAAAATGAGTTTTAATCCCTTGAGTTTCTATATTACCGTCTTCACATGTATTTAATTTACCCCTATGGCTTACTTCCTCATCCATTCGCTAGGAAATAAGTCAGATTGTTGAATGCTTAATGTTTCATTATTGACTTTTTGTTCATAAAACATGAAAATCTTGATCATTTATGAATCACCTTTTATTAAAATTAAAACATTCAATACATCCCACTTCTTTATCTTAGTCGGCTAAGCCTCATAGATGTTACTTAATTCAAAATTCAACAATTGCAAAAAATTAGTTTACTTGTTATGACTGAGTTTAATATATTATTCTTGCATCTTGACTCCACTATTGTGAGTTTTGCTACTTATTTTTCAACAATGAAGTAGTCACTACAGGCAGACGGCAGACAGCCTCCCCCGCTCAGCAGCCAGTGTACTTTTCTTCACAAAAAGCCTAAAAACACCATCCAATCCCCGCCAACAGTATCTGAACTGATGTATCCTCAAAAAGGAAGTAACAATTTCCCAAAGATTCTCTTTTTCATTTATATTTTCTAAGCCTTTTGAGACAATACACCCTTTCCTGACACACAAATATCCATGCACTTGCAAGTTCCACACAGCTTCTCGCAGATCCTATAATTATATAATACACCAATTATGCCACATCCAAAATTATTTATCACATTTGATGTTGCTGTTTATTTTTCTCAATCAAATTTATACTATAGTCTTATGCTTTATCCTTATCATCCGTCATTCGCCTCCTTTCACTCCTCTGTCATCCTCTCAGGTTTCACACACCACACACACACATGTCGACCATTCGTTCTCACCCAGTAGCGTACACACATTTGCCACACTATATACAGAGATTATTTGAATTCACACAATATACAGTTAACTAATTCTCTACTTTTACATGTATGTACAGTATGGCCACAATTATAAACTTATTTCTACTTCTAGTTTCGATAGAAGTCTTCTGTACCTGACTGATTAACTACTACTAATGTGACAGATTTTACTATAATCTTACACAGGACAGGAATTCTCTGTCTCACCTCCTGACTGATCAAACTTCCATTAACGTGGGAGATCTAATCTTACACAGGACAGGGATTCCCTTGAGTTTTTCTTGTTCCTGACTGATCAAACTTGCACTAACGTGAGAGATTTAATCTTACACAGGACAGGGATTCCCTTGAGTTTTTCTTGTTCCTGACTGGTCAAACTTCCACTAACGTGAGAGATTTAACCTTACACAGGACAGGGATTCCCTGAGTTTTTCTTGTTCCTGACTGGTCAAACTTCCACTAACGTGAGAGATTTAACCTTACACAGGACATACACAGACAATTACTCTTCAATAGATTGAAAACAAGAGGTTAGTAGGAAAAGAGAGGCGTTAACAAGACACTACATCAGATCCACCTTAACAGCTTCACATTAATCATTTCTAGGTACTTTTGGAAGTGAGGTATAGAGGATTACCTGAGAGCAGGCACGCATTTCTCATGTTTTCAAATATCAATCAAATTAAACAGCCGGCTTACCTTTTTGTGTAATTTTGGAGAAAGCGTGGTCCCACTCCCAGTTGTCCTCGTCTCAGATTCCTCCTGGCTGGATTCTCGCCAAATAATGAAGCAAATAAGTTTATATCGTTTGGGCCTTAAACTTACTTGGCATCACTCTATTGTAATAGGTTTGAAGACTCGAATAAAACGCTGGAAAGGGATGGATCTGAAGCAGGGTTGTCTTTTATTCGTTCTCAGACAAAGTAGATACAAGTTAACGCCCCGAGTCACTCCACAAGATACAAAGTATCGGAAAAAGACACAGCGTCGGCAGACGGGTGGACGTGACCGATTTTCACATCATCTGAGTGTGGCTTATATACTGGTGTGTGTGTGTTTCAGGTACTTTCCCATGGCTCGACCTTATCTTCAGCTAAATCCGTGATTTTTGCTAACATCCTTTCCAAATGAAGCCCTTCTCCCAATGCATTCGGAGAGGCTTCCCATACACATACATGGGATTTTGCAATCCCGTTTAGCATGGTTAGCCTTGCCACGTTAGCATTAGCATAACAACTTTCAGCAAAACACCAGATGGTAGGGTCATACATAGTTCACTCTTGTCTCATGACTTTGCACTTTTGACTTTCACTCCAAAAGGGCATGGTATGATTTTTGTAAGCCAATCGGTGAAGGTAAAGCCATGGTGGGGTGATTTTAGGCCCATCAGTGATGATAAAGCTATGGTGGAGTGAAACAGCATAAAACACAAGAAATAAGTATATTCTAACTATTTAAATCAACACATAGTAACATTAAATGATGATTATTAATGACATGATAACACAATTCACATTCAGTCTTTAAAGGTGGCATAACTTTCTTTTCATTGGTCTTGTTGTTGTCAGGCTTATCTGTCATTTCTCATAAAAAATGCCACCACATAATGTCATCAGTAACAGGCAGCAATGTGATCATATCATATCTCTGTAGACGTAACAGCATCTGTCTGATTCAATAGTGAAGAACCCTCATTGATTAACCCGATTCTGCAGGTTCCTTCCTGCGTCATTGGAGTACTGCTGCAATGTCGCTCATCTGCCTGCTGTACCTGCAACTGTAATAAGCCTCAAAATAATCCTCATATAGTGACCACACCTAAACAGATATGGCCACAGCTACATTTGTCATGGTCAGCCCTATGTTCCCTCATTTCTAAGAATTTTTTTTTTGGAAGTAGAGAGTGGTTTCTGGCGCAACTTCACCAATCCACAAGGTGCATGGAGAGTGAAAACAAAGTGGAGAGCATTCAAAGGAGCTCCAGCAACACTTGTAATGGAAAAACAACTTTATTAGACCACTAAGAATTTTTTTTTCACAGAAAATTTTGAAAATTAGGCCCTATGTTCCCACAGGTTTATGTTGCCTCATTTCTAAGATTTTTCTTATTTCTAAGAATTTTCTCAAAATGAAACTCTAAGTCAAGTCATTTTTATTTTAAAGGGATGATTCGGAGTAATTTCAACCTAGGGTCCTTTGCACCATGACCTACAAACTTTCTAATGCTTTGTTTACTACTGCTAACACTAAATTGCACTAACTCATGGAGGTGAGTTTAATTTCGGTATAAGGGTTCGTCACTCAACCCTATGTTGGAGTAGCGGTGTTGGAAGGGGTCAGCCCTATGTTCCCAGATTTAGCTAAAAGCTACATTACATCTGTAGTCAACTGCTACTGGATAATAGGTTGGGTGTAATTGACTACCAAATTGGGAGAAAGGGGGATAAAATCTGATGCCAATTGATCATAAAGGAAATGTGGGAACATAGGGCCTAATTTTGGAAAGAAAAAAAAAACCTTAGAAATGAGGGAACATAGGGCTGTGGAACATATAGGCATGCTCCCCATTTGTCTGTTATAGGGGCATACATATTCCATTTCTGTCACTGGATGGACCAACATTAGCGTAATAGGCTAGGAATTACCAAGTAATTAGCAGGTAAGCGTATGGTGTTTATTAAGTCAGTCTGCTGCTACTTTCATACAAACTTTGTAAAAATGTCCACGAAACTCATTTATACAACTTTTGTATGATGTCATCAGAGCGTGAGGATTCAAGGAGATGGAGTAAAGAGGCATATGTATGATGGAAGAACTGTACACATCACATTTACTTTGCAAACAGTAACACAGAGTGAGCAGAATATTTATCACTGGCAGTGTCGACAGGCTTTTGGCCATAGGTATCATATCTCTGTAGTCTTAACAGCATCTGATTATTCAACAGTGAAGAATCCTCTCTGGTTAACCCGACTCTGCAGGTTCCTTCCTGCGTTACTGAAGTACTCCTGGATCTCACTCATCTGCCTGCTGTACCTGCGATCATAGTAAGCCTCAAAAAAATCCTTAAAGCTACAATGGTAATTGATGTGCAGTCTATGATATTTGCCATCTTCCTCTTTCATACCATAAGACTCCAGCCCGTGGTGGGGGTTACTAGAGTGGTAATAAGAGCACTTGTTCTCTACCATCTCCTTGTGCTTTACCAACAGTGCTTCCAGGTCGTTCTGGTAAATTGAGTGGCGTCTCTCCACATGATCAAAGGTTTGAGTATCTCCGAGTCTCACCAGTTGGATCAGCATCTCGATGTGGAAGGCTGCTCCATTGACCCAGGCCTTCAGGGCGTCATTTGACATCTGCTTGTCCCTCACCACAGAGTTCTTCAGCTTGATGAGAGCTTCACCCAGCCTCGGTTCAATCTGTTTCAACTTGCTCCTCAGCTGCTCCTTGTTGTTGATGTAAGTCATGTACTCAGTCAGGCAGAAGTCAATCTGATCCCAGACCTCAGAGGCCTTCTCCTCAGCAAACACACTCCTCAGCGCCTCCTTTGTGCTTTCCTCGGGTGGACTGAAGGAAAGGATGTCGATGAAGACGGCGATGGCCAGCGCTCCGAGGCCCATCAGCTCAGGAGATGGTAACAAGCCAGTCACCTTCTCTGCCAGGTTCTTGATCCAGTCTGCAGCGCAGTCACCTGCCTCCATTCTCCTCTTCTCATAGTGTATTTTCAGGTTCTTTGATGAATCGGAGCTGCAGAACTTCACAATGTTTTGATTAACTCTCAGATTTGGACCCTCAGTGATTCCATTTGCAAACGTGTCCAGATCTTTGGGTTGACTGAAGTGATTACCCATGGTGTAGTTTTCAGGATCAGTTGATGATGATGTCAGAGGGTTTTTCTGTGGACACACATTGTAGTCAGTCTTTGTTTTAGTCTTGCCTTGGAGCCAAACCAGAACAAATGGATCATTAAGCTATTAAATGTGTTAACCTGGTTTATGATTTATGACTAGTTTATGATCTACAATATTAACCTATAGACCCTTTCAGAGAGTATAAACAAAGACAGGTGTGGCTCATTAGAAAACGCTCTGGTACACTAAATGGAATGGAGCCTTAATTAGTATCCTTGGTAACACCTGTATTTGTTTATACTCTCTGAAACGGTCTATAGCAGTGGTTCCCAATCTTTTTTGGCTCATGACCCCATTTTGACATCACAAATTTTTGGCAATCCCCGATCACATGCAGTCATGTGATCGCGGCCGTCAATCAAGATGTGTCAGCTCAGACATTTTTATGGCATTGGTAACAGTTTATAGTAAGTACACACTATTAAGCATTAGACCAGATTTCTAGCATAAAATATGATCATTTACTCACCCAGATAACTCATTATAACCCACTCATCCAAAACCCTGCCTTCACCTCCCAAATGACAGCTGTCAGATGAGACAACTTTCCAGCTTGTGTGTGCGTTTATGTAGAGCCAATTACGAGACCTCTGGGTCTTAGCCAAAAGTCCTGACCTTATATACTGTAGTATGTTCTCTAAAACTCCACCTCTCTAAACAGAAGGAATGATTATTTAATCAATAAGAGTCAGCTGCCACACTGAGAGTTACAGTAGCTGACATCAGTTACTTTGGACCTCCTTTTCAGACAATGGTATTTATGTAGGCTACCTTGAACTGTTTATTTATCTGTAACTGTCATGCACTCAAGACTCAGTAGTAGGTGTCCAGCATGTGTGATAACGTCCGCCCTCACAATTAACCCTCAGGGTATATTACTTAACATATTAGGAGGTAGAAAATACACTACACGTTCACACCGGCGCCATGTCGCTCTGGTTCACAGCAGCAGCGGCGCGCCGCTGTAAGCTCTGGTAGCGACCGGCTAAACTACGGCAGGATACTGTAAACCAGCGCGGATCCGGTGTGTTTATCAAAGCTTGGTCGGCGTGCTGAGGCACCGGGTCGGTTTGAGCTGCGTTCAGGTTGCATTAAAACTCCTCAGGCAGCTCAGTGTCGGCGGCTTTTTGACTCGTTACTCACTGGTTTCTGTGTGTTAGCGATGGTAGGGGTGAGCAGGGTCGAAAGTAACATTTTTCAAATAAATGTCATTTAAAAAGATAGTAGGCTATGTGTTCTCTATCAATACCAGGTGTTAGGTATTTTGTAAAAATGTGAAACGACGTTGGTGTAATTTGACTTTGAAGAGAAGCTGCGCTTTGTTACTTTCGTCCCTCACGGCAGGGACGAAAGTAACAGGGGGGTGGGTCAAAACTAACACGACAATATAAACTGGACTTGTTCTTATTTTTCTTGTTTTTATTTAAAATGTCTGACAATGCTCTTGTTAATATGTGATTACAAACATATTGTGACCTTTATCTTATTTAAAAATATATTAAATTTAATTTTTAGAACGAACGATCAATGACGATCATTTGGAATTTTTTTTACATTAGATCGCTTATTAGCATGCTGATTTTCTCTAAATTCCTGCTATTTTCTCTAAATTACTGTGTGAATTGGTGTTAAATATAATGTATTAACTTTTTTTTTTTTTACTACACTACACCTTGGGACTCGGCCAGAACAGATCTCTGCCCCCCTCCTGCTGACAGCCTGTTGTCCTGGTCCACTATGACTGGACCACCATGATCCACTGGTCATGCCCTCCTCCTGCACTTCTCCACTTATATACGGTGATATTGTTTACGTTGTGTGTTTTAATCAAGGGGGCAGTTGTGGGTCTGAGAAGTGAAGCTCACTTCCGCGTTCAAAAAACTGCAACCCCTTGGGCTTCCTCTGGGGGCTGGTGTCAGAAGGGAGCATTCTCCATAGACCCCCATGTTAAAATCACAGACTTTACATCCTCAATAAACATGATCAAAGCCGGGTGTCAGAACGTTCTTTGGTCTCAATCGATAGTTTCTACCCCGCACACACTCTGAGGGGGGTGAATTTTTTTTTAACTCTACCGTTTTACTGTTATTAGGTTAAAACTCTGGCCAATTAGGGCGCGGAAACGTTGAGTGACAGGTCCGGAGCGGTCCGGAGACAGGCTGCTTCGAGGCCAGTGGGCGGGTTCTCGGCCGGCCAATCCAACATGGCGCTGTTCAGGCCGCCATATTTGAGTCACAAAAACGACTCCCCAAAACCAATGGGTGACGTCACGGATGCTACGTCCATTCTTTTTACAGTCTATGGTTTTAATCCCTCCCATAGCACGGTGACCAATTTTTTTTTTTTTTTTGCACAGAATTGCTCAGCGACTCCCGACTCTCAAACCTGAGCTGCTTCTATACTGAAAAACTCTGACAAGTCAAACTTTAGGATGTGTTAGAGGACTAATTAATGTGTCTAACCATCATAATTATAACACCTGAAACGGTAAACACAGCTGATCAACCCCAAAAAATTACTGCTCAAACGATTTTACTTTTCGTCACTGAAAACAGGTTATTGAATGTAACTCGGTCAAAGTCAGACATATTCTTAAGATTTTTTGCAGTTCTGTTAGGTCCTGCATGATATACATGCTGACCAAGTTAGACATGTCAGACTTGTATGGGCTCGGAGAAAATCGCTTTGTTACTTTCGTCCTCCGTTACTTTCGACCCTGCTCTCCCCCAGGCTGAGGCCAGTATACAACAGGTAACAGTGTTGTTGTCTCTTTTCACCTCCTCTCTCCCTTGCAGTGATCAGTGTCGGTGGCTTGTTGTTAGATGACTGTGCTCCAGTGTAATCAGTACGCCTGAAACTCATCCAGTGAGAAACGTTCCGCAGTGCAAAATAAGTGCGATTAAAATGCGTTAATCTTTTTAACGCCTTAATTTTTGTGTAATTAATTAATTGTAATTAAGTCCCGGCCCTAATATTAACACAAACATTCTGCTTACTTCTGCTTTAAGGAACTGTATGACCGTGCCTTCTGCATCTTTACTGTATTTCAAATACTGGTATTAAATGATTTGCAGAGAGGTAATGTGGCTGTTTTTAAAGATGCACAGGTAAATATTTGAACTTGTAGATGTCATGATCACCAGGGAGGGAGGACACAGGAACGCAGAGCAATACTTGGGTAGTGCTTAATCACAGTCCGTGTATTCACAAAAAAAGGGTCAAAACCAAGCAAGCAGGCAGAAAAACACTAGACAAAGGCAGACAAGAAGGAACAGAATCAAGTTCAACACTGGGAAACTCACACTAAGTAATGCTGGAACGTTGACATGGGACAAGACGATCTGGTACAGAAGGGAAGGGGAGCACGGTTTATACACAGAGAGGGAGGTAATGACACACAGGTGAAACACATTAGGGCAAAGGCATGTAATCATCACACATGGGGGAAACTTGACAGGAAGACAGGGGTAAGACGTGGACTTCAAAATAAAACAGGAAGTGACAAGACAAGAGAGAAAACAGAACTGAAATCCTGACGACAACATGTGTCTTCTCAAATAGACTCAGGGAGTCAAAGCCAGGCAGCAGGTCATGGCAGATTTCAAAAATTGTCAAAATGTCAGAAATTCTGTAATCTAAACAAAAATCTGATAATAAATAAATTGCATCTAGACAGCATGGAAATGTTGGTGATTTGTTTTTAATGATAAGTGTTTTGCTTCATAAGAGAAAATGTGATGTTTAAAAATGCCACTCTGAGATAAAATTCTGATATTTACCAAACTTCATCAACCATGACTTCTCTATTATTTCAGGAAGATTGAAAATGTATTTAGCAAGAATTGGATGGTAGCCTATATGTTACAGTCAAATGTTTTCATGCACTGTAGGCTGAATCTTAAAATCAAAAATCTAAGAAACAAGTTTTGTTTCATGTAGGCTACCGTTGGTTTGGTAGGAATTTTCAAAGTTTTAAAATTTAAACGCTTATTGTGCCCCAATCTGGCATGGGGTCGGACATTTCTGTAAGGTTTGTTGAGTTTTCGCCCACCAACACATATGCAAATAATTAACTGTATTCACCTTATGTAGCCCCGCCCACTTTGCCACTTCCGGTTTGGCCGCGATTGTGTTACGACTTCCGGTCAAATGCGGAAGTAAAAACTGATGTAAACAATCGACTGAATTTGCAGTGTACTGCGGGAAAATTATAATACAGACAATCAAGTCAACGTGAACAACACTTGAGGGGTGTACTTCGAAGCGAGTTTAGTGGGTTATATTTTATTTATATTTTCAAATATACGGCCAGTTTATCCAAATGACGGCTGTTTAGAAGTTTGCTCCGATGTTTCTCGGAGAGGTGAAGCTTTTTTCAACGACCGGGACATCACAGAGACAGTGGCCGCTCTGCAATGCTGCTTGGTCGGCCAGCCTCTGTCGTTCTCCCGTGGGACAAAACTATCGCTAATTAACTTACCCACATTCTGGGGATGCATTATTTTTGAAAAATGTATCCTTTTGATGAAAAAGTTGTAGCTATAACCTTTAACGTTACATCAATAAATAAATGTTTACAACAGGGGTTTTCAAAGTGTGAGAGAGTGAGCCCCCCTTAATGAAAAATAAACAGCTGTGCACCCCCCCCCCCCCCCCCCCAAAAAAAAAGAGAGAAGAGAATTAGTTACTATGACCAAAACAATATTTGATTCATTAAACATAAATTGGTCTTTCCTGTAGGATTTGTTTGATTTACAAGCTTGTTTCTCAGCATATATTAATTATCATGACAACATAAAGCACTGACGAATAAACCTAAACATTGATACAGAACTCTGCTCCGCCACGACGTGCATCTTTTTATTTTTTTATTTTTTTAGGAGCGGTATATTGCGGCTTTATGCAGGAGGACACGCGGTGCTACTGCTGATCCAATGTATTTATCTGAGCTTGGTCACTGTGAGGCACCGGGTCGCTTTGAGCTGCATTAAGTTATAGCCTACCTGACGCTGTGCAGCACCTGACGCTCTTCTTTTTCTAACCAGAATAGTTCCACAGCCGACATATACTAGTGCTACATTCAGCCGAGGCCAGCTGAGCGCCGCTCTCCCTGCAACACAGTCTCTCTGATCACTCGCTCTGAGCGTCACATATCGCCGCGGAGGGGATTGCATTGGGGCACCTTGGGCGTCAGTGCACAACGCGAAAGGGCTTATGACAAAGACTGTACAGTAACTTCGTTCAATATATACTTCAAAGTGGCCATTTCACTCGCGGGGAGCGAGATTCACGCAACGCGTGAAATGTGAGAAAGTGATCACACACGAGAGCATTATGACTGATAGCTCCCCTGGTAGAACAGCTCCCTCAGTCAGCTGAATCATCCGCTAGTGTGGGTTTGAATCTCAATTTAGGTTGTACCATTAATGTGTTTTCTTTTCTCATCATCATTATGATCACATAAGGCTTAAGTTTGAGCAAATAAATGAGCAAATGAGCATTAATTCTCCGCCGGGCCGAGGCACCAACTTCCCTGCTTGTGTAGCCTACGTATTTGTCTCCAACGGCTTATGACACGCGCCGTCCCTGCAGACTGACAGCCCAGGACAGGTGCTGAAGTGTGGGAGAGGAGGGAGAGACTGGGCTCCGCGGGGCTCTTGCAACTTGCGGCGGATCAGGAAGGGTGGAGGACCGACATGACAGGGGGTCTTGGTCTCCTGGTACCTGTGCTGGCCAGGAAAATGCACAGTGTACACGTGTACATATTTAAGTACACGTTCACATCCCTATAAACATGTACACAAGCAGGGAAGTTGGGCCACGGCCCGGCGGGAATTAATGCTCATTTGCTCATTTATTTGCTCAAACTTAAGCCTTATGTGATCATAATGATGATGAGAAAAGAAAACACATTAATGGTACAACCTAAACTGAGATTCGAACCCACACTAGTGGATGATTCAGCTTACTGAGGGAGCTGTTCTACCAGGGGAGCTATCAGTCAATGCTCTCATGGGTGATCACTTTGTCACTCACATTTCACGCGTTGCGTGAATCTCGCTCCCCGCGAGTGAAATGGCCACTTTGAAGTAGTATCTACTGTATATTGAATGAAGTTACTGTACAGTCTTTGTCACTGTACTCACTAGCCTATAGCCTATAGGCACACCCCTCGCTTTCATAATACACACGATATGTTGTGAGCCTCCGTCGTAGTAAAGCCCTCAGATCTACTCTTCATGTAATAACTGCGCCACCTTGTGGCTAAACATCTACACTGAAGTCATCATAACTTCATAAGTTCTCATTTTCATTATGAATAGCCTACTATTATTGTTATTTGAAGCCGTGTCAGTCTTGACTGTGGGTGATGGGGTCCATGTCTGCTAGTGTCTGTAGCCTACTAGCCTACAGTAATATTTTTGTCGACATTATCAAATTGAGGAACTTTTATTTTGAAGGGCACAGGGCAAGGAAGCACATCAGCCAATCAGAGGACCCGCCCACCCACGGAAACAAAATATTGAGTGGTAAATTCGTTTTGTTAAATAAGAACCAAAAACGAGAAAACGAACTGAAATTTTGATTTCCGTTTTTTTTTCCAAAACGAAAAAACGGCTTGTATCTGGTTTCTCCTTATGTCAATTATTCCCAGAAAACAGAATGATAAAACGTACCTCCGTCCATCTACAGTCTGTGGCTATAACGCAATTCACTGGGCTTTTATTTTGAAGTTCCGACACTTCCGGTCTGTCATCGGCGTTAATGTGTTGTTTAAGATCAAAAACAAAAAGACAATCAAAATTTTACCGTAATTTGATTTTGGTTTCCTCGTTTTTTCGTTTTAAAAACAAAAAAACAAAAAAACAAAAAACCAGCCTGAATTTTGTTTTTTTGTTTTTTTGTTTGAAACGGAAAACCAAATTACCAGCTGACTTTCGTTTTCTGACAGTTCGGTTTAAAGGAAAAATCAAACTAACGAAACGTACACGGACCGTACACGGACCCTGGATCGCTGATACAGATTCTGACGTATAGGCGATCTGCAGACTGGTGTAGATGACACACACAGATGGCGATGTTAAAATCTCACCTCAACTTGTCTCCGGACCAGAGTTGAGCCCCAGCTGCTGCTGCCTCCGCGTGGCTCCTCGAAAGTGAAAGTAAATAATTTCTGCGTAGTTAATGACTTAAACATGGGTGCAGATCCTGGGGGGGGGGGGGGGGGGGGGGGACATGTCCCCCCCAATTTCTGAAAAACATGAATTGTCCCCCCCAATGAAAATACCCCATAGGCTATTATTCAAAATTTAACAAATGTATTTTCAGACTTTCTTTCATTCTTCACATTTTAGATTCACATCTAAAAAGAAATGATTGAAATGGTGTAAAATAGCATAAAGTTTGACAAATGTATTTGACTCCACATCCCATCTCTGGTCTCCTCCACTACAATGCAAATGAATGGGTAGTTTCTTACACAGACGCTGATGACATCAGCAGGCCTTAAAAGAAACGACCCCCTCAATCTTAGGATTCATATTTTGATATTCATCCATATCAATGAATCATGTATAGGGGGTCAAGTGTAACGGAGGGTCAAATGTAACACCTCACTTTCACCCAGTCAGAAACAAGCTACAGTCATGATATTCACTCTGCACATGCTCATTATGGTCCTCTGCCTACCTGGAAGAAATCAGCCCATTCTCTGATCCCCATCAGGTTTTATCAGGAAAATACTGTTTTTGGGGTAAGAAAGTAATTTTTCAAAATCACTGTATATTTTAACTGGTGTCCTGAGTTCTTGAGGCAATGAACCTCAAGTTATATCATTTTGATGCCTGATGTCTTAGCTAACAGCCTAAATGAGTGCCACCTGATTCATTGCCTTCTACTAGCTAGCACATTGGGGTTTATGCTAGCTGACAAGGGTGGGGTCAAGTGTAACACCTTGACAACCCTGTTTTCAGCAATGACAATTTGCATCACAATGCAGTTTTTACTTGTTTTTAATGAAGCAAACCTACTCAATGTGTTACTACATACTTAGATACTCTATGGAGTAACTAGCAGAGGTTTAGGCTACCTCAGGGACAACAACATGGGCTTCACTGCTAACGTTAGCTAGAATTCATTGCTAGCTTTCGAACTCACTAGCTACAATTCATTTCACCGTTCTATTATCAAATTTACATGAGCTAATATGATCACTTAAGATAAGAAAATGTTTTGAATTAATACTTTCTGTAAAAAACTTTAGTTATTTTTTTATTTGTGGTTGTTTTGTAGTGTGTTACACATGACCCTCCATGGTGTTACACTTGACCCCACCCTGCGGCTCAACAGTAACATTTGACTTCTCTGAAATAAATCAACATTGTACTCTTTGTGTAATATATGGGGCTGAATAAATTTATGAGACAGTAGTAGACTTGTGTAACTACAACATAGCAAAAAATGACTTATCTAGTTGAATCAGTCCCAGAGAAATTCAGAAAATAGTCAAAAGTGTTACACTTGACCCCACTCTCCCCTAAAGTAGTATACACTGGGAGAAAAGGGAGATGGGGAGAAGAACTGGGGATCTGGGAAGGTCGGAGGGAGGTGAAAGATAAGAACGTGAGTAGATATTATATGTCTGAGACCCTTAAAATGATAATTTACTAGTGATACGCGCTGTTGGCTGTTTTGGACAAATACCGTAAACAAGAAAGGTAAGCACAATAAATGATTCTCTGTGCAGTTCTTTTTGAATGATATGATGAGCCTCTACCAAGTTGTGATTTATGGTCGCATGTTATGAGCTGCATACGGGCAAAAAAAAAAAAAATCACTTTTGTGTCCCCCCCCAATCCTGACATCGGATCTGCACCCCTGGACTTAAACACGTCGTCATAAAAAAAACAAAAAACATGTCGTCATTGAACGTCTTGAATGCAACCCAGGGAAAAGTCCTCCCTTACGCAACGATCGCCAGTCCGTCTCTCTTTATTTATTTTTATTTATTTATATATATAAATAAATGTATTTATTTATATAAATAAATTGGGGGGGGGGGGCTTTTGCCTTTAATTGATTGTAGGCTAGGTCTACAATCGAGAGACAGGAAATGGGTAGGCAGAGAGAGAGGGATTGACATGCAGCTAAAGCTTGCTCCTATTGGTTTTACTGCTTTAGTTGGATTGTTGTCAACTTAATTTTCTTTCTTCTTTTTTAGTGCCGCGGGGGGCTGTAAGGTGGGGTGGCTATAAGCATTTTGGTGAAGACCTCACCCCACTTTTTGCATGCAAGTAGCCTACAGTAGGGGCACTGGGACACCCCAGTGAGTGAAAAAGGGTCTTTATCGTTTAGTCTGCCTCCCCACTGGGGTCAGGTCACTGATGATAGATTTTGCTAGATTTATTATTTCTATTAGATTATTCACCCTTGTATTCAATATCCTGGGCTTGACTAATTTAAAATATTGTGTAGCTGCCATCAGAGTCAGTTACACTGTTTAAGTTCATTTAAATTAACAATTAATAATTTTGAGTTAAAAACAAGAATAATTTACATTTTGAATAAAGGAACATATTTTGTTGATTCATATGGATGTAACGTTTAAAGGGATAGTTCAACATTTTTGAAAATTGGCCCATCGCCATGATCCCCCTAGTAATAGCAGTAGGTTCGTTACCTTTAATTGTTGGTCCAAGCTGCTTTTAGATCGGGGGAGAAGAATACCGAGCGGCGCAGCTACACTACGGAGGCTAATGGAATTTCTTGGTTTTGCTCATCAAACTCAGCAAATACACAACCAAAAAACTCAAAAACGCTGTGGTGGACAAGTTGTGACCTGCACATTCACCACGCTATGAGATAATAGCGGAAAGTTGCGAGATGGAGTTGTTTTAGAGGCAAAGTCGGACTTTACACTCTAGACGGCTGCTCGGCGGAGTGATTTCAAAAGCGCCTGTTTACTGCAGATACGTCCGTATACTACGGCACTGGCTGAGGTGCGCACACTGTGTCCTTCCGACCAGTGGTTCACTGAAGAAAGTAGTTCCGAGTATTTGCTTCACTTCTCTTAACTTTCCGCTATTATCTCATAGCGTGGTAAATGTGCAGGTCACAACTTGTCCACCACAGCGTTTTTGAGTTTTTTGGTTGTGTATTTGCTGAGTTTGATGAGCAAAACCAAGAAATTCCATTAGCCTCCGTAGTGTAGCTGCGCCGCTCGGTATTCTTCTCCCCCGATCTAAAAGCAGCTTGGACCAACAATTAAAGGTAACGAACCTACTGCTATTACTAGGGGGATCATGGCGATGGGCCAATTTTCAAAAATGTTGAACTATCCCTTTAAGGAACTGTATGACCGTGCCTCCCGCATCTTCACTGTAGCATTTCAAATACTGATTAAATGATTTATAGAGAGGTAATGTGGCTGTTTTTAAAGATGCAGAAGAGTCAGGTAGGCCTATATTTGAACTTGTAGATGTCATGATCACCAGGGACGGAGGACACAGGAATGCAGAGCGACACATGGGTATTGCTTAATCACAGTCCGTATATTCACAAAAAAAGGGTCAAAGGCAGACAAGAAGGAACAGAATCAAGTCCAACACTGGGAAACTCACACAGTGCTGGAACGTTGACATGGGACAAGACGATCTGGCACAGAAGGGATGAGGAGCATGGTTTATACAAGGCTACACAGGGAGGTAATGACACACAGGTGAAACACAAAGGACAAAGGCATGTAATCATCACACATGGGGGAAACTTGACAGGAAGACAGGGGTAAGACGTGGACTTCAAAATAAAACAGGAAGTGACAAGAGAGAAAACGGAACTGAAATCCTGACGACAACATGTGTCTTCTCGAATAGACTCAGGGAGTCAAAGCCAGGCTGCAGGTGTCGGCAGATTTCAAAAATTGTCAAAATGTCAGAAATTCTGAAATCTAAACAAAAATCTGATAATAAATAAATTGCATCTAGACAGCATGGAAATGTTGGTGATTTGTTTTAAATGATAAGTGTTGTTCTTCATAAGAGAAAATGTGATGTTTAAAAATGCCACTCTTAGATTGACTGCAGTTGTTCCCATGAGAGTAGAATTTAAAAATGTTCTAGAAAATTCAGTTTTTGAGATAAAATTCTGATATTTACCAAACTTCATCAACCATGACTCCAAAATATTCTCTATTTTTTTTTCAGGAAGATTGAAATTGTATGTATGTTTCTCTATTAAAGTAATAGGGAGGTGGAACTCTATACCAACACACATACAATAAGAGACTCAGGAAGCCTAGTAAAATTTAAGTCCAGCCTAAAGCTCTGGCTAAAAGAAACACAAAAGTGTAACCACCTATGATTGACGGGCCTGTACTCTGATCACATTGATGGAATTTTATGTTATGTGTGTACTGATGGTCGTTGTTTCTTCTGTCTGCCTGTCCTGTCTGTTGTCATGTCTGTTGTCCTGTCTGTTGTCATGTCTGTCTGTTGTCATGTCTATTGTCATGTCGTAAATTAGCTGTCAGCTAACTCTGGTACAATTACTTTAATTGTGTGCTGTCCCTGCATAAAATAATAAATAAAAAATAAAATAAAAATTTAGCAAGAATTGGATAGTAGGCTATATGTTTACAGTACTGTTTATGTAACGGATGTGCACTCACTCCACCCATAAAAGACGTGCTAACCAACCTGCCAAGTGGTTGTCAACCTCTTGGCGAAGAGGTTAGCATCGTCGCCTCCGGTGTGGGAGGTCGTGGGATCGAACCCCACCTAGGGCAGGCCGTGAGAAACACAACGCAGAGGGCCAGATCGACATCGGCTACATTTACAGTCAAACGTTTCCATGCACTGTAGGTTGAATCTTTGATAAATCAAAAATCTAAGAAACAAGTTTTGTGGAGGACGGTCTGGAGATGCTCTTCATCTGACAATTGAGTAAAAATTGTGGGAGGAGATGGGTTTAATAAGTTTTATAGTTATTGAAAAAAAACAGAGTGATGGACTTCATAATTTGTAATGAGTTTAAGTGAACAAAAGTTTCAGCAGTATTGAGGCTACATTTTGGTGAAAGTTGCAAAACTGTAGCATATACCGTTGGTTTGGTAGGAATTTTCAAAGTTTTAAAATTTAAACGCTTATTGTGCCCCAATCTGGCATGGGGTCGGACATTTCTGTAAGGTTTGTTGAGTTTTCGCCCGTATCAACATATATGCAAATAATTAACTGCATAAATGCTGTAAATATCATTACTTCACTTGTCTCGTGTTTTTTTTTTTGAGTCATATGAATAAAATTATTTATTTTTAAATTAAAAGAATGACATGATCTTCATTTCTACCTGTCCTAGAGCCTGGATGTGAATCTAGGACAGAGGTGTCAAATCACTGTGGATGAGCTGATCCTGGCACAGAATCAAGCCCACATTTTCCGCCGGTGCACAGACAGCTGTGTACTGTACAACAGATTTCCTCCAGGTGAAGAACGTGCAGAGACACAGAGCAGCGGCAGGAATGTGCCACCTGGAATCTCTCGAAAGGACAGAAGGTTGAACGCAAACTGTTTCCAATTGAAAAAATATACACTTTCTCAGAGGACATGTAAAGCAAGCAAATCCAGTGATCATACAGAAAATCATAAGCTGAATCTGAATCTTTACAAAGCTGTGTAGGGAGTTATACGCTCACCGTTGCCCAACCTGCTGTCCACTAAATGGTCAGCAGCAAACAGTCAGAGAGCAGGTAGGCTAACATTTGGCAGCTGAAGAGCAGCTATTGTCCCTCAGTAGACAGAAAGACACATTCATCCGTTGACACTATCACTGACACAAAGACACATTCCAGATGAATGATCTTGCTGCTGTATAACTGCTGGATGGAAATAAACAAGCTGATTGGACTGTGAGGCCAACAAATCCCTGAGTTGTTTCAGAAGCTGTTCAATAAACCAATAAGAATGTCCAATGAAGAATATTGGCTGTTAATTAATACTGCATGGAAGAGCCTTGTTTCTATTATACCCTATCCCATCAGTGTGTGCACACCACTGGAGACTGTCAATACTGCCTTCTTACTGAAACAAGAATCATTTAATTTCAGTCTACTCCATCATAAATAGTTTGAAATGGTCACAAGTTGGGAGCTGCTGATTTACATATTGGAGCAGAGAGGTGTTGTGACTTTAGCCTACATATCTGTCTCAACTGGAAACAACAGAAATGTGATCACCACGGTGTGTGTGCGGAGTGTGGGTGTGTTGTATCCTGTGAGGGCTGGTGTTATAAAGGTGAGCCTGAACTCATTTAACATGGCACCAACTCTAATACACGCTGACGCTGCAGCCGTGCTGAACATGCCCTCAGACAGAGGCTGATGTTACGGCTTGCCCTGCATTCTCCTTGAATGTCATGTAGCCATAGGCCAAGAGCCAGAAGAACGCAGAGGATCAAGGGAAACCTTCTTTATCACTGTCACTGATAACACATACCAACAATGTGGAGGGATATGAAATATATGACAGCTTCCTTCCTTCAAAATCACACTCTTTCCTTTTGGCTTGATTTTTAAAATATATCTTCTATTTTTTGTATTTATTTTAATTACTTCTGAACAGCAATCTGTTCATTTTACATTCCTTGTCGACATGTGCTTTATGTCAAATTGATGAATGTCTGTTAAAACAAACTCTCAGCCTGCAAAGGCATGAGCTAAGGAATACATGTTTGCCCTGTGCTGTTGGCTAGCCCCATATTCAAATGAAATGGTGCATCTCAATCAATCATAAGTCCATTTCCAGTAGCTAGTTCAAGTCAAATAGATCCAAGCAAGTGTTGCGTGCATACAGATGGACATTTTCAGAAGGCCAACATTTCCATATGAAAAAAAAATGTTGTTGTTTTTAAATTGGTCTTTTGTGATATTCAATTTCTTTTTAGATACTGAATTTTAAGTCTTCAATAAATGTAAGCCATAATCATCATCAGAAGAGATTTGGGAATTTATGGGAACTAAGTAGGCTATGTAAGGATAGTATATATTTTTTTATATGTCTATATAAACCTACAAATATATATCCAAATATATTTCTGAATATAATTGTTGATCACAAGTTCACAACAATAGCAGTGGTGCAGGCGTAGCATGTTCCAATATCGATTTCCCATGAACTGCACTTAACTGGGCCTGAGGATTACGACAGCACCTGAACGCAGCAGTGGCTGGAGGAAGCAGCCTGCATGTTGGTTTTACGAATCCATTGTACATTAATTTTTTCATTGTTTATATTCTCAAATCTTTTGGTTGAATGTACAAAACTTTCTTGAAAGAAAAACTGGTCATCCAATACATCTACATGAAAAGGACATTTTTCTTTATTTTGATGATAACCAATTGGATAATGATTAAATTTTTTTGTACAACTTGTTTTTCTTTTAGGAAAATTTCACATACACAAAAGAAAATGGACTGACGGAAAAAAAAACTTTGCACTTTTTTTGAAAGAGCTTTTTCAGTATGGCACCGACACCAAAGGACTTGAAATAGGCCTACCAAAAGCGTTAAAAACCAATTTTATTTTAGATTAGTATTTATTTATTTAATATGATCTTCTTTACTTCAATTTTTTTGAAGTATATAGGTATACGTTTTTTTTATATACATGGTAAGCATAAACTCTTTGTATATATATATATATATATATATATATATATATATATATATATATATATATATATATATATATATGAAGAGTTCATTTGCAAAAGCAGATGTGCCATTTTGAAAAAAATGAGCTGAGGCTTTGTAATTATTCTTTGCATAGTGTTGTTTTCAATAAAACTTTATTTTTTTGAGATAGCCTATGTCTGTTTTGTTACATCTCAAAGTCACTCAACTTTGGTTTGACTGATATCACCTTATGTAAAAAGAAAAAAAGAAATGAAGATTCTGCTGCAGAGTTATCTGCTTTTGCAAATGAACTCTTCATATATATATATATATATATATATATATATATATTTACCCCCCTGGCACAACAGTATTGTTCTGTACATAAATGTTAATAAAGTTTAAAAAAAAAAAAAAAAAGTTGGTTTTACGACAGCACATTGCGTTTTGCGGCGAAACATGGCGCTGTCCTGAGGAGCTCGGTGAAGGAGCGAGGTTTCCAAGTGACGACTGTCGGTTTCTTCCTCTCTGGTCGCTCCCATTCCCAGCTCTTCCCTCCGCTCCGCTGGCCGCCGAGGCCGAGGCCGAGCTCAGACACACGTCGTGAGGAGCGGGTGACGGTGCAGGAGGCGACATGGCGGCGCAGGGAGGCGTCGTGTTCCAGGAGAAGGTCAGCAGGCTGCTCAGCAAACAGGACGGCAGACCGGTGCTGAAACCCAACAGGGTTCTGGCTCTCAAAGACGCCGTAGCCAACCGCAAACTGAAGAAAGGAGGTAGGAAGGCAACGAGGGGCAGACCAGTGTACTCAGAGACCCCGGCTGTTTGTAGGAATGTCACCAGTCTAATCAAATATAGGCTAGACCTACTAGCCAAAAAAAAACTGTCACTTTACCCTCAGGTTAAAGGGATAGTCTAAACATCTGTGCAAATTCGCCTATCGCCATAATCTCTATAGTCATAGGGGTAGGTTCATTACTTTTGATTATCAGTGTATCTTGTTTTGGGATCAGCGGGGCAGAGACGTGAGCTGCTTAGTGAACACAATGGAGGTGAATGGTACAGGTCCCCTGTCCCTCAAAACTCACCAAATACACAACAATCCAACAACTCCAAAACTGTGCAAACTGTTTTTAGATCGGCGGGGCAGAGACGTGAGCTCTGCATGATGCGTGGTATTTCCGCCTTTGCCTCATCAAACTCATCAAATACACAATCCAACAACTCCAAAACACTCCTGTGGACAAGTAGTGACCTGCACATTCACCATGCTATGAGATAAACATGTAACATTATGAGAGAGAGGTGTTTTTGAGGCAACAGATGGAACTACATTACAAACATGGTTGCTGGGTGGAGTGATTTCAAAAGCACAGGTAGTTCAGCTTATGCTTCATGCATCGTAATGTTAGATAATTATAGGCCTACATGATTATTTTATAGTGTGGCGAATGTGCAGGACACAACTTGTCCACGGGAGCATTTTGGCATCATTGGATTGCAGATTTCAAAACGACATGTACCGATAATTAATGGTAATGAACCTATACTCTTATTGCTATAGAGATTATGGCAATAGGTGAATTTGCCAAAATGATGAACTATCCCTTTAACCTAGACTTAGGGCCAAAGTTTCCATCATAACAATTATTTACACCTGTGCTGACCAGTGGCAACACAACAAGAGAAACAACAGGAAGACGTGACTCATAATTACAGCATTGATGGAGGACAGAGCTTATAGAGACTGCAGCCATTTTTCTTTACTGTTTCAATCTTTTCTGGTTACTGTTGAACTCTCCTAAAAGATTAATATCTTCTCCTGGAGTAGTGATAGCACAGCTGGTGGATGTAGCTCCCCAGTCAGCCATTTCATTATACCCAGAATTCATAGTCACAGTCCAATCTATGACAGCTAAGAACCAAACTGCTGTGGGCGACAGAAAAGACATTGTGAGACATAGATCTGTCCATGTCAAACCAGTCCACATCACAATGTTTAATGTGCACACATGACGGATCGCCTTGTGTTCATCTCAACGTAGCTCGGCTCCATGTGATTTCATGAAGGAGGAGTTTGTTTCATTCTCACAGCAGCTAGCTACACTACGGTGCTATATCATGTACACAGGCTCAGCCCAGAGGGAGAACTAAACCATACAAGCTGCCTTAGCGTGCTTGTGTTGGTGTGGCAGGTTAAACAAAGGAATGAGATGGGGTGGATTTCATGTACACAGCCAATAGAGAGCTTGGTGGGGTGGGCGGTTATAAACAGGATTTGCCCATTTCCTGGTTTCAGATGCCTGGCACTATAGCAACCTCATTTCCTTTGACTGATCTTACAGGAAGGTGATCCAGTATTATGTGGGTTAAGTTTTCTTTTAACAACACAAACCTGAATGGTTGAGGATGAACTTTCTGACCAATATTGTCCTATAATTATTGATTTATAGAGGATTTTTATTTATTTTATTTTTTACCTCAATTACAATTCATGAAGGATCACTCCTCACATTCAGCCAAGTGATTATTGTCCAGATGATTAAACAAGTTGATGGTTTAGTTCATGTTATGTTCACCACTGTCTGGTGGTAATCATGGCTGATAAGACCCAATCAGGAAGCCTGTGACTGTCATTGTTTCCAAGTCTCTCAACATCTAGCTGGAGTTCTCAAAGTAAAACTGGGCCGTCACTGTTTCCACATCTCCATTTTAGGGGCTGAAAAGAGTGGTGTGGAGGCCAAGTGTAGCTATAGTAAAAGCCTTGTGTTTTAAAATTAAACCATATTAGTGTGGAAGTCTTGTGAGGCGTCCAAATGTCAGGTCATTTATATCACTAGCACCATCTTGAGTTAATGTGATGTAAGTTAGTTAAATTTGGCCATGTGACTGAACATGAGGTAGCTTTTCTTTAACAGGGCAGTTCATGAATGCAGTAAGCGATATTAAAGGGATAGTTCAACATTTTTGCAAATAATATAATCCCTATAGTCTTTGTCGGTGCAAGCAATTTTTAGATCGGCAGCTAACACAACGGAGGCTCGCGGTATTTCCACGTTTTCCTCATCACACTAAATACACAATCCCAACAACTCCATAACACTCTGGTGGACAAGTTGTGACTTGCATGAATTGTATAATTATGTAACATTATGACATATGAACTTGCGCTTTTGAAGTCACTCCGCCCAGCACCCGTGTGTGGAATGTAGTGAAAAAAACTCTGTCTCGTAATATTACATTATTATCTCATGGCGTTGTGAATGTGCAGGTCACAACTTGTCCACAAGAGCGTTTTGGAGTTGTTGGATTGTGTATTTGATGAGTTTGATGAGGGAGAAAGCGGAAATACCACGCATCGTGCAGAGCTCACGTCTCTGCCCCACCGATCTAAAAACTGTTTGCACCGACAATTTAAGGTATTTAACCTACAATACTCCTAAGACTATAGGAATTATCCCAATAGAGGAATTTGACAAAATGTTGAAATATCCCTTTAAGTTGGTGAGCGGTTTAGTGGCTTGTGATACCTTGGGGTCTTTCCACCAATCAAGTTGGAGTAAACCTGAAGCTTTGTGTCCACAGAGGCCACCTGTGTCACAGAGATGTCCGTCCTGATGGCCTGCTGGAAGCAGAAAAACTTTGTGGACAGTCTGTGTTCCAGGGAGACGAAGGCTTTCTACAGCTGTGTGGAGAAGGCTCAGGTACGTTCACACAGGCCCACAGGTGGCCGGCCTTTTTGAATGCAGATTAGAAAATGACATGTTCACAGGAAGTGTCCCTTCATTAGTGCATTAGTGTCCCATTGCCATTCATTTTCAATGTATGCTGGTGACGATGAGCGACCTGAGGCGGTGAGCGACGAAAGTTGAGAGAGGCTCAACTTTACGCAAATGAGCAGCGGCGCAACCGCGGCGACAGCCAATTGCGGACTGGGATTCTCACAGCGGGAGATATTGAGAGAGCCTGAATGGACACATCTGCAGCGCAGCTTGAAAGTCCCGCCCCTTTGGTCGCTTGGTGCAACGGCCTGCTAGAGCTGGCAGGCGGCACGATGAGCGACCACAGGCAATTTAGTTGCTTTTGGTGTGAACACACAGTAACTTTTTCTTTTACTAGGAGCACAGTGGCCCTTTAACTTAAAATGTTATGAGCACAAGCAGAAAATGTAGGGGCTTAAATCGACTTGCAGAGCAAATATTCACATTTCCTTTTCATTAATGATCCTCGCACACATTGGCCTGACACCTGTAATGACAGATACCAGATTCTTTGAGTTGCCTCTTCCATGTTTCACCAGTGTTGGGGGGAAAAAAGAGGCAAATTTACTGGTTGCAGACAGGTAGATGAAATATTTACTTATACCGACTCAAATTTTAGGGGCAAAATGCCTCCATTTAGGGTCAGTCTGTCCGTTTTCTTACATCTGCACAGTGTATGAGAATAAGGCAACTGTTTGTTGTATCTCAGTGAGTTATTTCTGTTGGTGATGACAGACGACGCTCCGTATGATAAACATCCCTGTGTGTTGACAGTGGAGCTGACTGTGCAGCAGACTGTATAGAATGTCATTAACTAACATACAACAGAGTCCCGGCTGTTTCCTGGGAGGAGCCACAACAACATCACCTCTTCCCCTCTCACCCACAGCTGTGTGCTGTTTCCCCCTCCACACACAGCAGCATGTCAACACGTCCCCAAATTCATCTACCCATTATTTAGTTTGTTGTTGTGTAGTAATTGTTTGGTAGAAAATGCTCATCATTACCTCCGCAAGGCCAAGGTGACGTCATTAAACATCTTGCTTTGTCTGACCAACAATACACATGTCAAGTTTTTCAGCAAAGGGATACGCCAAAAAAATGTTTTCGTGTCTTGCCTCACTCCATGACCAGCAGATAGACACCATCCTTTCCACTGTGCGTGCAGTAACAAGGGAGATACGGGCAGAGCTGGTGCACTGCTAATTAGCTTAGCTCAAACGCTGGAAGTGCATAGGTAGTGTTAGCCTGCCTCCACCTAAAGTCATCAGAGAAACTCTTCAGCAACTCTAAACGGAAACCGGCGGGCCGATCTTCGTCTCAGAGCTGACAAAACTCTCCGGTAAGGCATCTTGAGCGGTCAAATGCCGGTAACGGGACGAGATCAGTCAAACCGGAGGGTTCAAGCAAAGACGGTTTATTTTGGTTCAAGCTACATCGAGGGTAGGTTAGCTTCCTATTTCAAAGTAAAAGCACAAATTCTATCGTCATGGTTTTCTGTATGTAAAGGGCAACGGGTGTTTTATTTTGTGAAAGTAACCGGAAGTGCGGTGGTCACAACGGCTAGCTTGAGTAGCGCAGAATTCGTCCAAACAAAATTGTGAACAGCTGGTATTTAGACAAATTAACAACACACTGCTGATCTAAACGGCTACTTTCTCGTCTAAAAATGTTTGAAATTTGGATAAAGTGATATATTTACAGAGTTTAGAGCTAAAATGAAATCAGCTTCTGACTGCTGATTTCGGCTCGGGTAGGAGGCAGGCTAACACTACCTATACACTTCCAGCATTTGAGCTAAGCTAATTAGTGGTGCGCCAGCTCTGCCCGTATCTCCCTTGTTACTGCACGCACAGTGGAAAGGATGGTGTCTATCTGCTGGTCATGGACTTGGGAGTGAGGCAAGACACGAAAAAAAAATGTTGGCGTATCCCTTTAAAGCACAGAAAAGCAGCTGGTTTTTCGTTTCATTCAGGTTTTATGTATTTGTTTATTAATAGAGGCAGCAGCACCTCTAAATGAAATCCTACAGGATAAACTTCTAGAGTGCTGAACTGTCAGATACTGTGGTGGCATGACAAGGGTCGAGGATTTAAGAAGTGTTCATAATTAAGATTAATTAACGATTGTCCCGTGTTCATTTGTCTTCTATTTTTAGATTTTTTTTGTGTATTTATTTTTATTGCTTTTTTAACAGAAAAATAGATACATATTAACAAGAGATGGTGGTGCTAAACAGAACAGTACAGGTTTTTTTGACAGAGTTTCTTCTGACATGAGACAAACAGGAGTATACAATAAATGGCACAACAGCAGAATAGCACTAATTCAGTTTTTAGACATTAAATCGAGAAAAGGTTGCCAGACTTTAAAAAATATTTCCTGTTTGGCAGATATAATATACCTGATTTTCTCCAAGTGTAATACATTTCCCAGTTCTCTCAACCACATTTCAAATGTAGCAGGGTTCTTACGGATCCTTAAAAAGTCTTAAAAGGCATTGGATTCATTAATCTAACAATAAGGCCTTAATTGGCATTAAAATGTCTTAAATCAATTTTTCAAAAGTCTTAAAAATGTTAACACTTGGTAAGTGGTATTTTATGGTTGTAATTAGTCTCAAATCTCAAAATAATTGGTAACATTCCGACATAGAGAGGTTAGTGGCGGCCGTCAATGCTAAATTTCTCACCGCCACCAGCTCCAGAGTCAGTGTTTTTTTTTTCCCAGACTTTTTATGCATTTATTTTGAAAGGACAGCTGGAAAGAGACACAATCCCATGTTCATGTAGCAGTCACTTTACCTTGGATCACATAGGAAAGTGGGGTCCCTAACCCTATGTAATTGATGTGGTGTTTTTTTTCTTTTTTCTGCATTTGTGTTTATTATGAAGTCGGTCTTAAATTTCATTTCAAGTGGCTTTAAAAAAGTCTTAAAAAGTCTTAAATTTAACTTGGCTTAAGCTGTAGGAACCCTGTGTAGGAGCACTTTCAGATTTCCAAGACTGTAAAATTAGCTTTCTGGCTGACATGTTGAAAGGGAATTCTATTTTTAGATTTAAATTCTGAGATAAAATGTCCATGTTAGTTTCTAAAATATTCAGTAAACTTCAACTTAATTAACAAACATGTTTGGTCTAATCTTGGTCGGGACTAATTAAGTCAAGGACGGTGAAGTCTAGTCTAATTCCTCCAATACAAGTCAATTAGAAAGTAACCCAAAGAGAAAACCCTTCACAGCCTCGTTACGTACAACAGCCTGCAACATATCTCATTCTACTGTGACATTTCAGTGAAGAGCAGGACAAAAGTTGAAACCTGGCAGTGTTGTTAAAGCTCAGCTCAGAGCAGCAGAGCTGAGCTGCTGTGGATTGTCAACGTGTCAGGACTCAGTATTTCTGCTGACTCACCAGCCTCAGCATCGTTTCCTTGTTCCTTGTACTGAGCTCACTAAATGTATCTTGTACTCACTCATCATTTTATGTTTGAATGTGTTTTTTTTCTCTCACTTATTTGAGACAGCAGTGAAACTAGTTGTGAGTTACAGTAGTATACTACAATGCTGACAAAGCTCATTTCTCATGTCTGAGCTCAAGAGTGTGAACAACGCTGCTCTTTTTTGCTCCTGATGTGCAGATTATGGTTTAATAAAGACATCAACTCACTGAAAAAAACTCTGGTAACAAATCATCTTCCTCTTTAACAGGCTGCAATGAAGAATAAATCAGATCAGACCAGCATGCAGGGAGGACGTCTGCACCCGAAACAAGCCACCACCCTGCTGAAGAGATACCCCAACCTGCGCACTGAAGTCTAGGAGGACAGTGTGTGTGTGTGTGTGCATATTTCAGTTTGGACTGTGTGGCTGTTGGACTGGGTTTCTTCATGAAACCATGCTCTCAGCTACTGTACCAATGATACCATATAAAATCCTTACATAAATGAAGCGGACCACTGGAAAGACTGATTTCAGCACACACCACAATCTAACATGTACCTATTTGCTGCCCAGTTGTGTGTTACAGCTTTTGTTTTCACAATACATTGTGTTTTATGATAGTAAATAAAATGTGACTTTCTCCTTGTGTCCTGAATTGGCTCTGGTGAAAGTGACGCCATCTTGTCTCAACCCAATTTAGCAGAGTGGTCTCATTCAGAGCAGAGATGTTATTAGTGAATGTGATGGAATTATTCTTCTTGGGTTTCATAGCTGCTCGCTGGGAAATTACCATTATCACTGACCACTGAAATGACTCATGGCTGCGGTGGAAGCTGAGATAGTCCATCATACAGACAGGGTTACATGGACCACCTGTAGTGGAACTTCCTGAATGGATTTAAGTTCCACACTTTACACAGTCTGTGATGTAAAGTGACAACTTTTTAATAAACTAAATATAGTTAGCATTAGCACAATGTCATTTCTCCACAGAGCTATCGCATTCTGGCCCCCCTGAGCTCTGCCTCGTACTGATGCTGTTGGTGTAGAGATAATTTCATGTCGACGTTGCCAACGTAACCAGATGTAAATATTTACATATTTATAAATACATATTATATTATAATATTTTTTATTATAAAACAATTATTTATTTTCTATTTTTTAAAATTCTGTAAAATTTATCTTCTTCTTCCTCTAGACCAGTGGTTCTCAAACTTTTTCACATCAAGGACCCCTAAATTGACACAAATTAGACCACGGACCCCCATTAGACAAAATTTTGAAGCAAACACCATTTGTTCCGAGACTGGATAAAGTTTTCTACATTCAAATTAGGGCCAATGGTGTGGATTTTTGGAAATATTGTGGAGAAATTTCTGGAAAAAAGTGGTACGATTTCTCCAAAAACCTTTTCTAGGAAGAAGTGGTAAAATTCTCAAAAAAAAAAAAAAAGTTTATGAAAACAAACAAACAAAAAGGGTAAAATTTCTAAAAAATAAAATAAAATAAAAAAGTTTTTTAAAAAAACCTAGAAAAAGTGGTAAAATTCTCAAAAAAATAAGTTAAAAAAAATCTAATATATATATATTCTCAAAGAAAAATAAGTTAAAACAATTCAAAAATTGGTAAAATTTCAAGAAAAAGTTGGGCACCCTCTTCAACCCTCTCAAGGACCCCTGGGGGTCCCCGGACCCCACGTTGAGAACCACTGCTCTAAACGATCTGTGGATGTATTATTTTTGAAAAATGTATATAGTAAGTAAGTAAAACGTTATTTATATAGCACCCATCATAGTACGCCTACACAGAGTGCTTCACATTATGTAAAAAAGACTTTCAATCACACAAACACTATAAAACACATTTGGAACTTAAACATTTTAGATATGTACAATGTACAGTGGTAAATCGGCAGTGGGGGGGAAAAAACTCCTAACAATTAAAGGCTTGTCTGTATAGATGTGTTTTTAATTGACCCTTGAAACTAACAACAGACTGGGCTGATCTCAGATCGGGTGGGAGCGCATTCCACAGCCTAGGGGCCACTGCCCCAAAAGACATAGTCTACTACATTACAACCAGGCAGTTTCGAATACAGCCAAAGATGCTGATTATGATACAGAATTGTTCGACATGTGAAGCTCTGATTTTAAGTGACCTCTGAGGATTGTGAGGGTCTGCAGCAGCTCTCTGTGATGATAACCACTGGAAAGCAGGATATGGTCTACAGTATAAGTGCATTATTTTTCATTTATCATTTTTCAAATATAAGCTACTAAGAAATGTACCAACCCTTATTTTTCAGGCTATTGATACATAGTAAAAGCTAAAATGAGCAAAATCAAAATAACAGGAAATTGTAATTAATTGAAATTGGGGAATTTCTGAGTAAAATAGTGAACCATTGTATTTCAACTGTTAATACTGGTCTAAGCCATGATGTGATGCTGTGCTCAAATCAAGCTGAGTCTCCACTGGGATTCAGGCATATAACCTCTATATATAACCTATCATAGCATCATGTCATATATCACATATCACATCATGTAGCCTGCTGCCTACCCCAAAGATCTTTTCACCGACAGAAAATATATTTCACACTGACACCTCTTCAGGTTGTTCCTGTGATGCCTCGATTCTTTCCCACGGGTCTTGTTTTTTTTTTTTTTTGCACTTTGTTTCTGTCAGAAATATTGACATTGTGCTGACGATGTGAGTGTGGATTCGGCTTCATGTTTTGTCTGAGGCACAGGAAGGATCTCGTGCTATGTTTGCACCCACCATTGTCAGAATGTGGAGTTTTTTTTTTTGCTGTGTCCTGGTTTATCTGCCCGTCATTACAGAGAGCCATTCCCCCGCCCTGCTTATCACTTCCTCCCAAACGTCTAGACTACAGAAGAAACTTCAAACATCAGCCTGCAGCATGCACTCACTCACTCACTCACTCACTCATGTTCATCACACTAAACTTTATGTTCATTTCCACATCAGCAGCCCTCATGTGCAACAGATCATCAAGATGTGTAACTGCTGGTGCCCGTGGCATATACACAGGAATGGAGAAGTTCACATTTAACTTTATTGTCCACCTAAGTGGCAATTACATTACACACAGAAAACCCATACAAGTGGACAAGAAATAACAAATAGGTTGCAATTAAAACAGAAAACCTAACCCAAAATTCAAATTTCACTCATTATCTACTCACCCTCATGTCGACTAAGAGCTGTGAGAATTTTCAGAGTCCTCCGTCTCTTCACGGAGTTACAGGGGGGTCCGCGCAGCAGTATTTGTCCATATAATGGTTGTCAATGGATACCAACTTTCTTCGTCCAAAAAGACACACCAAAAAACATCCAAATACCTCCATACTGCTCGTCTGTAATGTCCCTCTGGTACTGAAGCCCCTACATGAGAAATTGCTCCGCCAGTCAGTGCAAATCACGTGAGATTTGCACTGACCGCTCTTAGTCGACATGAGGGTGAGTAGATAATGAGTGAAATTTGAATTTTGGGTGAACTATCCCTTTAAATTGTAAAATGCTTTCAACATGGCTTCTGTATGCCATTTCAAGTATATGTCGACGAACACCAAAGCTCTTCAATTTCCTGATTAAAAACAGGAGGGGATGGGAGGCTCTACAGCGGCTGATTTTGAGGAAGTTATTTAACTGTGGATTTAATGAACAAATAAATAAATGTAACTTGGAGCGGAAAGCAACAATTGTTGCTTATGCCCACTGATGATGTGGAGAGTGATGGTCTGCTGCGGTGCTTTGTTTGAGAGCCACATGTCTCATCAGCTACTGGTGCACTTCCAAATGATTGAGGCTTTGCGTGTGTAGAGTAAAGTGACACTGTAACAGGTCAGACAACAGAAAGCTCTGGCTGAGAAGCTGCAGGTCTAATAAATGAGACCACATTTTAACGACACGTCTAATCCAACCCTAACACTCATTTTTTGTGCTTAAAGCAGAAGTGAGTGATCCGGTCGTTTTCGCTAATGCTGCGTTCCAGGCAGGCTTTTGAAATCGTAAATTACAGCTTCAAGTCACAACTTACGACTTTGTAGCGTTCCAGGCAACCCACTCGTGTTTTTCCGACCTGTTTTACCGGTGAAAGTCACTATAACGGCCACTCGTAACTTCCGACCGGTGAACTCGTACCAGATCGAACTGGTACCACTTCACGGTCGGAAAAATACGAGTTTCCTTGAACGCACCATAACAGTCCTCGTCGCTACGTCACCACATTCACGGCGTTCCTTGGCTGCACACACAGCCCTGCATGCCGTTCTCTCTCCTCATTGGATAAAAACTGTAGGATACGATAAATGTTTTCTCTTCGGCTCAGAGCAGAGCAGAGGGACTGAGAGACCCGTGTTTCAGTCCAAACACTCTATGTAAGTGATTGCTGTCGGAAGATATAACTATTTAAGACTTATATTAACACAAATATATCACTCACTTCTGCTTTAAATAGAAAAGAACTCTGCTGTAGCTTCCACCTATAACATGACAGCGCAAGATGGCGACACTTTCTAAAACAAGACCCTTGCCATATGTATAAACTAATAATTATAAGGCTATAACCAAACAAATTTTATTTTATAGTGATTATACACTTTTACAAATATATTCATGGGTAGTATATTCCGATTTTGCCAATAAACCTTGCCAATTATTACACACTGGACCTTTAACTGGACCTTCTCTAAACCTTTGAGTGTACATGTTCAACTGTTCAATGTTTCAGTCCTTATAACACAACATGTTGTTCTCTAACAAGGTGATGAACCACAAACATCGCAAGTGTCTGATCCATGAATTGACCACTAAATGTTCTGCTTCAATGACAGTTTGTATTGAAACAGTCCTCTTCATCCTGCTGTTCACATTCTGACATCATCAGACAAGACCACACCTAACAGTCCAGAGAAGTGGACGTCTTTTGGCCACATGACAACTTATTGACACATTGACATGTTTTGTTGTGGTATACCCACCACTGTTGTTAGCTTTTGTTTCATTCAATACATTACCAGTCCATACTTCTATTTAATTGCCCTACTTTCATGATATAATATCACTGTACCATGAACTTTACTAATCCTTCTCATATATCCTCAACTTTCTGTGAGTAGCATGATTGCAGGTAGGCACAAGATACACCCTTTCAGAGATGGACAGAGTACTCGACCCCAGTACTTGAGTAAGAGTACAAATACTACTGGTCAAAATTTACTCTGTTACAAGTAAAAGTAGCTCAGTCGACATGTTACTCCAGTAAGAGTAAAAAAGTACTTGCTTTTAAAGGTACTTAAGTATCCAAAAGTACATGCAAAGTACATGCATTTAAATTCACTTTAAGTAAAAGTAAGAGTACATTTCTTATTTTTCACATCAATTAATTACTATATTTTTTTCTAAATGAATGTAAGGAGCTTTTAACTCTTGTTAGTGAGAATGAACTCTTTGAAAGCAGCTGCACTGATGTGCTGCTTTTAGGGGTTAGGGTTTCCTTCTTTGACAAACACAGCTTGTGTCCAATAGGATTTTAGAGAGAGAGAAAAAAAGAGCAGACCTGAAAGTAACGAGTACTTTTCAGCCTTCCTAGAAATTAACTCAGGTAAAAGTAAAAGTATTTGTCTTGGAAATGTATTCAAGTAAGAGTAATAAGTAAAGATACTCAAGTAGATTTACTCTGTTACTGTCCACCACTGCACCCTTTCATAATCTTACTTCCTGCTATGAATGTTGGGTATAAATCGTTATGTGCGTAATTGTCCAATGTGGGCATCATTTGATTTGAAGTGTTGAATGTTGCCACAATAAACCCATTACACTATTAATCACAGAATCATATTGTCTCAACAGTGCTTTGTGTTCCCTCTGTGTCTCCTTGCAGCATCAGCACTGCATTGGTTTCACAGCCAGATTTATCAGTAATGTGGAGAACAATTCAGCCAATCAGAACTGACACTGAACTGATCATCATCTCAGAGAAATTTATAGTGTGTCACTCCTGTAATCGCTACAGCTTTAGAGTCTGTATTAGGAACTGGAGGTGTTGGTATTTAAAAGGCATGTAATGACATGCTATCAAGTTGCATTATGGAGAATATATGATCCAGTGTTTTCTTGACTCGGAGGATTAAAACCCAGGATGTTTCCCACTAATGCTTTAGTTTTGAGTCTGACAACTTTACACTTAATCATAAAATAACTCTTATATCCATCCTTACACAAGAGGGGACATAGGTCTAAACTTGGCACTGCACATGTGAAATGTGAGCCCACTCCTGGTGAGGACAAATACAGACACAAACCCCAAGAACGCAACACCACCGCTCTGTTGTCGGCTCTGCTGCAAACATGTTGAGCTGCAGACATTCACTCCAAGTGCTGACCTACAGATCCACACAAAGCAGGCATTATTCCCTAACATTACCACACCTTTTTTTGAATGCGAGTATGTTGTACAATTTTGGACTTCATTTCAGAACTGGCTGTTATCTAAACACATTATTTTGCCCCCAAACATTTCATCAACAGATGTACAGTAAGTACCTCAAAGTGAAACCCCACTTCAATGGATGGATAAATGAACTCAGAATGTATAAAAAATCTTTGCATTACATGAAAAGCAAAAATGCCCTAAAGTTATTTTCTTTGCTGGACTTATTTACTATTGTGGACTGAGACCCTCACGTTCTCTTTTCTTTTTCTTTTTCTTTTTGTTCTTGATTGATCAAGATAGCTGATTCAGCACTGTGCATTTATCTATTACCAATGTCCCTTTAATGTTTGTATTTTGAAGATACTTCAATAAAATTAAAAAAAAAAAAAAAATTACCACACCTCATCTACATCTACCCAGCATTATCCAAGATAGATTCTCTGACTCCTGTTGTTCAGTGACTGTTTATTTGATTTTTCCTCCAAACTGTTCAGTAAACAAGACATGAAGCTAATCACTGTTGGCCTTTCAAAAAAAAAAACAACAACCATGTCAGGGCCCGGAGCTATGCTGTGTTTTTGTAGGGCCCCTGCAGAGGCCTTGTCCAGATTGAGTCTCCGAAAAAATTCTCAGCTGTTTGTGCGGGATCTGTGAAAATGTCGCTATCTCTGACGTCCATCTCTCTGAGTCGAGCAAGCATCTGAGAGCTGTAGCCCCAAGAGGCTCTCTGAAAGGCTCTAATAATACAATCGAGATGGAGCTTTATGATCATCTGTGTTTAGATTGAGATTAGCAGAGAAAACAATCAGTCTTTCAGAAGTGACCTGTCGGAGCGCAAAACATCGGGCCTTATTGTCCGGACAGAAGCCATGGCTCTGCTCTGGTTGTCTCCACTAGACCTTCAGTGTTGAGACATTATGTTGGTGTAGGATTAATCATTATTTATTAACCTTCGTCTTGTGTTAGCTTTCTGCTACCATCTATCTATTTTTTGGTGTGGGCCTCTGGGTCTTTTTTTGTCAGTATACCCCTTGTCTCTAATGTAACCTTCCTCTTGTCAGCTTTCTGCTTCCATCTCTTGTGTTAGGGTCAGTTTTGACCCGAGTCTTAAATCAGCTGTAAAACAAACTAAAACAATTATTTATCATCCCATTTGTTTCTCATCTCTTGGTTACGTTGTTAGGCTTCTTTATCCAAGGTTGGTTTTGCACTTATGATTTCAGTTTTAACTCTCATTATTGTTCTTATCGTTATAACCGGGTCAAAATTGACCCTAACACCACAAATGTCGTAATTTTAACCGTTTTAGGGTTAATTATAATTTTGTGGCAAAAAAAAAAAGGTTTTATTTTGTTTAAATAGAGGTTCCTGACAAAGTCAAAAAGCCTTGATGCTATAAACAAATCTATGTGGTACTTTTATGCATTTAAAACCTGAAAACGGGTCACTGGTGACCTGAACACAAAAGAAGGGTTAAAAGGATACTCGATAATTGACCAATTAAGCATGGAGGTATTTGGATGTTTCATAGTGTGTGTTTTGGACGATTCAAAAGTGAGCACTATCCGTCGCCATTATATGAAAAGTCGTTGTCAGCCCCCTGGAACTTCTAAAGCGTTTTGATAACTGATGAGTAGATGATTGGTGAATTGTCGATTTTGGGTGAAGTATCCCTTTAATTAATTATCCAGCAGTAGAACATCCTAGTGAGGAGAGCACTAAGGAGGATTTATCACATTCATTTCAACAGGTGTACCCGAGCAAACCACAGACCACAGACATCTGAAGAAACATACAAATAAACATTCAAAGGCCATGCAATAATAAAAGGCTAACCAATGAACTGCTATATCATTATCCATATAATACAGCAGAAGGTTTCAAAAGGACATTGTTCGTTCTCATTGCTTCTCTTTGTGCTCAGAGGTTTCGAGGGCTATTCAGACAGAAGGGTGGAGTTATACAGCTTTCTGGGTGGGATGGCAGGCAGATATCAGGTGAGGCAGGGCATCAGACTTGTGATAACAGCAGTAACGAACACACTGGACTCTACGTAGTTTGTCAGAATCATGAAGAGCTGTTTGACATGTTTAGCCTGAGGAGGAATCAGATCTGTCCAATTAAAGTCATGACTCACCAGTGTTTTTAAGTCAGAGTCAAGTTGAGAGCTGTTGTTGTGGTTGAACATGCTGTGTGTGTGTGTGTGTGTGTGTGTGTGTGTGTGTGTGTGTGCATGTGTGAGTGTGTGTGTGTTACTGCTTTTACTCAGTCACACTCATTATTTGAACTTTTCCTTTACAGCTTTCCATGAGGTCTACAAGGACCCCAGGGCTCGTCTGTGCTCTGCCACACGGCCGCATTCAATTATGTTCAGACTGACGCTGTTGTTCGTCTGGCACCACAACACAGACTGGCAGAGGGTGTAAAGATCAATTTACATGTCACTGATACAGCACGAGGGATTGACACCTTTGATTTAAAGGAGACGCAACTCTGGAGCTACACGTCTGTGCCTGTGTGTGTGTGTGTGTGTTTAGCTTTGGTTAGTTGCTCTCTACTTTCTGACATGCCTTTAAATGACATTTGAAGCGTTGGGGTCTTTTCATTCATGTGCATACATGTGCGCAAGAAAGCCAATTTAAATCGTTTGTCAAGAGGTGTTATAGGATTTAAGGTTAGGTGAAGTCAGAAACAACACACATTTTCCCCCTATCTGGCCAACACCAGCAGTTTTGATTGGTTTAGGATTATTAGGTTAGGTTATGCTTGAAGGGATATTTAACATTTTGGCAAATTGGCCCATTGCCATAATCGCTATAGTCATAGCAGTAGGTTTGTTACCTTTAATTGTCGGTGCAATGTATTTTTAGAACGGTGGAGCAGAGCCGTGAGCTGCTCAGAGCTACACTACGGAGGCTAATAGGATTTCTTGGTTTCCCTCATCAAACTCATCAAATACACAATCCAACAACTCCAAAACGCTCTGGTGGACAAGTTGCGACCTGCACATTCAGAGAGATACGTTACAAGTTGTTTCTGAGGCAAATTCATGCCAAACCCCGGATGCACGTTACCATTGGGGGCAGTTTTTCATCAAGCAGTCTCTGCATTTGCCTCTAAAACAACTCTCTCACGTAACGTTCCGTTATTATCTCATAGCGTGGTGAATGTGCAGATCACAACTTGTCCACCAGAGCGTTTTGGAGTTGTTGGCTCAATTTGCCAAAATGTTGAACTATCCCTTTAAAGTAAGTCAGCTAATACTAGTGAGCATGTGTGTGTGTGTGTCTTTAGTGGTTAGGGCTAGGTTAGGGTTTTAGGTTTAGGTTTAAATTCAGGTTTAGATTTAATTTAGATTAAAATTAGAATATTTAATTGAGGTTCAGTTTAAGTTTACGTTTTTTGTAAAGGTAGTTGGTTTAAATTTAAGTTTGGGGAAGTAGGCTTACGTGTGTGTGTGTGTGTGTGTGTGTGTGTGTGTGTGTGTGTGTGTGTGTGTGTGTGTGTGTGTGTGTGTGTGTGTGTGTGTGTGTGTGTGTGTGTGAGAGAGAGAGAGAGAGAGAGAGAGAGAGAGAGAGAGAGAGAGAGAGAGAGAGAGTTATGTCTCTGGCTCGACAACAGCGTCATTTTTAGCTCGGGCAGCGGGCTGGATGTCTGGAGCGGAGCTGCGCGCGGTGTGTGAGTGCGCGTTTCCCCGCTCTGTTTGGTAGTTAGTTAGTTAGTTAGTTAGTAAGTTGATAACAGACTATCAGAGAGCGGGTGGAGGAGGAGGTGAAAGTGTAAGTGTGTGTGTGCATGTGTGTGGAAGGTGTGGAGGAGATGGTTCCTTCGGCAGGATGGACCGGAGGAAAGCCGTTCCCGGGCTCGCGCCCTGCCGCCTGCTGCTGCTGCTGTGCGTCTGTGTGGAGGTAAGAGGCTGCTGCCCAACACACACACACACACCGCCTGGATGTTTTATTTACAGGCTGACAGACATTCAGCACCAAGTCGGACCATGCTTTGTCACGGTTGCGTGTCACGGTAGGATTTTTGTGCGCACATGTGATTGAGCGCCGTGGGCTATAAGTGAAGTGGAGAAGTGTGACACCTCGGGGCTCTGACATTTCACAACAACACTCTGTAGGAGGTTTCCTCTGAATAACTCTTCAGCCGTATGATTCAAAACAGAAGGTAAACACAATCACAGAGAAGTGTTCAGTAACAGCTGTTGATTTCCAGAGGCAATAAGTTCACCAGAGTTCATCACCATCAGGCCTGTTGGAAATCAACCTATAGGTACAAAGCTGTATGTCGGTATTGATCGGTTTGATGTGACTTTAATCACCACTCAGGAAGCTTTTTTTCTCCTTTTTTTTAAAGTATATTTTTGGGGCTTTTTATTGCCTTTAATTGATAGCGCAGTCGAGAGAGACAGGAAATGGGGAGGCAGAGAGGGGGAATGGACATGCAGTGAAGGGCCCTCCGATGCGGGATTCGAACCGGGGTCGCCTGCAGTGAGGAGCTAAAGGCAGCCCCACCACTCAGGAAGCTTTTGAAAGAAATCTGCACACACCTAAACTGATCCATAGACCCACACACACCACACATCTCACACACAGAGCTGCTTTCTCAAGATGCTGCAGAGTCTTAACATAGAGATAAAGTCCCCTGCTCACTTATGTTCACACATGCCTCTCTCTGTATAACTCCTGTCACTATAAGGAATTTTTATTTAGCCACAGACAACAACACATTAAGGAGTGTTTACCTGAAAATAAACATAATCTGCTGTTGAGGTGGAATCAGACCTCACAGTTTTGTTTGTGAAGCTCCAGGAGCTGATTGTCGCACTCTGACTCATCCACTGTTAGTGCCAAGCAGCCTGAGCTCTGCATAAACACACCGAAACATTTCTGGATCAGGTCTTTGAGTTGGTCTTTGTTGCATCAGATGAGCCGGACTCAGAGGAAAATGAACGTATACTGTAAAGATGGGTGTGCGCCATTTAACACAGACAGACGGAGCAACTATGCATATAGGGATGTGTATGTGCATTTAAAGAGGATTCATGGGCCGCAGGTATATTTAGTCTTTGTGGGGATGACACAACATCTATAACATTTACAGTGCAGTCTGCATGGATTTTAAAATGTTTACTGTCAGCTTTAAGATGCTCACTCACGCCCATATGGGTCAACAGTGTAGGACATGTCCCCCTTCTTCTGCTGGAGGACAATACAATCACCTAGTGTGTATGTAAACAACCCCAAGGTTTGACTGCATGATATAAAAAATAAAAAATAAAAAGAAGATAATATCATAATTTCAGTCGGAATAGGATTTTTTTTTCATTTTCTTTGAAAAAATGGTGACCCACTTTACTTTGATCAAAAAAATGATTAGTGATATACATAATGTGGCTATAGATTTGCATTTATAATTTAAACTTTATTTTATTAATACTAATAATACGTGTGCAGCTCTACCTCAAGGTTGATCATTTCAAGCTGTGAGTCAGCACTTTAAGAGCACAGTCATTATTTCATTCACTGGTCCAATAAGGTGCTGCAGAACAAGAGAATAGCTATACTTCTCCTCACTGGTGGGTGTGCGTTGGCTTCACATTATCAGCAGGTCAAAGTCTACGCTCTTTTTTTTTTATCAATACCATCACTGTAGATAAGTGTGTCACCGACTCACACAGTTGAAGAGCTCTCTCAGGTTCCGAGGGGGAATCAGAGACTTGACTGTCACAAGCTCCTGATCGAATCCAGTGAAATGCTGTATAAGAAACGGTCCTGCCACGTTGACAGGTTAATTCAGCAGGTTACCTAAATGAAGTGATCACAAGACTCTCATTTTCTAGTTTGGGGGCCCTCTGGTGGCCCTGCAGCCTCAAGCAGCCTCTCACTTTCATTATCTCCCAGATGCCCCATGCTGATGAACCTGCTTTGATTAGCAGCATCGCTAACACTCAGAGTTGACTTCATTACCCCTCCTGTATGTCCTGCTCTGTCATACTACATGCATATTTCCAACAAACTAAAAACAGCTCTTCATGTTTGTGTAAGTTAAAGTCTTATTAGATGCATTACACTTTTTTTGCACAGGAACCAAAACAGTACGGTGGCCTTGAGAGCACAATACACTGCAGCCCAGGAAAACACAGCAAACAGACTAAACAGACGACACGTGAACTGCAAATACTCGCAACACAACAGAAGGGTTTCAGCGGACACTGCAGAGTGATCATCTCACTCACCTGGTACAGCTTGTACCATAAATGCATGGTCCTGAGCTAACCAGGTTGGAATCCAACCTATGGGCCTCTGCAGCATATCATCCTCTCTCTCTCAGAATGGAGGCAATGTTTTAAAGGAGACATATTGTGCCCCCTTTCCACAAATTAAAACAGTTCCCAGGTGTCTTAAAGACATGTCTGTGACAAGCTTTGGTCAAAATCCCTCAAGGATCAAACATCTCAGCTCTTTTCATCCTCTCAAAACAGCCCTTTTCAGAACGGCTGGTTTCAGTGTATGTCCCTTTAAATGCAAATGAACCACTGCTTGCCCCGCCCCTTCTACTGGTAGCAGGTAGGGGTGGGATTATGCAAATTCGAATCCTAGTTACATCATTGTTTGACAACTGAGGGAACAGCTCCTAAAATAACATGGATTTCAGCCTGAAAATTACAGATTTTTTTTTTTTTTTGATTTTCACATTTTGGGGCCATAAGTCAAGACAAACACCCAAATATATGTGACCTGATCCATCAAAATGAGTCACAGTGACCCAAATTTCAAAGTTGAGATTTTGGTATCAATGGAAAGATTAGAAAATAAGCTTTAAAATGATACCCTAGTCAAAGTCATACATTTGATGGTTTTCGAGATGTGGCCATTTGAATTACGATCTTTCACTCTCTTATTCCGTTCTAAAATCTGAGAAAATTGCAGTTAAAGTTTTTGCCAGTGACTCTGGCATCTGTTCCTGTACCACGTGATTACACGCACCCTATACGGTCCCATGTTGTCATAGATGCAACATTCAATGACCCTCGGAAAGCAGGGAATCTCACAATTCAGATGCTTTTTACAGCTCGTCTCTATCATAAACGGTTCAGAAGTTGTCATGTTTTGTTGACATTTTGTAAAACATGTGCAAGCGTGTACGTTCGGTTTAGCATTGATGCTACGTTCGGTTTAGCATCGATGCTACGCTCTGTTAGCATCGATGCTACGCTCTGTTAGCGTCGATGCTACTCGGTTTAGCATCTGTTTCTGTACCCGTCCCTTCTCGTCATAGAGGCAACATTCAATGACCGTCTGAAAGCGGAGAATCCAGCGATTCAGATGCAGTTTACAGCTCGTCTCTATCATGAACGGTTCAGAAGATATTTCATGTTTTGCACCGAAGCAGCACTCATTTTCAGAGGGTTTAAGTTGCAAGTCAACTTTAATCATCATTTACGTGGCTTTTCTCAATTATCTGGACTGTGAAACTTTGGGAGATTGTTTTTGAATGTCATTGCTTTGAAATTAGGGTAAAACATTTTTTTTTTCTATGGGTTTTCCACGTTATCAGCTGATTATCTAAAAATAGAACATTGCGACTTCCGACTCATTTTGATAGAACGGGTCACATATGTGAAAGAGCCTTCAAAAAGTGATATTTCCAAAATATGTCCCCTTTAACTTCAAATGTTACGCACCGTTGCACAACAGGCCCCAGTCCAGTTCATGACTTTTTTTACTGTCTCCTTGAAACACAGCTCATGTGCTGTAAAATTGATGAAGCTGTCTCTGAAGGTGTTTGTCTTTTGTCTGTGTTTTGGTCTGCTCTGAGCTCTGAATTTAATGTTTCAGCAAAAAAAAACTGCCTGACTCATTTCACCCAAAGGTTACAGATGTGTTTGTTCACCACCACACCTTGAACAGTGCGTACTTGTATTAATCCTGAGCCTTGTTCAGACCAGACCTGAAGACACAACCAAGTAAAAAAAAAAAAGGTTTTCGTCAGCAAAACTGCAGCTGCTTCTGCTGTGAGTAGGAAATAAGCTTAAAGGAATAAACAACCGCAAACATTAAACAGATGGCTCTCTGAAAAAGCTTGTAACTTCCTCCTGTGCATGAAATCTGTCGGCTGTAGTCTGCTTGGTTTCTCAGCAAAACATCCAACCTCCTGCAGAATGACCAGCTTCATCTGGGTTATCGATATGTTCCTGAACACCTCACCACAGCTTTTCTAGGAATGTGAGAGGAAGTCTGTAAGACACAGTGGACGGATTATATGTGGTCTTTGAAGGCATCGGGATCCTGCAGGAGTTTAAAATCCTGCAGGAGCGTCTGGACTATAACTTGCTTAGTCTGCTGCTGCCACAACATGTCCCCCAAGGTCTAAATATAGACAGATATAAACTCCATCTCCTTCTGTGTCTCATCTTCATCACATGTCCCGGCACTGACAGGGACAGCTCAGACACAGGCATGTGGAGGGTGAGGACAGGAGACTCAGCTTTATAAATGAACCCCTCACTCACACGCATTACTAACTGAAGCCAGCTCATGACTATGGTTTGGCTAAAAGCTGGCATCAGTTGTACAACAAGATGAACAACAAGGAAACATGGAGTAATGTTAGCTGCAGGGTCTTTAGTGCCTCCAATGAAAGTTGGATTTATTGCAGGGAAACAGTGTAAAAGCTTTTGCAGCATAATAAACATGATGTGTTTCCCTTCTTCTTCTTTTTCTTCTCATAAATCCTGACCCGTTCTCTGATGCTCTGTTTCCTCCAGGTCTCTGAAGGTGGATACTTGAATACTGTGCAGAGTACAGGTAAGAGTTTTTGCATATGTGTGTGTTTGTGTGTTTTATATCATCACATTCTTCTGCTTTTTCTTCTTCTTCTATTTCTCCGTCTTATACTTACAGTTTTTGTATGTGTGTGTGTTATATATCACTACATTCTACTTCTTCTTATTCTAATTCTTAGTCTCTTTTGTTATAATTATTACAGTTTTTGTCATAAATGTGTATATCATCACATTCTTCTTCTTCTAAATCTCTGTCTTATTCTTATCATTATTATCATTATACCCTAATGCAGTGGTTCCCAACCTTTTTTTGGCTCGTGACCCCAAATTGACATCACAAATCTCTTGGCTGTCAATCAAGATCAAGATGCTCAATATAGTATATTTGAGAAAGTGAAAGTGTAGAATACATGTGTTTAAGACTGTGTGTGGTGTCCGTAATACTAATTTTGAAAAGAATAACAATTAGTTTTGTTTTGTTTTGATCATTTACTAGACATTTCAAGGGACCCCATTTGAATTCCAGGCGACCCCACATGGGGTCCCGACCCCAAGGTTGAAAAACACTGCCCTAATGTAATGTATTCACTCTAATGACAGTCTGCAGTCTGAGTAGTGTAGTGTAGTGTAGTGTTAAAAACAAACATGAAAAGACTCGTACTGGTCAGAGTCTCACATTGTGCTGCTTCTCTGTGGCAGCAGTGAAAATGTTGATTTTTTTTTCTTTATGCATCAAATGGATCTTCATTATCTGTCTGCTAGTGTTCACAATTAATCCGAGCGATCACAAGCAGCATCAGAATTCTTCCTCAGGTAATGAGACTGGACTGATTGGACTGATTGGTCTAAACACGACCTGTACATGTAAAACATGACATGCTGGTCTGGCGGACAGATGGTGGTTTAACAAGACAATGTGGCTGAAATGCAGGGAAGACACTTAATAGCAACCAGCAGCACTGCCGACTGTAAAACTGATCTATAAAACCACTTCCTGTGACTGGTTCACATACAAGGAGCTGCTTGATTCACTCAGAGCCCTATACAGTCAATTCCTCAACACTGGCACATGTAGGTTCTTGCTAACTGCAGCTGCCAGAGCATAAAATACTCAACAGTCAGCTCATCCATTTCCCAGTGAGAGTGTCTGACAGCTATAAAGCCGGTGGAACTTTTCCCATTAGTGGTTTAAAACCTCAGAGCCATAAGCCGCAGAGCAAAAACAGTCAGGTATTCTTCAGGGCCTCCGCCGCTTTAACCGTGACTCTGACTTATAGGCACATATGGATTCTCAGGCTGCTGCTGGTGGTGAGGGTGAAAGCATGCCGTGACTGGAGGGGAGAGGGGCAGGAAGCTGAGGTGGTGAGACAGAGACGGCTGCAAAGACCAGCGGCATAAAGGCTCGACTGTAGGCACCTATAGATTAGAGCGGCCGCTCAGGGTAAAGGATAGTAGAAGATAGAAGTATGGCCCATGGACGGATGAGAGCAGAAACAGTTCAACCTGGACAGAGTTTAATGTCAAAGTGAAGGCAAAGCTCTCCAAGCTGACCTAAAAGGGATAGTTCAGTTTTTTTTAAGTGGGGTCATTTATCTCCTGTGTCTTTGTCCGGCTCTATGCGCTGCCATGCGCTGGTGTGGCTACAAGAGGCAGAGCAGAGAGCTGGATACTGCAGATATTAAACCTAGGGGCCATTTGTACCTCATACAACCCCACTTCAAAAAAAAAAGTGAACTATCCCTTTAATTGATCACAAATAGAATACAAATAAGTGTCAGTAATAGTGTCAGATTTTAACCACTGATGAGGTCTGGTCCTTGTGTCTTTGCTCTGTCTTTATGGAGCAGAGACACACTGTGTGAAGACCCCCAACACTGTGTACTAATGGCAGATGTAGTAAGTACAACTTTAAAGGGATATTGTGTAACTTTTCCTGTTATCTGTTCACGAAAATCGATTATTTGGTTCAAAAGTCTGTTTTTCATGAATCAGTAATCCCCCCCATCAACAAAGTGAAGTGTTCCTTTCAGCTCTGAATTAGCCGTTCATATCATTCATATCTACATGGAGCGGGTAAGCTCGGTGCTGGCTGCCATGTGGTGTCTCCATGTTTTTACGTTCAGTGGCAGCGTGACGGTAGGAAACCACGGAAACTCAGCGGAGACACCGGAACTGTCGGCTCAGGTGGAGGTGGCGTCTGTGAAAAGTCACCGCGGTAACGCAGTGAGGAGGAATGGAGCGTTACACTGATGCTGCATTCACCTGCAGTCGGGCAGACGGCCGTCGGTAACAAAGCAGATGTCATTTTAGTCACAGAAGTGGAGAGAAAGCCGGTAAAACGTGGGTCAGGTAAACAATACGACATCGCCATGACAACATATTGTCATGTGTATTGTTTTGCCTCGTGCTGACGGACCACTTGTTTACATAGAGGCTTGTTTATGCCGTTACGTGCAGCGGCTGTCGTCCGTCTGCCGTCTGCCCAATTTCACGTGAATGCAGCAGGAAAAATATGATTGAGTTGCTTGCGATATACAACCACAACACTACATGGGAGTAATTCCTACACAATGTACCTTTAATAGTTTTTAAAGGTTTTCCTCCAACCCAATCAGAATTTCTTCACTACTACTGCTCACCCTAAGGTTTCTCCTGTTTTTTTTTTCTTGGGAGTTTTTCCTCAGTGGATGTGAGGGTCTAAGGGCAGAGGATGTTGTTATGATGCCATGTAAAGCCCTTTGAGACAACCTGTTTGTAAAGATGTAATTGCCTTGCCTCGCCTTACCTTCAAACAACCACTGACCGGTCAACACTCACATCCTTTACTGAATTGAAAACAACCACAATGTGAAACTCTGATTTCTTGTGACACGAGTAAAAGCAAATAAAATGTTCAAAGGGAGACTGGCGACCTCGCCCTGTGTCAGCTGGTCTGGCTCCATCCCCTGTGACCCTGCACTGATAGGCAGTGGAGACCATGGATGAATGGATGGAACATGAGGTCAAAGCAGAGAGGTTCTGCCATGAGATCTGGGTGAAATTTATAATGACATTTCAGAGTCAGTTGCTAATTCAATATTTGTGTGTGGCAGCAGAGTGTCAGGATCTTTAACCCTTTAACCCACCCACACCCTTTTTGTTCCCCCTTAAGCTGCATTAAAACCGTGTCTCTGTCTGTCTGACAGTTTCATAAATATTTGATTCCATAATGTTTAGTTAGTGAAATATTTAAAACAAGACCCATTTCTTATGACATCACTGTATTATTTGAGCCCTTCATGACAGGTGCTCTGTTTTCCTTCGGCTCAATGACCTGCAGGTTAATTGGTGGCTCTAAATTTCCCATGTGAATGGTTGTTTGTCTCAACCTGTCTGCTCTGGTACCAGCCAGTACCAGCCCCCAACACTGACATTTTTTTTGTCTAAATATCAGAAAAAAAACAGGTATTCTCAACCCAATATAGTATATCCTAATACCTTTTTTGTAAATGTTTTTATTGCCTTATTGTGTTTTATTGAGTGTATGTAAAGTGATGAGCCCTGTCAAAGACAAATTTCTGCTACCCTTTGGGGCAGACAATCTATCTATCTATCTATCTATCTATCTATCTATCTATCTATCTATCTATCTATCTATCTATCTATCTATCTATCTATCTATCTATCTATCTATCTATCTATCTATCTATCTATCTATCTATCTATCTATACAATATGTGCACATACACATTATATCACTGCATATATGTGCAAAAAACAAAAACAGGAAAGCCAAGGTAAATGGTGCAAAGCCAATGTGGGAATGAGCAAGTGGAAACTGCCCTGTTAGATTGAAGGGAGCTAATGAGGGGATGGGGGGATGGGAAGCAGGTGAGCAGGTGAGCGTAGAGGTGGGGGGATGTGGGGGGGGGGGGGGGGAGGACAGCTGATTCTAGGTGACATGACAGCAGAGATGGGCCATGTGTGCACAAACAAGAGGATGAATGAGCAGATTGAAATGCAAAACCCTGACAGACACAGCAGCAGGTCAGTGAGGTTAAAGAGACCCAGCTGACAGCTGACAGCTCCTGTCCCCGTCTGCGCTTCAATTAAAACCTGGTTTTCACTTGGATTTTTATATGGAAGATTTGTGTAAAATTGTATTCTCAGTTCAGTTTATTCTCAGATTGCAGTTTTTGTCATTTATAAAATTAAAAATAAAAAACTAGGCCATCATCTGCTCAATTGGTCCTCAAGTCAAGGTGAACATTCTTACCAAATTTGAAGAATTTCCCTCGAGGCTCAAACCTCATTTTGTGAGGTAACTGTGACCTTCTCTGACATTTGACCACTGACCCTCCTGTAGGGCTGAACACACACACACACACACACACACACACACACACACACACACACACACACACAAATGCAAATAACTTGAAACCTACAAAGATGACAGCATCACACAGATGAACACACAGACACACACACATCACTTTTCCTTTTCCTTGTTGTTGTACAACACAAACATCCTCCCTCCACACAGCTGTTAAAGGGATGCTTCACCCAAAATCGATAATTCACCAATTTTCTACTCACCGTCATGCCAAGGAAGGGTTTGGAGAACTTTCAGAGTTACCAAAACTCTTTAGGAGTTCCAGGGGGGGTCCGGCTGGTGACGGATTTTCATATAATGGTGGCGGATAGAGTTCACTTTTGAATCGTCCAAAACACAAACTATGAAACATCCAAATTCCTACTGCAGTGCTCATCCATACTGACCCTCATTCGTCGTTGTAAACCATTGGATGTATGATGTAAACACAAAAGAACATCTTGCAGCAAATCTTGCGCATGCGCACAAACATCAACAGAGCCACTGGGAGCTACTGCTACAACAAGTCTAAAAACAGAGATCACATTAATTTTTTCCAAACTACTTTTTCATGTGGCGGCTTCAGGACACTTGGGTCAGTACAGACGAGCAGTATGGAGGTATCTGGATGTTTCATAGTGTGTGTTTTGGACAATTCAAAAGTGAGCTCTATCCACCGCCATTATATGAAAATCCATTGCCAGCCGACCCCCCCTGGAACTCCTAAAGTGTTTTGATAACTCCAAAAGTTCTCCGAACCCTTCATTGGCATGACAGTGAGTAGAAAATTGGTGAATTGTTGATTTTGGGTGAAGCATCCCTTTAACACTTTGTGTACATGTTTCCAAAGAGAGTAAAGTAATTTATGAAGTGTGTGTTACTTATTTGATGAAATCAGTGATGTAGCAACAGTCACGTGTCTTTACTAGATTTGTCTTGTCTGTTTAATTTCATTTGTTGTAACATAGAGCTCAGTGTTTTGTCGTGTCGTGTTGTGTAATGTGATTGAGTGAACTGGTGTTGTGTGTCTGCAGCTCCTCTCTCCTGTTCAGGCGGCTTCGAGGAACTGGGATTCTATAATGGTTCCGTTTCCCACACGGACTCAGGCTCCCCCTGTCTGAAGTGGACCGACTTCCCAGACTACATGCGCCAGTACCCGGGCCGAGGCCTCGGAGACCACAACTTGTGCCGCAACCCGGACCAAGAGGTCAACCCCTGGTGCTTCTTCAGGCAGAGCTCTGGGGCCATCAGCTGGGCCTACTGCGACTGCCATCAGGGTGAGCTATAACATATTTAAAACACAAGGTGCCGACAGAATGTTGTGTAAGTGATTTGTTTTTCACATATATGAGAAGAGGTTCGTTAGAGGAGATTCTTCCTGTGTGGTCTGCAGGTGCAGCCAGATTGGTGGGGGGGTCATCAGGCACCAGCGGGCGTCTCGAGGTCTACATGAATGGCCAGTGGGGGGCAGTATGTGACACGCACTGGACGGACCGTGATGCCAGCGTCATATGCAGACAGTTGGGGCTGGGGTAAGGAGTGCATCACACACACACACACATAGATATTTAAGAATTGGTTTGTAGTTTTCTGTCTGAGATGCTGCTGTAAACTCCATCTGCAGGTGGGTGTTAGGGTTATCAATCTGTATTCACAACTTTGGTCTGCTATTATTATTTGATGCTGGTCTGCAGATTAACACTGTTAAAGGGATGGTTCAACATTTTAGCAAATTGGTGCGAGCTATTTTTAGAACGGCGGAGCAGAGCCGCGAGCTGCTCAGAGCTACGCTACGGAGGCTAATGGGATTTCTTGGTTTCCCTCATCAAACTCATCAAATACACAAGAGTGGTTTTCAAGGTTAATTCATGCAAAACCGCTGATGTGCGTTGCCTTCAGGGACAGTTTTTCAGCAAGCAGTCTCTGCATTTCCCTCTAAAACAACTCTGTCTGGTAACGTTCCGTTATTATCTCACAGTGTGGTGAATGTGCAGGTCACAACTTGTCCACTAGAGCGTTTTGGAGTTGTTGGATTGTGTATGTGATGAGGGAAACCAAGAAATCCCATTAGCCTCCGTAGCGTAGCTCTGAGCAGCTCGCGGCTCTGCTCCGCCGTTCTAAAAATAGCATGCACCGACAATTAAAGGTAACGAACCTACTGCTATAGGGATTGTGGCAATGGGCCAATTTGCCAAAATGTTGAACTATCCCTTTAACACAGTGGCACTCCCTGTGATCTGATCCCAAATTGCAATGGTAGAATGTAGCAGCACAGGACTTGAAGACTAAATAGAAAATACAGAAAACTTGATCATCTGATAAAATATTATGGGTTGTAAGGCATTATATTACTTCACAGGAAATTAATTGTACATTAGCTATAAATAATACATGCTGATGCTGTAGTTTTCATTGTTCATATTCCAGAATTATAATACAATGGTATTTCTGACTTGGGCCTGCGACTGTATACAAATATATAACCTCATATCATATAATCACTGACACACGTTGAAATAAAATGTTTCATGGATGTAACTCTTGTGTGGTATGACAGTGAATGGTTGGAAGCTCAGTATCATTCAGAGCAGGACACATCCTGATCCTGTGCAGCACAGTAGTGGTGGTTCTATCTGATCTATGAGTCAAAACCACAGGACTCTTGTTAATCCTTTGCATCATCTAGAAGCCCAGCTCCAGGCAGTGAGGGGGGCACAGTGCACAGTGACTGGACTGGGCCCAGACTTAAAGCTCAATACACTGAAGGTGATTACACCACTGACCTTATAGACTGTGGACGTCACCAGCTGCTCTTGTCAGTGAGCTCCCACTGTGTTTTCTCTGTGTTCCCTCTGCACTTTGTTGTGGCTTCATCACTGACCTTATGGGATGTTTGCTTTGAAGAGCCTGTGTGTGTTTGTGCATTTGTGTGTTTAAAAGCAGAGTCTTTGTGTGTGTGTGTGTGTGTGTGTGTGTGTGTGTGTGTGTGTGTGTGTTGTCTGTGCAGTGAGATTGGTACAGCCCTGCAGCATTCCTACTTTGGTCCAGGATCCGTCTTCCACTATGAGCGCCTGGGTTGCCGTGGTAATGAGAAATCCCTGCTGGAGTGCCGCAGCAGGAGGTTTGTCACCGGCGACTGTAACCATGGCAATGAAGCAGGAGCGGTTTGTGCTGAACCGGAAGGTGAGACCAGCGTGTCACCTCAGACTCTGTAAGGTTACAGTAGCCTATTGTTGTTAACCGGCCTCTAATGAGGCTCTCAGTTAGTGCCAGGAGTCGTTTTTATTTGGTTTTTGTACTTTTACTTTATTTAGCTATTCATTTAAAACAGGACAATAGTTCCAATGTAAAGCATGAAACTGACATGTTGCACACAGTTTATATCTTTTCCCACTTCCTCACCCCTGTCTCTTGTTGGGTTTTTATATACGGTGTAATTGTACAGAACAAAAAACAAACTTTTTTCTCAAAATTCAGGGTGTAAAGTCAAAATTTTGAGATTAAAGGGATAGTTCAACATTTTTGAAAATTGGCCCATCGCCATGATCCCCCTAGTAATAGCAGTAGGTTCGTTACCTTTAATTGTTGGTCCAAGCTGCTTTTAGATCGGGGGAGAAGAATACCGAGCGGCGCAGCTACACTACGGAGGCTAATGGAATTTCTTGGTTTTGCTCATCAAACTCAGCAAATACACAACCAAAAAACTCAAAAACGCTGTGGTGGACAAGTTGTGACCTGCACATTCACCACGCTATGAGATAATAGCGGAAAGTTAAGAGAAGTGAAGCAAATACTCGGAACTACTTTCTTCAGTGAACCACTGGTCGGAGGGACACAGTGTGCGCACCTCAGCCAGTGCCGTAGTATACGGACGTATCTGCAGTAAACAGGCGCTTTTGAAATCACTCCGCCGAGCAGCCGTCTAGAGTGTAAAGTCCGACTTTGCCTCTAAAACAACTCCATCTCGCAACTTTCCGCTATTATCTCATAGCGTGGTGAATGTGCAGGTCACAACTTGTCCACCACAGCGTTTTTGAGTTTTTTGGTTGTGTATTTGCTGAGTTTGATGAGCAAAACCAAGAAATTCCATTAGCCTCCGTAGTGTAGCTGCGCCGCTCGGTATTCTTCTCCCCCGATCTAAAAGCAGCTTGGACCAACAATTAAAGGTAACGAACCTACTGCTATTACTAGGGGGATCATGGCGATGGGCCAATTTTCAAAAATGTTGAACTATCCCTTTAAAGTCAGAATTCTGAGGAAAAAGACAAAACTCATTTTTTTTCCACAGTGGCCCTAATCCTCTTCCGTATAGTTTCAGTCAAATTTCATTATGATAAGACCACAGTAGCCTACTGTTGAAATGCAATGATTGTTGTGTACAGTCTAGCAAGCAAGTGAGCGAGTGAAAAGGCGACAAAATCTCGCATGAAGGTGTCCTGATATGAAGCGTGACGATTTTGTTGCGATTATATTCTATTTGTTCAGAATCCAAACCAATCAAATTATCAAGGGACGTAAACAAACTTTTGGCATTATTTCTAGATTCCTGACATTTCCTGATTGCCGTTTTTCACATCTTGGTGTATTTTTTAAATTTTATTTCTTTCATATTCTCCTCTCTCTGCTAACTAGCTTGTCAACAGGAAGCAGCGTGTCACTGTTGCGTCGCTGTATGTCAGGATGGGAGAGAAAACTGCACCAAAAAATAAAACTGAAAATAAGAAATAAAGAGAGATTAACTGTAGGATGTTGAGGACAGAGTATCTGCCTGTTCTTTATGAAACTGTCTGCATAAACAGCATTATGATACGATCAGTAAACATATTTTGGGCTCAGTTGCTGCTTGGCTGTTTGTTTCCCAGGTACAGGCATCCCTCTGAGGCTGGTGGGAGGCCTGGAGGACTTTGAGGGCCGTGTGGAGGTGTACCGCGACGGAAGGTGGGGAACCGTTTGCGATGACCAGTGGGACGACACCGACGCTGAGGTGGTGTGCCGACAGTTGGGCCTCGGGTAAGAAATAACCCTGTGTGTTTTATGGTATTATTAAAGGGATACGCCAAAAAATGTTTTCGTGTCTTGCCTCACTCCCGAGTCCGTGACAAGCAGAAAGACACCATCCTTTCCACTGTGCGTGCAGTAACAAGGGAGATAGAGCCTGTATCGCCCGTAATTAGCTTAGCTCAAACACTGGAAGTGTATAGGTAGTGTTAGCCTGCCTCCTACCCGAGCCGAAATCAGCAGTCAGAAGCTGATTTCATTTTAGCTCTAAACTGTAAATATATCACTTTATCCACATTTCAAACATTTTTGGGCGAGAAAGTAGCCGTTTAGATCAGCAGTGTGTCGTTAATTTGTCTAAATACCAGGGGTCTCATTTATAAAACTGTGAGTGGGATTGTTACTAAAAGTATACGTACGCCCAAAAGCCAGGTTTTGCGTGCGCCAGTAAATATTCAGACTTATAAAACCATGCGTACGCACACTTGCAAGCAAACTTCCCTTTATAAATCACAGAGTTCCTACAAGTGTGCGCAGCTGAATCCGCTTCACGTTCCGCCCTGTACACGCCCTGTTTTAACCGTAGATGGTCAATGCAAACCACCACATGAATGCGATCTGCATGTCAATGAGCCTGACGTGCTCTTGTTCTGTCGCTGTTGTGAATTAGCTGCAGGTGTGAAAGTGGCGACGTGACGTGTTGCTGCAGCTGTTAACGGCGTCAGCGGCTCAGAGCGCACGCGGTGTTGTTTCAGTGCGCTGCCCTCTCACATGCTGGACCCGGTTCGGCACATAGTTACAACAATGACAACAGTTTTAATCTGAAACGAGTTATTAACCAGTCATCATGGTCTCCCTCTCCCTCCTTTCTCCTCCAGCGGTGCCGTGGTGCAGCATTGCGCACGGGGCACCGCTGTATTATTTACAGTAATTAGACTGATCGATAAAACTTTGAATAATTAGCAGAATCAGTTACATTCTGAGGAATGATCAAACATGACACTTCTCTTGATAACAAGAAAACAGAATGTAACAATTGTGGGAACGATTACTGGATTTTTTCCCCCAGGGTTTGAGATTTAATTGACTCTCGATCATACGTTCACAGTATCATAGGAACATATAGTTATTTACACCATGTATTTATCCCATGCAGCCGCGCCGTCCTCTCCTCCTCCTGCGCTCTGGGAGTGGACAATATGAGGGAGAGACGGTGGTGATTAAATATAGAGAAGGACTTTTGATTTTGAATTTTAAGTTAGATTCTAAGAAGGTGTTTCTGAAACACCAGTCCGATGCAAAATAAGGGCGCTGTTGAATTAAATCACCGTGGCAACATGGATCTAAGGCATACGGGTTGAAATTAAATGTGTGACGGCCGATAATAAAAACATAATCGTTCTTCTCACTCTACATTTCCTGAGTCTGACTTCAGTTCACCACCACACCGTCTGTGTCGCCAATTCCCCTTTTCCTCCAAACCATGCGTACGCATGGGTCAGAGTTTGCTTAGAGCTGCGCACATTCTCCCGTCAAGTTAGTTTTTTATAGATCACAACCTTGGCGTGAAAAGTCACGTACGCCACTTTCAGCCCCGTTTTGTGCGTACGCAACGGTTATAAATGAGACCCCAGCTGTTTACAATTTTGTTCGGACGAATTCGGTGCTACTCAAGCTAGCCGTTGTGACCAACGCACTTCCGGTTACTTTCACAAAATAAAACACCTGTTGCCCTTTACATACAGAAAACCATGACGATAGAATTTGCACTCAAGATGCCTTACCGGAGAGTTTTGTCAGCTCTGAGACAAAGATCGGCCCGCCGTTTTCCATTTAGAGTTGCTGAAGAGTTTCTCTGATGACTTTAGGTGGAGACAGGCTAACACTACCTATACACTTCCAGCGTTTGAGCTAAGCTAATTAGAGGTGCTCCAGCTCTGCCCATATCTCCCTTGTTACTGCACGCACAGTCGAAAGGATGGTGTCTATCTGCTAGTCATGGATTCAGGAGTGAGGCAAGACACGAAAAAATAAAATGTTGGTGTATCCCTTTAATGATCTGAAAGTAGAACCACCAGCTACAACAACAACAACATACAATATTGTGAATAACATGTAACATGCTCATTGGCACAAATAATAGCATTCATCTTCATGTTATCAATGAAAATATGACTGTGTTGTGTGTGACTGAGCTTGTGTTTGATCTGACCAACAGGGGCGTGGCCAAAGCTTGGCGCTGGTCCCACTTTGGTCCTGGTGTTGGTCCCATCCTGTTGAACAGGGTCCAGTGCACAGGCAATGAGCTCTCTCTGGAGGAGTGTCCTCACAACAACTGGAAGCAACACAACTGTGACCACATGAGAGATGCAGGAGTGTCCTGCAACCCACACACAGGTCAGAGCCAGCAAACAACACACACACACACACATACAGTACACACACGCTGACTCATGTTAGCATTGTGTTGCCTATCAGTGTTTGTATTTGTATTGGTGTGTTATGAAGGACAGCCTCATCTTTTGTTCTGCTGTTGTTGTGTCCTCTATGGAAATTGTTCCAGTTTGACGTAGGTGACCTCCACTGTGTATACACTGCTGTCCTCCTTGTCCTTTAGACGTAGTTAACACTCTGTATGTATGTTAAAGACACTGTTCAAAATCAAATTTTTTGCCTTGTTAAAGGGATAGTTCAACATTTTGGCAAATTTGCCTATCGCGATCATTCGTATGGAGTAGGTTCACCTGTAATTATCAGTGCATGTTGTTCTGAAATCCGCGGGGCAGAGACGTGAGCTGCTCAGCAAACCAAATGGAGGTGAACAGTGCAGGTGCAAATCCCATTAGCCTCCCTAGCGTAGCTCTGAGCAGCTCGCGGCTCTGCTCCGCCGTTCTAAAAATAGCTTGCACCGACAATTAAAGGTAACGAACCTACTCCTAAAACTATAGGGATTATGGCAATGGCCCAATGGCAATGGGCCAATTTGCCAAAATGTTGAACTATCCCTTTAACCCCTCTAGTTGTCCTCTGGTGGAAGGCTGACGGTATTCCAGGATATGTCATTGTGATCTGAACTGAGCTAAAACATGAGACATATGTGAATGTGATGTATTGTGTAGAGCTCTGTCAGTGTTTTCCTGTGTGGTTGCAGACGGTGCAGTGCGCCTGGTGGGAGCAGACAGCCACTGGGAGGGCCGTGTGGAGGTTTACCACCACGGAGAATGGGGCACCGTGTGTGACGACAACTGGACCGAGCTCAACGCCCAGGTCGTGTGCAGACAGCTGGGCTTCAGGTCAGTGCATTACTCCATCCGAGTCAAAGTCAGCTTTATTGTCAATTCCACAGTATGTACGGGACCTAAGAGAATCGAAATTGTGTTACTCTCAGACCCTCGGTGCAAACAATAGACAGACAGACAATAAACATTTTAAAAAACAATAAAGCAATATGTGAATCTAAAATACCAATCTAAAATAAATATGAATAAAAAACTAAGCCAAACAAGTAATAAAAATAAATAATAAAAATAAATACATAGAAGGCACAATAGCAGTAGCAGCAGCAGTCAAGTGCAAAAAGACAGTAGTGCAAGTATTGTCTTTTTTTATTTTTTTAGTACTGTACTGTACTGGAATAAGATGAATGTGTATGTAGTGAATGTGTGCATGTAGTTCAGTGTTCAGGTTGTGTGGGCAGGGGCCAGAGCGGGGAGGGGGGGCAGTGTAGGGAGAGAGTTCAGCATCTTGACTGCCTGGTGGAAGAAGCTTTTCTCCAGCCTGCTGGTCTTGGCTCGGAGACTCCGCAGTCTCCTCCCTGATGGCAGCAGGCTGAAAAGGCTGTGTGATGGGTGGGTGGGGTCACCGGCGATGCAAAGGGCTTTGCGGAGGAGACGGGTGTGATATATGTCATGGAGGGAGGGGAGAGGGGCACTGGTGATTTTTTCGGCTGTTCTCACGATGCGTGAGTGAGTCCTGACCTGGTTGGCAGCTCTTCCAGTTTTCTGTCTTTTTTCTGTATACTGTTGTGGTCCTGGTTGTGGTGACAGTGAAGTATAGTCCAGATCATCCATCTAATCCCTGACTATACTTAAATATAAACCCTTCAGTGTGTTTATAGGCCTGGATTATTACCCAAACCACCTCAACTAGCTCCAACGCTAAAGAGCTGCAGTTGTACTCCCCCCTCCCTGCATTCCTACCCACTCTCTCTGAGGTCCCGTGAGGCAGTTGAGCTCCTTATCTGACCCTAAGAAACCATGCAAGAGAATCTAAGGCCCCACCCAGTTATACATTAACCTACAATTATCCGATCACAAGTGGTCAGACATATGTGCGTCTCTTTACACCAGGATTTAAAATGCGTCTCCATGTGCGTTTCAGTGTCCACTTGTGATTGAATCGCACTTCGAACTAATCATTGCTCTGCTCACAGCTCTAATGTTATGTTATGTTTATTTATTTGATATGGACATCACAAATACATTGAGACTGTTCCAATGAACAGACCAGATGCTTTGCTTGGCTGTGTTTAGCACATGTGCTAATTTTCAAATAAGGATCTGATATAGTTAAAGGGATATTTGAACATTTTGGCAAATTGGCCCATTGCCATAATCCCTACAGTTAGTAGAGTAGGTTTGTTACCTTTAATTTTTGTTGCAAGCTATTTTTAGAGCGGCGGAGCAGAGAAGTGAGCTGCTCAGAGCTACGCTACTAGGCTAACAACATTTCCTGGTTTCCCTCATCAAACTCATCAAATACACAATCCAACAACTCCAAAACACTCTGGTGGACACGTTGTGACCTGCACATTCACCACGCTATGAGATAATAATGGAATGTTACGAGACAGAGTTGTTTTCGAAGTAAATGCAAAGCCGGTGTTGTGCTGAAAAGAGACTGCTTGCCCCCAACAGGAACGTGCATCAGCGGCTTTGCATGAATTTACCTCGAAAACAGCCCCGACTGCAAGGTTTCCTCCTTGCAGTCCTCCCATGCAAGTTAAACTTGTACAGTCTTTTTTCTGATTTAGAGGCATACACTTTCATCTCAACAGTAGTAAGAGCATGCTATAGGTCCCCTGAGGACATTTTAGGTTTTTTGGAGACTTCTTTTAGCATCTTGCAGTCTGCTTTTGAGGTGAACTTGCTCAGACGGCCAGACCTGGACATGTTGGACAGTTGTTGTGAATGTCCTCTTCCATTTGTAGACTATTTCCCAGAGCGTGAAATGGCTGGTTTCAAATAGTTTTTTAAATACTTTACCAGACTGATAAGCTGCTACAGTTTTCTCTCTGAAGGCCCCAGACAGCTCTTTCTCACCACGGTGTTCACTCCAACTTCAACAGTCAGGAGCTCACCAAACTAAATGTTCAAACTAAAGGTTTAAACCCTCCTTCAGAAAGCTGAGTAACAATGTTCAGATCATATGCACCTGATGTGATTCACCTGTGTGTGATTTTTAAGTGGGAATAAATGTGGGGGTTCCTAACTTTTTCCTTTGTATTTTCTTTAGTTTTAATTGTTTACTTATATTACTCAAATCTCCCAGTTTTGTCAAAATTGATATTAAATATCCATATGTCCAAATGTGTAAAAAAAAATAACCCCCCAAAAAACACACAGGCTTTCATCGGGTGTCTTAATTTTTTCACGTGACTGTATTTGCAGAACTGCTCACATGCCGTACATTTCATATGTGACACACTTTGTGTTTTGATTTACCATTTAGTTAATGCAGGTTCAAGTGAGGAAATGAAGATTGTTTCCTCACTTCAACCTACATAGTTATTCCACATACAGTCATGTAGGACCTGACTACACCACTGCTCTGGTATTAGCGGTTTGTTTTATGGAAGATAATCCGAACTCCAGGCCTCACAGAAATGGCATGTTTCCTTGTGTTGTGTGTGTGCAGGGGCCGAGCGGAGGTGGCTCCTGACGGGGTGTATGAAGAGGGCCGAGGGACCATCCTGCTGGACGAGGTGCAGTGTCAGGGACGGGAGACCAGTTTACTGGACTGCGTCCACTCGGAGTGGGGCAAACACGACTGCTCCCACAGTGAGGACGTAGGCGTCCGCTGCCAGAGGGGAGGAGACGCCAACGAGATACCCGGCCTGTTGCCTCCTGCTGGTGAGTCAAAGAGACATGATCCATGTGTAGAAAGTTCACCGGCAGCTGAAAAACTCTCAGGATCGACACGGTAATGGACGTTTTTTTTCTCCGTGATGTTTGTCCACAGGTCCTCTGGTGCGTTTGGTTGCTGGAGAGAGCAGGAAGGAGGGGAGGGTGGAGGTCTACATGAACAGCCAGTGGGGGAGTGTGTGTGACGACGGCTGGAACGATGTCAACGCAGCCATAGTCTGCAAACAGCTGGGATTTACGTTAGTATGATTTCTCACTAGATATTTTCCAGACAAACACTCAAGAGTGTCCAAGATGGAAATCCACTCAGGATCCTCTCAGTCCAGTGTTTGGTCAATAAAATGTTAAAAAATGTTGATCGGTGTTTCTCAAACCACAAGATGATGTCCTCAAAAGTCCTGTTTTGTCCACAAACCAAAGACATACTCAGTTTATTGTCATAAAGGAACAAAGAAACCAGACGTATTCACATTTAAGAAGCTGAAATCAGAGAATTTTGACTTTTTTTCTTAAAGGGATAGTTCAACATTTTAGCAAATTGGCCCATTGCCATAATCCCTATAGTCATAGCAGTCGGTTCATTACCTTTATTTGTCGGTGCAAGCTGTTCTTAGAACAGCAGAGCAGAGCCGCAAACTGCTCAGAGCTACACTACGTAGGCTAATGGGATTTCTTGGTTTCACTCATCAAATACACAATCCAACAACTCCAAAATGCTATCGTGGACAAGTTGTGACCTGCACATTCACCACGCTATGAGAAAATAACGGAACGTTAAGAGACGGAGTTGTTTTAGAGGTAAATTCATGCAAAACCGCTGATGCGTGTTCCCGTCGAGGGCAGTTTTTCGGCAAGCAGTCTCTGCATTTGCCTCGAAAACAACTCTGTCTGGTAACGTTGTGTTATTATCTCATAGCGTGGTGAATGTGCAGGTCACAACTTGTCCACCAGAGCGTTTTGGAGTTGTTGGATTGTGTATTTGATGAGTTTGATGAGGGAAACCAAGAAATCCCAATAGCCTCCGTAGCGTAGCTCTGAGCAGCTTGCGGCTCTGCTCTGCCGTTCTAAAAATAGCTTGCACCGACAAATAAAGGTAACAAACCTTCTCCTAAAACTATAGGGATTATGGCAATGGGCCAATTTGCCAAAATGTTGAACTATCCCTTTGAAAAAAAACTACTCAAACCGATTACTCAATTATCAACATTGTTGACGATTAATTTAACAATCGATTAATTGTTGCAGCTCTAATGTTGTTGTCTAGTTCTGAAATATGAATGCTGTTGTGTGTCTCTGTGTTTTCCTCTCAGTGGCAGGGCCAAAGCTCGATCCATGGCGTACTTCGGTGAGGGCCAGGGTCCCATCCACCTGGATAACGTCCGATGCTCCGGCACAGAGACGGCCTTAGGCCAGTGCACGGCCGTGGATCAAGACGGGCACGACTGTCGCCACAGCGAGGACGCCGGCGTCATCTGCGATTACACCCTGGATCCCATGAGAGACAGCGCCACGGCCCTGCAGACCTGCGGCCTCAGGCTCAATAATCAACGTCGCCGACGCAGGATCATAGGAGGAGACAAGTCACTGAGGTCGGTAGCTGCTGAGGACTGTGAGTCCATACTATGGCAAGCGGATTTAACATTTAAAAGCTAAGTTTGACTATCCGGAATTAACATTGTAGATATCAACAACGTCTTTCTGACTAGTTGTAATTACATTTTGAATAGTTGGATTTTTTATTCAAGATATCTGTAATTCAGTTTTGCAGAGTCAAAAGAACATTTCAGATATCCGCAACTACATTCTTCCTATCCACAATTGTCATTTCAGATATCCACAACTACGTTCTTCCTAGGACAAATGACGTCACTTTTGCCATTCATGTCACCATGGGGTTTGTCATTACAGATATCTACAATTCAGTTGCGGATATCCGCTATGTTAATTGCGGATATCTGTAACTGAATTACGACTAGTACGAATTCCAGTTACAGATATCTACAACGTCATTTCGCCTATAGTCAAAACTTAATTTAAGATATCCGAAAAGGGACATGTAGATATCTTTAATTGAGGTGAATTAAAGATATCTTGAACTGGAATTATGACTAGTCAGAATCAAATTGTAGATATCTCAAACTGGAATTAGTACTAGTCATAATTCAGTTACAGATATCTGTAATTCACATAGCGGATATCCGCAACTGAATTGTAGATATCTGTAATGACAAACCCCATACACATGAATGGCAAAAGTTACGTCATTTGTCCTAGGAAGAACGTAGTTGTGGATATCTGAAATGACAATTGTGGATAGGAAGAATTTAGTTGCGGATATCTACAACACATATCCAGTCTGGCTTTTAAAATGGCTTGCCATAGTGAGTCTCTTTAGCCCCGGTGCAGCCATGGAACACCAGCACACATGTTATTGTAATTAATGTAGTGTGTGTGTGTCTGTGTGTGTGTGTGTGTGGTTTCAGAGGTGAGTGGCCCTGGCAGGTGTCTCTGTGGCTCAGGTCTCAGTCTAAAGGAACCCACCCTCTGTGTGGAGGATCCCTCATCAACCCCTGCTGGGTGGTGACGGCTGCTCACTGCTTCAAGAGGTAGGAGACAGCGCCCTCTACTGGTCACATGCTGCAACACACAAACATTACTGATGTCACACAGTCCCTCAGCACCACACTGAAGAGAAAAGAAATCTGCAATTTTCATGAATAAAATCATATCATTATAAGAATTTACTCATATTTTAGAAAATAAAATCCTAATATTTGTGCTTTCACATTACTGTCAAATTAAATAATTCACAGCAATATTGCAAGTAATCAATAAATCATGTGAAAGGACAGTCAGTGCAGCCTCAGCTGCTTCTGGCAGCTGCTGTTTCGAACTACATTTTCCATATAACCCTAACTAGACTAGAATTAAGACTTTATTCCCATGTGTGTTTTAGTTTTTTCTTCTGAAATCACAAAGTGACTTTTTATCTTTTACTATCATGATTTTATCCTGAAATGTTCTCTTTCGTTTCCTCAATGTAATAATTAATCAAAATGTTCTGTATATTTAAGATGAAATCTTAAATTCACTCATGAAACTGAGATATTTCCAGCTAAATGAATGAACATAAAAACCAGGTATGAAAGTCAAAATCCTTTTTCTTTTTTTCAGATTTATATATATTTTTTCCAACATTCTCATTCATAATCATAACAGACCAAATGACAAACAACATTCACACACATAATCATAAAAATAAAAATGAAAACAAAGAAAACATTCCTACCTCCCACCCACCCCCCCACCCCGAGGGGCCGTCCCACACCAACACATTGGCAGCGTACACCTCTACTACCTCGATAAATACAACTTATCATGAGGCAAATAGAGAGAAAGAAAATGAAGAAGTCAAAATCCTTTTTCTAACTAAGTCACTCAAATGGTACTTAAAGTACTTAAAGATCCTATCTCTTCCCTTGTATTTATCTTTTAGACTGTGACATATGAACTGGCCTAACAGTGCCTGGTGTTACCAAACCAAAGCCCTCCTCATCTGCACTATCACCTGTTTCTGTTTCTGTAATTCACATTAAAAGATAGGTATATTAACATCATTTCCCCTCTCTCTTTGCTCCTCCAGATTTGGCAGGGACCCAACGCGCTACGTCCTGCGCCTAGGCGACTACCACACCGAGGAACAGGATGACTTTGAACGCACCCTGTCCCCCGAAAGCATCGTCATCCACAGGAAGTATCACAGCCAGGGCTGGGAGTATGACATCGCCCTGCTGAGGCTCAAAGGCACCGATGGTAACTGTGTGGCCTTCAACCCTCACACGGGCTCAGTGTGTCTGCCGGAGCCGGGGAACAGGTGGGAGAAGAGGCCGGCTGCCTGCGTGATCACCGGCTGGGGCATCACAGGTAACGCTGCTGCTTGGATCACAATGAGAAAAACACATTTTTCATTTCTGTCCATCCAGTGCAGCAGGTTTTATCTGTGACAAAGTATTAGGGCAACACAGAGGAAAACAAAGAAATTAGAAATTTCGAGAATAAAGTCATAATTTTCAAAATAAAACACTATTTCCAGAAAAGGTCAGTAACCCTTTAATTTACAGGCCGTTAATTACACGATAATGTCAAGAAATGGCCAAGAAATAACAATTCATTGTGTAGCAATGTCTAGAAATAGTCTAGAAATAACCGTCAATTTCAGAGTAATATCATGTTTTTCACAAAGGCAAAAGATTACACATGCTTTTTATGCTTTTATGCTTTTTTTATGCTTTTTATGCTTAGGGAAAGGCCACAATTTTTCTCCACTAAGTCCTTGCAATTGATCGTTATTTCTGGGCTATACGCAATCAATCGTTATTTCTTGGCTATGTCTTGTCATTACTATGAAATTGACCATTATTTCTAGGCTATTTCTAGACATTATAACGCAATTAATTGTAATTTATTGGCTGTTTCTTGACATCATCATGTAATTAATGGCCTGTAAATTAATGGGTTACATAAAAGTCATAATAAAAGGCATGCTCCTGGGAGCTGCTGTTTGTCTAGTTACAAACAGAACAAACTTTGTTTCTTTTGATGATGATGATGATGATGATGATGATGATGATGATGATGATGATGATGATGATGATGATGATGATGATGATGATGATGACGAAGATGATAATGAAGAATGGTGAAGCCTCTGCTAAAGTAGCTCTTCATATTCCTCATTTCAAAGCTTCTGCTATTTAGCCTCTAAAACACCTGACTTTATTTTCATATTGTAACATTATTCTCATAATATTATGATTTTATTCTCAAATTTTCAGATTCATTTTAAGCAGTGTTTTATACATATATATATATATCTTTTTATTGAGAGTTTTTTGTTTTTTGATGGGGTTATACATTTAGTTTCGAAGAGAAAAAAGTTCAAGGCAGGGAGTATCTTATACAGCTCCAAATTCATTCAAGAAATAAATAGATAAATAAATACCTTCCCCGCCTCAACCTCATATCCACCCACCCATCCACCGCCCCAAAGAGCAAAAAAAAGAAAACAGAGAGGAAAAAGACAATCGGTTAAGTAAATATATAATCAAAATGAAATAAATAAATAGCCTACCTTTAAAAAAAAAATTGCAAAGACATATCAAAATAAGCACCATAGCTTCCCCTCATAATACATTGATACAGCATCCCCCTTCACATTTTGAGCAGTGTTGACCATTTCTCTGTCACATTTATCAACCCTGTAAACTACACATGTTCTAATTTACAGCAGCATGAAGGTTTTCAATGCATCCTCCTCCCTGTGTTAAAGTAGCATCAGCCTAACAGCTCTCTGGACGGTGTCTTTCTATGAGACACTAAAAGACATGTGTTGTCCTTCTGTCCAGACATGGAGTACTCCCGGACCCTGCTGCAGGCCTGGGTCCCTCTGCTTCCAGCCTGGAAGTGTAAGAAGCGATACGGCGATCGCTTCACCAGCCGCATGCTGTGTGCCGGGAGCCTGTCTGAGCGCCACCGCGTGGACAGTTGCCAGGGCGACAGCGGGGGTCCGCTGGTCTGTCAGGGGGAGGGGGGCCGCTGGGTGCTGACGGGAGTCATCTCCTGGGGTCACGGCTGCGGTAATCCCTCCTTCCCCGGCGTGTACACCCGCGTCAGCAGGTTCCTGCGGTGGATCGACAAGGTCATCAACAAACCCTACAAGACCTGACGACCGCTGGAGAGAATGAAGCCTCCTGGACTTCTTTACTCTGAGCTCTTCACATCATCTGTTTCATCTTTCCCCATATCATCTCAGACAGCATGTAAATAACACTGTATAATAGTTTCACAGTGTGAACTCATCATCATACAGCAGCAGACACCTGTGCTGTGTCACACTTCAAGGGACCATGATCCAAGCCAGTGAGGACACACTGCAACTGGTAAAACATACATTTGCTCAAACTGCTATACATATATGTGCCTGTTTCTTGTTCCTCTTCATCTAACCAGTTCATTCCTCACCTTCTGCATTGTTTTAAAGGGATAGTTCACCCCAAATTGAAATTTCACTCATTATCTACTCGACTAAGGGCTGGGAGAAGTTTCAGAGTCCTCCGTGGCTTCTCTGAGTTACAGGGGGTCTCGGTGTAGCAGTGCATGTCTATATAACGGTTGCAAATGGATACCAACTGTCTTCGTAACAAAAAGACACACCAAAAAACATCCAAATACCTCCATGCTGCTCGTATGTAATGTCTGTCTTGTATTGAAGCCCCGAAATGCGAAATTGTAAAAATTAAATAAGTCTATATTTCAAGCTTGTTTGTAGCGGAAGCTCCTCTTCCCGGTTTGTCAAATTTGGACGAACCAGGGTCTGTCCTCTTCCCAGTTCGTCCAAATTTGACGAACCGGGAAGAGGAGCTTCGAGGACCTTCCACTACAAAACAAGCTTGAAAGAGACTTATTTAATTTTTTTCCGGGACAATTTCGCATTTCGGGGCTTCAATACAAGAGGGACATTACATACGAGCAGCATGGAGGTATTTGGATGTTTTTTGGTGTGTCTTTTTGTTACGAAGACAGTTGGTATCCATTTGCAACCGTTATATGGACATGCACTGCTACGCCGAGACCCCCTGTAACTCAGAGAAGCCACGGAGGACTCTGAAACTTCTCCCAGCCCTTAGTCCACATGAGGGCCAATTTTGGGTGAACTATCCCTTTAAAACTGATCAGCCAATACAAAAGCACGGGAAAGTGCCTATATTTTGCAATACAAACTGGCCTATCAGATTGTTCTGCTTCACATTACTCACCTTCCAGTGGTTGCCTGTGGAAAGCTGTTAATGTGGAGGAGCGGCAGCTTGAGGGTGCAGATTGTTACTATGCTGTTTGGCAGAGCAGCAGTTCCTGCTGGGAGGCCACATGGAAATGCACATGTTCACGGCTCCAGAACTTGGACCTGATCCAAAGTGGACAAGGAGAAAAAAAAACCTGCCTGAGCCCAGTGTGCATACATACATTTCCATTAGCAACATTTATTTATGTACTGTCCTCTAAGCAGAGCAGAAGCCATCCAACAGAAAGCTGAGGCAACAGGATCTGACCAATAGGAGTCAGGTGGGCCTGTTACTATAAGACACGATTAGATAGTGATGCACTCAGCCAGTCATGTAAAAAGTTGACATTGAATGACATTGCACTAAACTGCACGTATTACAATCACATTGTCACCTGTGAATGAGAACGTGAATGAACCTGAGGCGGAAGAAGTAAAACCTTTGAAGAGAGGATTCAGTCAGCAGCTCTAACCATTTGTTCATCATTGTTATTCTAACCTTTAATGACATTGTTGTTGCCGAATGTTTGCTAAATGAAATATTAAACTAATTACAGGTCTAGATAACATTACTGTCAACTACTGTGCTATACAGTAAAAAGGTGTTAAAAGTTCAAGTCCACAATAAGCTGTGGTTCCCTGGTGTGGCCCCTCAAGGTCACAGTTTGTGGTCATTTGTGTTACTGTACCACTGGTGAGGGGCCTGGAGGGGGGTTCTGCTTTATCATTTCAGAAGGAAGGATTTATGTTTGTAATAATGTACATACTGCACAGACATGCAAAAGAACAGCAGGTTAATCTGATTTCAGTCTGCTGCAGCAGATATGTGTGCAGGGCCTCAGTAGAAAGTGGATAGAGCATGTTGTATATATAGCAGGCAGTTTGTCACGGGGCTTGTACATATCGTTTAACAGTATTTTATCTTTTATGTGTTGTCACAGTGTGTATGAGCAACTGGTGTTTACAACAATGTATATTTTTTTTCAGTGTTTCGTGCTCTTTGGCCAATGCATTTTTTTATTGTAATTTATTTTGAAGAAACCATCAATGTTGACTTTGTTAAGACGTATTTATTTAAATTGTGTTCAATTGAACATGGTCACATTCCACTATGACACTAGAGATACGATAACGTTGCTGTAGGTAACCATGCTGCACCGACATTTGATGTACAGTATGTATCAATAACACAGCCCAGCTTAATTGTCCCTATTGAAGCCCTTTGAATCCATTCATTAAATCTCTCAAGACCATTCATTCATTTCTTGACAACCCTATACATGCTCTTCAAAACTGATACGTTTTCATCAGGTTATATATCCATTATCTATATACATATAAAGTATAACCAGACTATATGTGAAGGGCCATGTTAGGATGGAGGAGTTCTACAGATATCACATTCACAAGGTAACAACTGTCTTGTTAGACCAGAGTGAGCTTGACCTCTGACACCACATTGTAATAAGTTCATCCTTGAGTCCAATTGAATGTTTTTCACAAATTTCAATAGACTTACTCAAGACATTAAGGAGATGTTAGGCCAAAACCAAGTTTTGTAAGGTCACCATAACCTTAAACTTTTGTTTTGTGCCAAATGTGATGAATTTCTCTTGAAGAGGTTTTGGAGATTGTGTTCAGAAGGCCAAAAACACATTTTGTGAGATCACCACAACCTTAACCTTTGGCCACCGAAGTATAATAAGTTCACTCTTTACTCCTGGTGAATGTTTGTACCAAACTTGAAGAAATTCTGTCAAGATATCATGTCCATGCAAATGTGACCGAGAGTCCCCAGGAAAACAACATGGCTCTGCCTGAGGAATAAAAATACTCATCAAAGGTTGACATGGTAATTTCAGTCTAATGTATGTAACTCTCAGCTCCTCTCTTCATGTGTCTCTCTGCTGAATTCACTTTCTCATTGGTTGACTCACTTATTATTCTGATGGCTGTACTTTGTTCTCCCTCATTGTTCAGTTGTTCTTAATGGCTCTTAATGGCACTTAACACTCCCAAAGCCTTACACAGGGATTGCTGCCTAAATTAGCAGAAAGCTCTTAATCTGAAACTAATTGAGCGAATATTGCATTTGCATTAAAAATAGACATGGACTGAATACAACAGAATACAGGGAGATTTTCTTTCAACAATATATTTATTATTCCTTTCCTTATTCAACCACAATAATACAGAAACGAAGCAAAGCTGTACTGACAATAACACATTAGGGTAACAGCACTGAAACTACCAACATAAAACAGGGAACCATGTTGGACTCCAACACAACATAATCTTTTCATATGTTGATCATTCCTAATGTAATCTGTCCATTCAGGATTGGAATTGAAAATATAGCAAACACAATTTAAATGATAAATTGTACATAATCAGCAATAGCAGAATCATTTCCATATTTCCTGGTTTTGTCTTAATAAACTACCTTTTTTTAACTGAAGACTAAAAACAAGACCTGTCCTTATTCATTCATTCCCTCATATAAAACTGTGTTCCAGCAGCAAAGTCAAAAACAATAATAACAATGGCTTAACTTCTGTGCATTACATGTAAAAAAAAAAAAAAAAAAACCTTGAGTGTTTTAAAACCTACATTTAACAACAATATCGGTGACAGTAGTGATAGCTGAGGCTCTTGCCTCCAGCAAATCAAACATCAGTCAATAATCAAACACCCAACAGCTGATTTACTCTGAGGGCATATATCCTGATGCTTCAGTTATACATCGTCTGGCTTTCTCTTTATATAGCTCAATCTCAAACAGCTTAATACAAAAAACAGGGTGAGGATTTTTGGCGTGAGACCAGCATTGTAGTCTGGAATATCATTAAAAAATAACTCACAAAAAAATTGGGATATTTGGCTTCCAGATTGAATTTCAGAATGCACTATAATACACTATAACCTTTACAGGTGAACTTAATTTGACCTTCTCTAAACGTTTGAATGCTCATGTCCAACTGTTCAATGTTTCAGTTTTTATAACACAACACGCTGTTCTCTAACAAGGTGATGACCCACAAACATCACAAGTAGCCTATCTGATCCATGAATTGACCACTTAATGTTCTGCTTCAATGACAGTTTGTATTAAAACAGTCCTCTTCATCCTGCTGTTCACATTCTGACATCATCAGACCAAGAACACTCCTGTATAACAATCCATCAACAGTACCTGGACATGTGGAGGCTTCAGATGATGGGATGTTGTCAGAGGGAAGTGTCCACTGAGCTCAGAGTGTCACAGAGTGTCATCAGCGGGTTGAACAGAGACACAGACAAGTGGACGTCCTTTGGATAACTTATTGGCACATTGACGTTTTTGGTGGAGGTATACCCACCACTGTTGTTAGCTGGATAGTAAGCCTTTTCAACAGGTTTAATAGCATTGCAAACCACACAGGCGATGATAGTTGTGGCCGATCAGCCTGTTGTTGGAGCCACTCAGTTATCAAAAAGTTAGAAAAGTTCTCAACAGATAAAATGAGAGATTCTGTCTTGTTTTTTTTAAAGAATTTCTGAAATCTTATTGAAGATCAAAATCAAGGAGTTGAATGATTTTCAAGAGCAGTTGGGTGGACTTGTTGTCAACCCATTAGGCTACAGGGATAACTAGATAAAGACGGACAACAAACAGCTGGATGAATGAGCGACTTTGGAATGTGTTTTGATGAAAAATCATTTTAAAATAAAAAATGGAGAAAAAAAATGAATTGTATAAATAAACAATAAATACATATAATAAATTAATTTTGCAGAAAGGAAATTTGGTAGGAACAATTAGTTCATGTATAAAGTTATACATAGGCTACATAGAATTTTCATATCTACCTACACGTACATGTGTCATAATAAATATGAAACCTGTTAGAAACTGAAATAATTTTATGTGGGGATATATATTAAGAGCATGTATGTTTATGTATGTATAATACATACGTCAACATATATATCATGTATGTATATCATATCATAGTTTTATTTTTAAGTAGTTTTACTAATTTATAATATTCACATTTATGTGACATATGTCATTATATAGCCTACAGTATATATGTGTCATACAGATTTTTAGGAGATTTGTTTTTAATAAAAATGTATGTAGCCTATTTGATTTACAGGTACATATAGATTATGTACCTTTATGTGTCAAGTGCTCATCTATCCATACCCAAGCCCAGCAACAGGTATATATTAGGTAGGTAGGTATAGGTATATATTAATTAACATTTCAATCATATAAATTGGGTAAATAAAGGTAAACATGAAAGATAAACCTGTTTAAAACTGACAAGAAAAATATGTATTGTTTATATGTGGCTCAAATGAATTTGCATTTAGTAAAACAAGCACATAGTGTTAAATATTGTAGGCCTAATGTAATTCCATACCATGCCAAATTGTATCTTCATATGTGGATGTTTATGTAGGCTATTATCACAATAGCCTACATATCCGTATAATAGAGATATATGGCAACACCTTGATATAGCACAGGGCCAAATAAGTTTTTACATTTGGCCCTATGTCAAGGAAGATGTTGCCATATGTCACTTACAGGAAGATATAGGCTGGCTACACATTTCCGTTCAGTCAATTCACAGAGGTTATTTTATTCATTTTTGGAGGGTCAAAACAAAGTGGTCGTAGAGTTGCAGAGACACACTCGAATAAGGCAATAACAGATCACCATCAGGTCTAAAACAGGACCGTGTGTCCCGGCGTGTCCGGTTCTCCGGCACCTCACCTCTCCTCTCCTCTCCTCTCCGGTGTTCCTGAGCTCTTCATCCGAGCTGAACAACACCGGAGCCGCTGCCTGTGCGGAGCTGGCAGCCGGAAGCGGTGATCAGCTGATGGAGGAGGAGTCGAGAGAGAGGTGAGCCATCTTCCCCCGGCAGACTGATACACTCCGATAGAGCTTGGGCGAAGCGGGTGACGGGGGTATCATCTGGGGGATCCCGGTGTCAGTCGGAGGCAAGAGACGAGAGTAAAGACGGCAGGACAGCCGGTGTCAGCCGGAGAGGGACACACCTGGAGGACCGGTCGGAGGTTGTTGCTCTGGAGCCGACGGAGGAATAAACGAGCTTTTAACGGCAGAGACAAGACTCCCGATACAAAGAGCGGAAAACACTGCGAGGATTAATATCGACATATCCACCGTCTGTGACATGTGTAAATGCAAAAGTCCGGGAGGTATGCGATTTAAATGAGCGCGCAGTCCGCCGGTGTTTGGCGTCAGCGGTAAATGTAAACAAACAGCTCCTCAAGCTAGCTGAAGTTAGCCGACTGAGGTTAGCTCTCCGCTGCTAGCACATGTAGCTAATGTCAGGCAGTGGGACCGGACTGAAGCCGAGCTAAACCGAGCTAAACAACCCCTGGCTTCGGGTTTGGAAACCAAATTCAACCTCAATATAGTCGTCTTCGGCGGATGACAGCTGCGTGTGGTAGCGCAGTATGCTGTTATTAGCACAATTAGCCGCTCGGCTAACGTCGGGTACATGTTATTTGCATTAGCTGCCCAGCATAATAACATTACAAGCAGCTCGGTAAATGTAGAACAAAGAGGACAAAATTGGCAGCGGCGTCAACGCTACGTGGGTTTTTAACCTCAAAAAACATTCAGCTGCCGAGGGAGATTAAACACTGTAACTGGGACTGGTGTAATGCAACAATAGATAATCTTAATATCCAGCGCAGTCCAGCTGATTGGCTGAAAAGAGGAGGACGTCGGGATGAAGGAAAACAACTTCATGACTTAAAGATCTAATCGCATCGCCCCCCTCCTCTCCTCTCCTCCCACTTCAGCGTCGTGCCGTGTTCGCCCTCACTCAGAGGGACATTTCAGGTTTTTCCACGCTGCTCCCCCTCGGTGTGTTTGGCAGTAAACCGAGCTGATCCCGGTGAGTCGGGCTCGGCAGTGCGGTCAAACACAGGAGAGGAGAGAGGACCCTTCACGTTCACGTTGGTAGGGAGCCACAACTCGGCCCCGCAGCGTGGACTGAGTTGTTAAATCGATCCCAAGTTGATTGAATATTTAACAACCGCACCTAAAACCAAGGGGGAAGTTACGTGGGGACACTTGGTGGTTGTGAAAACCCTTCCTTCAGCCCATCGCCTCGTCAGAGTGTGTATTATGTAGCAGTGTGTGAGGGCCCAGCGGTAAGCCTCTCAGCTGTGTTTTGGTTGCTCGTTGCCTCCCCTCCCCCAGTCTTGAGACTCTTGATTCTCCCCGAGTGGTGGACTGGACACACTCTTCACCCGGTCTCCACTTGCTTTTTTTTTTTTTTTTTTTGAAAGACTTTTTGTTGTTGTGTTGTTGTGGAAAGGCCGTGGCCTCACGTCGCAGTCCTCTGGGCTCTGAGGCGAGTTAAAAAGTGGATGTAATGGAACTGATGTTCGCCGAGTGGGAGGACGGGGAGAGGTTCTCTTTCGAAGACTCGGACCGGTTCGAGGAAGACTCTCTGTGCTCCTTCATCTCAGAGGCCGAGAGCCTCTGCCAGAACTGGAGGGGATGGAGGAAGCAGTCCGCCGGACCCAACTCCCCTACTGTCAAGATTAAAGGTTGGAGAAGGACACATGAACTCACACACACACACACACACACACACACACACACACACACACACACACACACACACACACACACACACACACACACACACACACACACACACACACACACGTACACATAACTCATTCTGAACACTTTGACATCTCCATTAATCTTCATAGTGAATGTGAAAAGGCTCTGCTGGAGTTAGTTAAGGACAATAGTAGTTTTACCTGTTGCTGGGAAACCCATTCTGTGTTATTATAAGAGACACAAGTTGGGTAAAGAAACATCTTTGTTAGTTAGTGAGGAAGGTTGTGGCTGTATAGCTACTATCAGTGAACATGTCCTCCAGTCCATCTGGTCCACTGAGCCGGGTCGGGTCTCTTCAGCACTGTGCATGTGTTCCAAAGCAGGACTTGCATATATTAGTCACTGAAGACACAGATTACTTTTTGCAAGTTAGTCACAACAAACTGCTGCCCCAGTCACAACCTTTTTGATAGAGTGCTGCTGCTGCGAATGTCTTGTAATTTAATGGATGTGTGGATACCGGCAATGTAGAAGTCACACAGGCTACAGGTGGATGTGTTTCCCTTCAGTCTGTGTGTGTGTGTGTGTGTTATGCTCCTCTCTATTCTCCAGAGACTCCTCCATGTTCTTGTTTACTAAAACCCACCATGAAGCAGAGCCTTAGTGAAAGATACTAGCAGCTAAATATAATTTGTTCTATTAACTTTTCTCTCGCACTTTATGTCAGCCCGCACTCGCCCGTATGGTGAAGTGTAAAAGTGTAATGAAAGCTATTGTTCAACAGAGAACACACCAGTAGTCCAACAACAGCTAAGACAGAGCTGTTCTGCCTCTTATGGAGAATGAAAACATGACATTAGAAACAATCATTTCCTTAAACAGGCCAATCACACCACGTAGTGTTAATGATCTTGAAGTGGGGTCTTGAGTTTTTTGGAGGAAATGACACTGCAGTGATGTCACAGCAGGCATCTTATGACAAAACATGTAACAAAGGGTCATTCATTCATTCATTCATTCATTCATTCATTCATTCATTCATTCATTCATTCAAGGCAAATCTGCATATTTACAAAAAAACCAACTCCTACTTTTTGTCTGCTCTACATCTTTGCAAACTGAATACTTTTGGATTTTGAACAGTCGATGAGACAAAAAATACACCTGACTGAACAACAGATTAATTAACTAGATAATTCATTGGCCCATCATCAGCCCCAGAATTTTTTGTTTTGCACAACTGAAGTGCCAAATAAAGGTTGACTGCTACAATCACATTAGTGAATTCCCTCTGCAGGTACTAAAGTCCACACATCAGGGATGTAAGAACATATCGATACGGAAATATTATGCTATTTCGTTTTACAATACTGTATCGATATCCAAAAGCACTGTATCGATTAACAATTTAACATGCAAACATTCACGGCGTTGGTTCATTTTTGTGTTGCATTTAAAACTCTGACTGCTGGTTGGTAGCAGTCATTCATCCATTGACTCAGGTCTGTGGCTCATCGCATGCTCAGATGTTAGCTAACTTAGCACAGTCAAACATGGAAAAAAAATCGCTATATATTCTTGCTTATAGTGTCACAATATATCGTACTGTTGCCCAACTTTAATGTTCACAGTTCTTCACTTCTTCTGGATATACACAATGCATGTCACTATCAGTCTCACTTGATAACTTAAAGGGATAGTTGAAGATTTTGGCAAATTGGCCCATTGCCATAATCCCTATAATTTTAGCAGTAGGTTTGTTACCTTTAATTGTTGGTGCAAGCTATTTTTAGAACGGTGGAGCAGAGCCGCGAGCTGCTCAGAGCTACGCTACGGAGGCTAATGGGATTTCCTGGTTTCCCTCATCAAACTCATCAAATAGCCTACACAATCCAACAACTCCACAACGCTCTGGTGGACAAGTTGTGACCTGCACATTCACTCTAGGAGATAATAACGGAACATTAGAGTTGTTTTCAGAGTAAATTCATGCAAAACCGCTGCACGTTCCTGTCGGGGGCAGTTTTTCATCAAGCAGTCTCTGCAGTTGCCTCGAAAACAACTCCATCTCATAACGTTCTGTTATTATCTCATAGCGTGGTGAATGTGCAGGTCACAACTTGTCCACCAGAGCGTTGTGGAGTTGTTGGATTGTGTGTTTGATGAGGGAAACCAATACCCCTTTCCCACTGGCCAAAAAACCCGTTTAAACCCGCTAACAATCGGCTTTTGGTGGCAGTGGGAAAGGCGCACCGAGCCGCGTTGACCCGCGTCAACGCGGGTCAAACGACTCGGCAAGCGACGCGGGTTAAAATCGCCTTTAATCGGCTCGGCTCGGCTTGCAGTGGGAACGCCGGACCCGCGTCAACCCGCTAATTTACGTGATGACACTGAACGTTACGTGACGCTACGTCATCGCGCCGGTCGCGTCTCATGTCACGTACCAAAACAAAGCTCTGCTCCGCTCTGCTCTCATCCGAGACTGGGATCAAAACATCAGAGAACACTGACCAAAAACGATAGAAAAAAAGAAAAGAAAAGAAGCGACAGTCTGTTTAACTGATGTGTTGTGTTGTGCCGCGGACGTCCGTCATCCGGCCGCAGCAGACTCTCTGTCCTCCGCGGTCCTGGTGCTCCAGGTCAGCCAGCCAGAGAGTCTGCCTCGGCGGACGGACACTCCGCGGCGGGCGGCTGTGGCATGACTGTGTGTCTCTTGCACCGCGGATGAGAGCGGGGCGACTGGTTTATGCTCTGTCTGATCCCTCAGCGGGGGGTCAGACTCGGCTCATTTTGGTCAATGGGAAAGGGGCCAAATGCCGATTGTTAGCGGGTCGACCCGCGTTTAAAAAACCCGCGTCGACCCGCTAATTTTAGTGGGAAAACGGCTCAAGAAATTCCATGAGCCTCCGTAGCGTAGCTCTGAGCAGCTCGTGGCTCTGCTCCGCCGTTCTAAAAATAGCTTGCACCGTCAATTAAAGGTAACAAACCTACTGCTAAGAAACAACTCACTATCCTGACAGCCGAGCTGTTCGGCAATGCTTTGCCACACGTTGTCCTTTATTTAGTTTTTTCTTTGTATTGTTTGTTTCCCTTGTCAAACAACACAGGGTGGTGAGAGACACAGGTGATTAATAGGTCCCCCATTGTTGTCATGGTGTTGTGTAGGGCTGTGACGTACCTCCGTTCCATGCAACATGACTGGTTGATGAGTGGACGAAAGCTCAGAAAAAACTGACCAGCGCTCTGAAAGAAAATCCGATGTCAGCCTTCCCCTGCGTTACATTCACTGTCTGTGTGAAAGTACTCATGATCAAAACCAGAGTTTGAAAAAAAAATAGCGATTTGCGAATTACCCGCACAAAAAATACGTCCCCCGGTTAGGTGTGTAAGGGCCTTTGGACATTTACAGTTTTAAAACAAAAAACAATCTCCAATATAGTTGAGCATTTTAGCTCTGTATCAGAAATCTCAGTCCACACTCCACACCATCACAGCAAAGACCAACAGTTTAAGTTTTTGAGTTGTTTGGATGGAGGAAAGTTGGAAAAGAGATGTCTTTAACATAGCAGTGTAGATGTAGCCGCAGTCCATCCCCTCAAGTCTCACCAGATGACTAAGACCTGCTGCATGTCTTATATAACTAACTGGGATCAGACCCCCTGCTGTCACCGAGCTTGTACTTTTTAAAGGGATTTCTCTTAGCCCGTTCACACTTAGAGGATAATAATGTCCGTCAAACCTGCGTTGGGGTGGTGGGACGTGTGTCCAAATGAGTCGGGGCCCTTCAGCCGGCCCTCACAGACCAGGGTTATCTACAGGCTGTCAGGCGTGTTGTTGCTGCTGCCACAAACAACATTTACTCACTGATAAAAAGGGAGAAAGTGAACAAAGATGAGGATGGAGAGAGAGCAGGCATGTAGAGAAACAGAGGAGATGAACCTGAAAGGAGCAACTTCCTGTACGCCCGCTCCCTTTCTGTAGCCTGCTAGAAGCTGATGATAAGAATAGTGACAAGTTTATTGACATCTGAAATCATGACGCACCAGAAGTACAGCATATCTCTGTCAACAAGTCTCCTCTTCACATGAAGCTTTATCCTGGAGGTTCCTCTTTAGTTTAAAGGGATAGTTCAACATTTTGGAAAATTGCTATTGCTATAATCCCTGTAGTTTTAGGAGTAGGTTTGTTACCTTTAATTGTAGGTGCAAGCTATTTTTAGAACGGTGGAGCAGAGCCGCCAGCTACTCAGAGCTATGCTACTGAGGCTAATGGAATTTCTTGGTTTCCCTCATCAAACTCATCAAATACACAATCCAACAACTCCAAAGCGCTCTTGTTGACAAGTTCAAATCCAATTAAAGGTAACGAACCTACTCCTAAAACTATAGGAATTATGGCAATGGGTCAATTTGCCAAAATGTTGAACTATCCCTTTAAAGGACCATCACCTTGAGTGATGATTTGCAGCAAAGGTCTTCTCACCTGTCTGTGCTTTGTCTCCCACACATCAAATCACACAAAATTCGAAAAAACTGAAACTATTTGTAATAATACGTTGTTTGAAATTTCATCAAAGGTGGTTCAAATTGAGGGAAGTGGAATTCCAGGAGGACAGTGGGGAAAGGGGCAGAAAAATCCAAACCATCCACTGGTAGGGAAGGCAATGAGAGCAGGAAAAAAAGTGTAGAGGTGGGGCAGTTGAATGACGACACTTTCTGACGTGTTGCTTGTAAACCCGTGTCATGTGCGGCGCGTCTCCTTTCTGAAGTGGGTAGTAGCTGACAGGGCAAAGGCTTGAGGTTTACCCCAGCTGTCGCCTGCAGCTCCTCATGGCACAGCTTTGCGTTTTAGCCTTCCTGCAATATTTAAAACTGTCCCACTGACTAAACATTGAGGAAAATCTCTCCGTGCACACCAAGGACTTTACCAGTCAGTCACTGTCTAGTCCTCTGTGCACTTTTAAATTTGTTTTGAGTCGGAGATGGCCACTCGGGTACATTTTGTCGATTTTAGAACATGGAAACACTCAGCGGCGCAAGAACGAAAAACTCAGTCGCTCAGGGCAAGGGAATGAGTATACTTTGGTGGTGTGTGTGTGTGTGAGTGTGTGTGTGTGTGTGTTAGTTCCCATGTACAGTTGGTGTTGTGCTGTGGGAGGAGGGAGAGCTGTGTCCTTATCCTACACAGGCTGCAGTAATAAAGAGGGAAATGACTGTTCCAGGGCATCACAGTCCTCCCACCATCTGGAGGATTTACCTGAGAAGTCAAGTACAACTTTCATTCAGATGTGCAGAATATTAAGTATCATTTATTATTGGCATTGGTGAGTTTGGCCCAAGTCATTACATTGGATAACATAGTGGGTGGAATAAAGATAATGAGAAGACGTAGTAATGGCAGGTGTTCATGAAGAGGCCTGTGCTGATTCCATGAATAGCTGGCGGAGGGGAAGGGTGTTGTGATGATGGCTAAGGTGTTGGCATACAGTTTCCCACTCACATCCATCACACACAGTCAGATTAATTTTCTCTTGACCAAACTGATTAACTGGGAAGAGACATGCCCACACTGGAAACACTGTTATGTTAATACGAAGCTAGCGCATGTGAAGGTAGCAGTTAGCAGAAATGTCAGTGTTAAACTCGTTTATATACAGTCTATGGCCATTCCGGCCAGCGACTGAGTTCTAATAGTTTACAAGTAGCTATTTTATTATATTTCTCGGTCTCTGTTTGTGTGCTCCTGTAAGTCAATGCGCTGGGATAAGGAAAAGCCGCGGTACCCAAAGCACCATGCATGAAAGTTTAGGGAGCTGCTGGACTGCAGGGTTTCCCTGCCTGTCTGCAGAGGCCAGCTGCCTGGGTGGTTTTGGCCGCCGCCTTGGTTAAACCGGGTGTGCACCGTTCAGATGTAGCGTCTTTTGCGCACTCAAACCCATTCAGCATAGATGCGTGTCATGCACGCCCAAAAACGATGCGGTAGCAGCGCGTGTTTGATGCCACTCGGTTGTTTTTTTGTGCACGTCCGTGGCGCACAGCTGCGCGGACCTGCCTCTCCCTCCGGTGTTGTGTCCCGCCTACTGTTTCCCACTGAGCTCTGCCTGTGTGTGTAAAAACGTCGCCTCCGAGATGTAGAATGTGTATTATAGAAGAGAAACAGTACTGACTACTCAGGACTACTGACTTGTATCATCAGAACCGATTGTCAGCCTCCTTTCATATTTAGGCTGAAAATCACAGGGCAAGTCAGCAGTGTAAAGCTCCAGCTTGTGGGAGTATCTGAAAGTCCAGCTGTCATTTTTACATTTTATATCATACCAAACATCAAAGATATGTATCAATGACAATTATGAGCTTACAGGTAAAATAGAATATAAACAAATAAATTATTAGGAAAAAAGGTGAATTTCATTTCAATCTCGGCCTATTTGAATGTCCGTCCCCCAAGGTGTCTGTTGAGAAAGATTCTGGCCCTTCAACAAATATAGTTGATGACCCCTGGTCTATAGTGTTAACACCACTGAAGTTGTGCAAGTATCAGCTAAAGTTATGTAGTATCACAATCAACACACCTCAATGATACAGTAACATGACAGTAGTGTATGTACACCATGTAACTTAACCAGTTGAAAAGGTCACAAGGCGGCTGATGTAACTTTGCTGACTTGATTACACCCGATACCTTTAACTTCTAGACTCAACTTAAAGAGGAACTATACAGGATTTCTACCTCAACTATGCTGCAGTTTTACCTTAAAGGGATACTTCACCCAAAATCAATAATTCACCAATTTTCTACTCACCGTCATGCCAATGAAGGGTTGAAAGAACTTTCGTAGTCTTCAAAACACTTTTGGAGTTCTGGGGGGGGGGGTTCGGCTGGCAACGGATTTTCATAAAAGTAGTGAATAGTGCTCACTTTTGAATCGTCCAAAACACACACTATGAAACATCCAGACACCTCCATACTGCTGGTCCTTACTGGCTCTGTTGATGTTTGTGCACATGTGGGAGATTCACTGCGAGATGTTATCCATGGTTTAATAATAGGCACTCTAACAACAATGAATGAACATCTCACAGCAAACCTCGCGCATGCGCGCAAACATCAACAGAGCCACTGGGAGCCTCTGCTACAACAAGTCTAAAAACACAGATCTAATTCATTTTTTACAAACAACTTTTTCATGTCACAGCTTCAGGACACTTGGGTCAAATGCACATGGCCAGGAGGAGGGTTAGCAAAACGGAGGACAAGAGACAGGACTTGCATAGTTCCCCTTTAAAGGGATAGTTCACCCAAAATTGAAATTTCACTCATTATCTATTCACCCTCATGTGGACTAAGGGCTGGGAGAAGTTTCAGAGTCCTCCGTGGCTTCTGTGAGTTACAGGGGGTCTCGGCGTAGCAGTGCATGTCCATATAACGGTTGCAAATGGATACCAACTGTCTTCGTAACAAAAAGACACACCAAAAAACATCCAAATACCTCCATGCTGCTCGTAAGTAATGTCCGTCTTGTATTGAAGCCCCGAAATGCGAAATTGTCCCGGAAAAAATTTAATAAGTCTATATTTCAAGCTTGTTTGTAGCAGAAGCTCCTCTTCCCAGTTTGTCAAATTTGGACGAACCAGGGTCTGTCCTCTTCCCGGTTTGTCCAAATTTGACGAACCGGGAAGAGGAGCTTCGAGAAGCTTCCGCTACAAAACAAGCTTGAAATATAGAGGTATTTAATTTTTTTCGGGACAATTTCGTATTTCGGGGCTTCAATACAAGACGGACATTACATACGAGCAGCATGGAGGTATTTGGATGTTTTTTGGTGTGTCTTTTTGTTACGAAGAAAAGTGGTATCCATTTGCAACCGTTATATGGACATGCACTGCTACGCCGAGACCCCCTGTAACTCAGAGAAGCCACGGAGGACTCTGAAACTTCACCCAGCCCTTAGTTGACATGAGGGTGAGTAGATAATGAAATTTCAATTTTGGGTGAACTATCCCTTTAATATCAGATATATCATGTCAGAGATGTGCATTGATATTTCTGAATTAATTAATTAGTTTCCCATTGTATATCACACTATGAAATGGGAATGCTGAGAAATTGTATTTATAAGGTTATCAAATATGTTGTTTTTTTTTGGCTGGTCTGATGCTACAGATACAGCCAGACCTGACTCACTTCTCAACTCTTTGCAGGTTTGTCACTACCGATGGCAACCGTCACATTACATGCATTGATTTGGTTTTTAAATGCAAATGCTTAAGGTGATTCCACAGTTGACTTCCCCAGAGTTATCATAACATTTTCCTTTTCTTTTCTTTTTTTGATGATGGTTCATGAGTTAAAGGGATAGTAGCATTTTTTTTTAAAAGTGGGGTTGTATGATCTACAAATAAGTACTTTAATTGCAGTAGAAGACTCTCTGCACTCCTCCCGTTAGCAATGCCAGCCCATAGCCCTGCCCAGAGATTTACAACATACAGTGTTGTGAACAGACCCAAAGAAACGGCCTATTTTCACGGCCTAAAAGAGGTTTTACCTGAAAAATATACACAGTTCCATTGTTCGCTATTATATAATTTTTTTCTGCCCCTCAAAGTGCAGGAAAAACGCAGTTTTTATTTGGACCTAACCACTGCTGATCAGCGGGCACTAAACCTGGGCGGAGGGATACGTGAGTTGGTTAGGTCCAAATAAAAACAGTGTTTTTCCTGCACTTTGAAGGACTGGAAAAAATTATATTATAGTGAACAATGGAACTGTGTATTTTTTTTTCTCAGGTAAAACCTCTTTTAGGCCGCGAAAATAGGCCGTTTCTTTGGGTCTGTTCACAACACTGTATGTTGTAAATCTCTGGGCAGGGCTATGGGCTGGCGTTGCTAACGGGAGGAGTGCAGAGAGTCTTCTACTGCAATTAAAGTACTTAGGGGCTATTTGTAGATCATACAACCCCACTTTTAAAAAAATGCTACTATCCCTTTAAAGTGGTGTAGTGAGTTTGTATAGTGACTAGTCAAGGAGCATATCTACATGTTGAGGGACAGTGTGCAGAGCCTGTTGACCATCTGCCCAGCAGCTGCAGAAACACTGAGTGTGGTATGGGCAGGTGTACTGCTGCTGTGAGATCAGCTGAAACACATGGTAAATGGCAGTAAAGATTACAAAAATTGTATATATATATATATATATATATATACACCAAAATTTGTGTGTAAGTAGCTTTTTTTTTTTTTCAAACAAAAACACACTCCGTTTAAATGAGAACAATTTAAACGGAGTGTGTTTTGCCTCCAGCTGGCTGCTGTGCAGACGGGTCAAATGGATCTGTAGCATCTGGTCACTCAGTACGTTTACATGACAGTTGGAAAAAAAGGAATTATGGCCTTAATCCTACTATAACTAGATGAATAAAGTGCATGTAAATGCGTTAGTCTAGCTAAGGCCGGACTTCTCCAGATCTGACTAAAACACCCAGTTAATGGGACCAGAAACTGTTTTTCCTCTGTAGGTATTCGCCTTAATCTGACTGAAACTGGACAATGCATGTGTACATGCTTCATCACAACAGTAAAGATGACGCAAAGTGTAGCATAGAAGCTGGCTGATCACCTTAAAACCTGTGGTCACTCCTGTGGTGTGTGTAGCTGAGAGAAGCTCTCTGTGCTGTGTAGTGTAGTGTGTTCCCTTCTCCCACTTTGTTCACTGCACTGGTGCATAGCAGGCCACCACAACACAACAACATGTCAGCTGTGTGCAGTTTTGGTCAACATCGGTAAACCTGCAAACACAATCTGATCCACTCCACATTGCCAGTCAACTTTATGTTCTGATGAGGACACACACACTTAGGACAGGCACAGACTAGACACATCTTTAATGAGAAGCTCTGATCGGTGATTGTGTTTTAAACATTTTCTGGACAGTAGCTCAGTCTGTCGTCCCTGTGTGGTACAGTGGTAGCAACATGCTGGAGAGGTGGCAGGTGTGTTTGTCTTATCTTACAGAGGAACTATACAAGATTTTTTACCTTAACTATGCTACGTTTTTACTTTAATTAAACAGCTGCAGAGTAATTGTGATGGTTAAATCAATGACTTGTAACTAGTTCCAGGGAGAATGGGGGCTCTCTGTCTTCATCTCTTGGCTGAAAACCAACCTTCTAAGATCAGAGCCTCCAACCCGGTGTCCCAGCTCTCGTCTCTGCAGCACCACGACACAAATGAGCCCCATCACCTGTAGTCTCTTGTTTATGACAGATAAGACTACACAAATATAGACATCATAATGTGTATATGATTTGTAATGTTATCCATCACTTTTTTGTTGAAAACAAATGCACATGACATGACCAGGAGGAGGGTTAGCAACACAGAGGAAAAGCAACTGGACTTGCATAGTTCCCCTTTAAATATTCACTTTCTGTGATTAGAAATTACTCTTTTTTTTTTTTTACATTAAAGGGACAACGAGGAGTTTCTCCACCGGCAGAACCAAAAATTCCGCGACAATAAAAAAGTATCATATTAATGTGGATGAATCTACGTTTACCCACACTTGTTAAAGCCCCAGTATGTAGGAATTCCCTCCATCTAGCGGTGCGGTTGCATATCGGAACGTATTCTTGATGTTGCATTCACGTGAAACCGGGCAGACGTCAGACAGACAACAGACGCTGCATGTAACAGGATAAACAAGCCTCTATGTAAACAAGTGGTCCGCCAGCACGAGACAAAACAATACAGGTGTGACAATATGTTGTCATGGTGATGTCGTATTGTTCACCTGACCCACGTTTTACCGTCTTTCTCTCGTGGAGTAAAATGACATCCGGTTGGTTTGCCGACGGCCGTCTGCCTGACTGCACCTGAATGCAACACCAGTGCCTCCGTCCTTCCTCACACTACACAGTGGTGACAGTTTTAACAGGCCGAGCCCACAGCTCCGCTGAGTTTCTATGGTTACCTACGGTCACGCTGCCACTCAACGAAAAAAATGGCGATGCAACATGGCCGCCTCGGTTCGGTGAAGTCCACATGTTGCAGAATTTCACAGTGTGCGCGGAGACTCATGGTAAATGTAGTATGAAAACACTTTGCTTTCCAAAACTCCTCGTTGTCCCTTTAAGGTATTAGCCTAGTGAGGACAGGGTGTTGGGGGAATCACTTTTTTTTTCTTTTTCATCGCATTGCATTTTTTGCCAGCTCACGCAGTTTTTCCAAGTTCCCACAATTTCAACACATAAAATTGCATCAACACTCTGCATATTCCATCACGTTATAAAGAAATCTTTTAAAAGGATTTTTGCCCACAACAATCACAAAAGAACTCTACATTTTTCTGGAAGGACTGATTCATACTCCCAAATTCTGTGTTCATAAATACCAGCATTTATGTAAATGCACGTTTCTTAATGCGTCTGCTCCCTGATCCCCTGGAGTTCCCCTCGGGACACATCCTGGACACGTATCACAGAAAAACAAACATCCACTCACACATTTGTTTGCAGACAGCGCTGTGGGTTTCAGCGCCTGTAGAAAACCCACACAGACACAGCGAGAACATGCAAACTCCACACAGCAGCAGCATCAACAACCATGTGTTCAAACCCAGAGCCTTTTTTGCTGTAAAGTGTCAGCAGCACCGATTAAAACAGACTTAAACAACAGAACGCATCGCAAAAGTATGAGGATCTATCTATGAGGATGTGCTGCACAGATGTGTCATACCAAAAATCCTAAAGATATCAGACACATTAGTCATAGAAACCCTTTTGTAACTGAACTCTCCCTTTGAGAAGAGTACGTTAACTCCATTTCCTCCCACCAGGACGAGGCCGTTCAGAGCAGCCCGAGTCTGTGTGTGTGTTTTGGAAATGGAGGGGAAACCTTTTTACCGGTGAGAGAGGAGGGAAACAAAGACAGCATGGCGGAAGCAGCGTGTCTCTTCCACCGATGCAGGGAGCCATATGTGGCGGTAGCACACACGTCCCCTGCTTTACTCACTCACTTCACTGACAGACCAAAATATAGACGGATCCATCAATAATTCATAAGAGCGAGGAGGGCTTTGTGGATATGTTGGTATTTTTGTGTCAGCAGAGTGGTCAAAATAAACCCACACACCACCAGTGTGTGTGTGTGTGTGTAAAAGCAGCAGAGGCAGCTTTTTAAATAGCGAGCAGCAGAGCGTCCCCGTCCAGAGCACCACAGGTGGCAGTAAGCGTACGAACGGAGCGCAGCCTCTGGAGGGGAGGGGAGGCGGGGGGAGGTTGGGTGGTGGTGGTGGTGGTGTGGGGGGTAGGGGGGAGGGCAGTGAGGGAGCTGGGATCCAGTGAAAAGAGTGAATGAGTGCTCACTCAGCTCTTGGCTCGGCCCCGGCTACAAAGGAACAGCTGTTGTAGTGGTGTCTTCTCCGTGCTGGGAGCTGATTGGTGGACAGCCGGCTGCCATTCACCTGCCTCGGCCAATCAGGGGTCGGCCGCATGAACTCTGTTACTACCCAGCCACTTCTCTTTCTCTCTCTTCACGTTGGAAAGCTGCTGTTGGACAGACTGCCCCAGTTTCTCATCACAAACTAATATTGTCATTAAATAGAAATAGAAATGAAGTTAGATAAATGAGCAGTATAATTTAATATAATGAGCAGTATAATATAATATAATATAATATATATGTAAAATATAATATAATAGCAGAAGTAGCATTAGTCAGTGGAAGATGCATGCTTGAAAATATGTTGCTTAGCACAATAAGACAAGTAAACGTGGAGGTTACCAATCATCAATTGTAACAATTATCAGTTAATCTTTGGCTTAGCCTCATTCAGACACATGCAACTCAAAGTGCTTTACAGGGGCATGGATATACATTAAATCCAAAATGTTAAGATTAAAAAAATGAAATAAAATACATGTAGAAACTAGATTGGATTAAATTGAAATAAAAAATCAGTATACGAAAGAATGAGTAGACAGTTTCAGCAGATCTCAATATAACTATGGAAAACGCATAGTGAAAGGTTAACCTTTCTAATGAGTTCATATTATCAGTAGAAACTAAAACAAGAATGCTTAACCACACAGAGTGTATAATTATACTGAGTGATAAATGTAGACTGTTGGGTTTGCTTGCAGCTTTATATAAAGCCCCCCTCCCCCCTCCCCCTCCCCCCTCTCTCTCAAGCTCTTGGCAGAGTCCAGGACAGTGTATCACAGGAAACTAAGGTCTCATTAGTGGCTGTGCAATTACAGCCACTAAGGTTACTTCATTGATTTCACCTGTGAAACGTCTCCGTGTTTGACATGTAGCTTTAAAGCTGCCAGGGGGGATTATAGGAGGTGGTCTTTTTCTAAATGGTGCAACCTGAATTACAAGTCTGTAGATTAAAGGGGAATTTCCATTTTTTTACAATCTGGACCTTATTTCTAGCATAAAATACGATCAAATCACCCAGATAACTTTAGTGTCATTACAAGTCGTTCTTAGACCCAGCCAAGAGCCGCATATATCCGTATAATGTGAGTCTACAGGGCAGCAGAATGCAGCCTCTAAATAACACATTATCTGCCACGAAACTCCTTCATTTCACCAATATTTACTTATGATAGGCTAGTGCTATTCCCGGTCCTAGTCCAGGGTTAGCTGTTATCAACATCCGGGGTCTGTAGGTTGACCTACTGACCTCTGACCTGGATGATGTCATCTCAGACCGCTGCCCGGCTCATTCTGATAATAATCATTCTGCTTCGGCATTCGGGTCCATTTTTATCTCAACTAGCCGGAGCTTTAGTGAGTCCAGGTTGAGGAGAGGAAGCCTGTGGAAGATGAACTTCATCCAGCTGCTCATTTTGTTCTGACAAGTCAGAAACACGCAGAAACGAACCGTAGCATTAGCAGTAGCAACAAGCCGTGCCGCACCACGGTCAGAGATGACATCATCCAGGTCAGAGGTCAGTAGGTCAACCTACAGACCCTGGATGTTGATAACAGGTCAGCCCAGACTCAGAGGGGAATAGCACTAGCCTATCAGAACTAAATATTGGTGAAATGAACGAGTTTCATGGCAGATAATGTGTTATTTAGAGGCTGCATTCTGCTGCCCTGTAGACTCGCATTATATGGATATACGCGGCTCTCGGCTGGAGCTCATTTTGTCAGGGCGACTTGTAATGACACCAAGTTATCTGGTTGAGTAAATGATCGTATTCTATGCTAGAAATAAGGTCCAAATTGTAAAAAAACGGAAATTCTCCTTTAAGAAGGTGAGTTAGCAGGTTTAACTGGTTCATAATGTCACATATAGTCAACCATGTCAGACCCATCAGGATTAGGACTGTGATGATGAGCAGACATGGAAGAGAGGAAGACAAAGGTGAACACGTGGTTTTCCAGAGCAACCCAGGTTGCAGTGAAGTGAAAATACAAAATAAACCAAGACATGGAACTTAACATAAGATATAACCAACTTCATGGGTTTTTCATGCTTATAAATATTGACTTTTGTAGTTGTGCTCAATGGTTTTTATAATTTTTATTCTGTTTATTTATTTTTTATGCAAGTTGTTATTTGAATGATTAATACTACTTGAATATCAACTAATCACAGTTTTAAAACCAGTCTGGAGCCTCATTAACATGTCTCCAGTCCCAGTAAGTGAAGCTTGGAATGAAACAGGAGTGATTGCGTTTTTACCTCAGTTTGAGAATTGGTGAAATCATCTTTCTGTATTGTGTTTCTTCCCTGTGTCTGGGTCACAGACAGTGTCTTTATCCAAACTACGGAACATCTTCATCCATTTATGTCTGATTGTGGGAGTGGAAATGAGGGCTGTGTGCACATGTGGCCAATTTTTCAATGAGTGAGATTTATGAAGTGGAGCCATGCAAACGCATCTCTTTCTAATTCTGATGAATAGGATGTGTGTGTATTTGTGGTTTTAGCCATGGACCACTTTATGCGTCTGGCCTCTGCTTGTGTGCTTTTTATGTGCTATAGCTTAGATTTCTGATTACACACACATAACATCTGAGTGATGCTAGTCGTCCTGCCTTGATGGGTTTCCCATGGCCTGTAACTGTCGGCCCCCTGAGCCTTTACACCAATGATGGCATCGTATGAACACAGTGCTTTCCTCCATATATGGTAAACAGCAGCACAAGTAGTGGCTTGGAAACGGAGCTGTGTAATCTGAGACCCATCACTTTTTCTTCTCTCAGTGGCAGACCACTGTGCGCGCAGTAAGACTCCTGTCATTGTGCTTATGCTGCCTTTTTCCAGTCAGACACACACACAGTGTTTGTGCTGATTCCTCTGGATCATCATTATTTTACATCTTCTCAAAACCTGAAGTCAGTAGCAGGGACTGCCAGGTCCATTACGCCCCACTTTAGTGAAGCTTTGGTATAGGACTGGTTACCACGATGTCACTGTGGATCACTTTGAAAAAGCTATAATACCTTCTGCTCTTCAGTCAGGTCTTCTAGCACTGGATCAGCCCCTTCCCAGCTTTTTAGCCCAATGTTCTGTCCACAATCTGGTGCAGGAGAAAAGATCATGAGGGTCTTTAGAATCTTTGGAGTCAATCTGAAACAAGAGAGAAACAGGGACTTAAAGGGACTGTAGGATAATCAGAGCCAATCCAAACAGCCTGAGTGAAAAGCTACAGTGTGAACAGCAACATCAACCAGCCTCGGCCCTGGCCAGGTGATCTGACCCCGCCTCCTGAGGTGGTCTGGTATGGACACTGACAATTTGAATATGTCCTGTGCAACTTTGAAGGACCAACTGACCTATGGCTAAGCCACAGGTTTCACAGTACGAGACATTTCACAGGAGGCTGTTGATGATTTTTAGGGACAGAAAGATCAGATGACATCAAGAAGTCACCAAAATGATCTGAACTGTGCACTGAATGGATATAATCATTTTATTGTCGAGAAAGACGAATTACAAGCCAAAATGTACAGGTCCCAGTGCAAACGTGATCCTATCCATCACCATCTACAACTAGTCAAACTAGAGCCCTATGGACAACAGCTAACACTGATTTACTATTACCACAGTACAACATGTAGAACAAAATAGTCTACTGAACAAGGTGACATTATGAGCAACATCAGCTAGGAGCTAACGTTAGGCTAACGTTAGGCTAACTTTAGCTAACGTCAGCCAGAGATTTCTTTCCAGCAAAGTGACGAGATGTTGCCTCAAACAAAATTTTGATTTACCTTGGAACAGATGTAGACGTTGTTAAAGGGATAGTTCAACATTTTGGCAAATTGGCCCATTGCCATAATCCCTATAGTCATAGCAGTAGGTTTGTTACCTTTAATTGTCAGTGCAAGCTATTTTTAGAACAGCGGAGCAGAGCCTCGAGCTGCTCAGAGCTACGCTACGGAGGCTATTGGGATTTCTTGGTTTCTCTCATCAAACTCATCAAATACACAATCCAACAACTCCACAACGCTCTTGTGGACAAGTTGTGACCTGCACATTCACCACGCTATGAGATAATAACACAACGTTACCAGACAGAGTTGTTTTAGAGGCAGAGACTGCTTGCTGAAAAACTGCCCCGACGGGAACGCGCATCAGCGGTTTTGTATGAATTTACCTCGAAAACAACTCTGTCTGAGAGTGTCCCAGTGTATGAGAATGGCTATTTGCAGTGTAATTGGCTCATCGCGTTTGAAGGCGGGGCTTAGCCCTAGGTAAATCACTCCACTGATGTTCCCCGACAGTCTGAGTTCCATGATGAACCCAAATTATTTTACTGTTCTAAATGGAGAAAACTTAATTTCATTGTAGCTGCAGGTTCATCATACACTCAGCCACCTTGGGCCTCAATCAAATCACTAAAGACTCAGGTTAATACCAGATCTCAACACTGACCAAGGAAACATATTTTCACCTCTGATCACACCCAACCACATCTTTAAATAATGTGACACTGAATTGAGTCTGACCAAGCTGCTCTTCCTCTCTTCTCTGGTCTTCCTCAGATGGTCAGGTGATTCCACTGGTGGAGCTGTCAGCGAAGCAGGTAGCGTTCCACATCCCGTTTGAGGTGGTGGAGAAGGTCTACCCCCCCGTCCCAGAGCAGCTCCAACTCCGTATCGCCTACTGGAGCTTCCCCGAAAACGAGGAAGACATCAGGTGAGATCACGGATAAACTTTGTCTTTGTCTTCACTTCAGATTAGAGAAGTCCTGATGGTGCAGTTTGCTGATGCCTTGAGTTGACACCTGTGTTTTTCCTGTTAACTTACAAAAGAGAGCTTAAGATATCTCTAACAAACATTGTTCATTAGTTTCTCTGGTAAAAATGTGTGTGAAGCAATGTGACGTCCATCCTGTGGTACTCGGTGACTAGTTGTCTGAAAGCTACCACCTACAGTGGGTCGTACAACGTAAATGTGAAAAATAATGAAGGTGTCTGGCAACGACTTGAATGTCACCAACTGTCATTTATACAATTATTCAAACAAGTTCACAGCTTACTGACTGATTTTACTTAAAGGTTGACTATGTAGAATTACCAGAACAACAACAGAAAAAGAATTCCAGCAGTTGATAGCCAGACTGTTGCTAGGTAAAACGGGCCGTTGCTAGGGATGCCGCTCTGATCAGAGGACAGACAGGAGGAGAACTATGCAGGATATTTACCTTATGTTTCATTTTTACCGTCATTAACAGCATAATAAATGACTTGTAGCTTGTTACAGGGAGAGTGGAGGCTCTCTGCCTTCCACACCGCTGCTGCTCAGAGCCTCCGCTGTCACTGCTCCCGTCAAGTTGAAAAAAAAAAAAAAGGAGCTTGGTGGCACCGGGAGTCCGCGACAGTAAACATGTTTATGACAGATAAGACTACACAAATACACCCATCCTAACAAGTATATGATAATCCATTGATCCACCGATGGATTATTAAAAAGGCTTGGTTGGAAACAAACACATACGACCGGGAGGAGGCAGAAAAACAGCAGAGAATTGAGCCACGTGTCGGCTACGGGCAGGTACGAATGTAAACAGAACGTGACAGAAAGTCATTGTCGAACCCGTCAAAAAAAATTTAAAAATATTAATTCAGATTTTTTTTAATGGAAAAGCAATACTTTCATTCTGTACGCCTCAAAACGCCCCGTGGATGTATTTTTTTTTTTTAAATATAGCTTTTAATAAAGATTCTACATATTCAACCTTTAAAGCCTCTACGAAGAACTTTCATTTAGTGTTGATTTTGGCATTTTAGCCGTAGTGTTTTGCTTACACCATTTAGAAATAACTTATCTATTGGACCTAAAACCTCATTTGCTGTTTTAGATCATACAGCGACATCAGCAGAAACCAGAGACTTTTGCATATCCAGTTAAAAGTTGTTTGTAGTTGCTTTAAACCAACGCCAACCCATTTGCCAGAGTTGACGGGGATAGTAACCGTAGCAACAGAGACGAAGCACATTCCAGCTGCTAGTAGCACGTTTGTGATGGTCCAGATGAAAAATTAGCTCAGTGTTCGAACTGAGGAGACAACAAACACAGGTTGGCATTAGCTGTGTTTCCATTAGCACTGGAAATGCGTAAAACCTAAACATCCTAATTAAATGCTGGTAATGGAAACGCCTACATTTCGAAGAATATCCTCAAAACATTTTTACGCTCTCATGAGGTGGTTTTTCAAACATTTCCATATAAGAGTGTATCACAAAAGTGTAATGGAAACACTTTTTCACATTTACACGTCACGGTCTGATCAGATCTGATCCCGTTGGTAATGTTTTCTGGTTCCCTTCGCTCTCCCGTCTGTTTTTAGTCGTCCTGTCCTGTGTACCGTTTTCACCCAACCGGGTTATTTTAATAAAACTTGGGCGTGTGAGGTACAATCATTCAACTCAGTCTGATAACTGAGGCACTGTCACACAATAACATGTCCATGTAAATAACCAAACAATAGTTTCTTGTATCAATTCTAATTCTACTTAGAATTAAGGCTCATTCGCAAAACACCTTTCAATGGAAACACCTGTAAATAGGAATTGTCCTATTTCGAAATTTTAGAAATATCGCTTTTATGTTGTGAAAACCTGTAATGGAAACGCAGCTATGGTTGTGGTTGGTCCTCATTTGAGACTGCTGTTTGTGTAATTACCCTCTCTGCCAGAAGGGAGAGACAAAAATCTGGTAAAGTAGTGGCCGAAAGGACAAAGTGTTAACATCTCACCTAAAGGAAACACATGGTGTCTGGAACATTTTGGTTTCCTAAACACTTGAGTGGTAGTGGCAGATGTGCGTACCTGAGTCAGTGTCCCCCAGTGTGTCCTGGGACAGGCTTCAACCCTCCATAATCCCTGGTTTAGAAATCAGACAAATTGATAATCTGGGTTAATCAGTTTTGTGAGTCACTTTTTCCTTTAATCCTTCTTTCCCCTCTTGTTTCTCTCACCTGTTCACTGTGTCTTTCCTCTGTCTCTGCCTCAGGTTATATTCCTGCCTGGCCAATGGGAGTCCAGATGAGTTCCAGCGTGGAGAGCAGCTGTACAGGATCAGAGCCGTCAAAGACCCGCTCCAGATTGGTGGGTTGAACTCCTGTTGTAAACTGTAACATAACCCAGTGTAGACTGATCATAATAACTTAAAAGGATAGTTCAACATTTTGGCAAATTGGCCCATTGCCATAATCCCTACAGTTTTAGGAGTAGGTTCGTTACCTTTAATTTTCGGTGCAAGCTATTTTTAGAACAGCGGAGCAGAGCCGTGAGCTGCTCAGAGCTACGCTATGGAGGCTAATGGGATTTCTTGGTTTCCCTCATCAAACTCATTAAATACACAATCCAGCTGGGGCGGTGTTTAGCTCAGTTGGTAGAGCACCCACCCCATGTGTTGAGGCTATAGTCCTCACTGCAGACGGCCCTGGTTCGAATCCTGCGTCGAGTCATCCCCCCCCTCTGCCTCCCATTTTCTGTCTCTCTTTCAACTGTCCTGTCCATCAAAGGCGAAAAAGCCCCCAAAAATATACAAAAAAAAAAAAGAAAAAAAATCCAACAACCCCAAAACTCTCGTGGACAAGTTGTGACCTGCACATTCACCACACTATGAGATAATAACAGAACGTTACGAGTTGTTTTCAAGGCAAATGCAGAGACTGCTTGCTGAAAAACTGCCCCCGACGGGAACACGCATCAGCAGTTTTGCTTGAATTTACCTCTAAAACAACTCTGTCTGGTAACGTTCCATTATTATCTCATAGCGTGGTGAATGTGCAGGTCACAACTTGTCCACCAGAGCGTTTTGGAGTTGTTGGATTATGTACTTGATGAGTTTGATGAGGGAAACCAAGAAATTCCATTAGCCTCCGTAGCGTAGCTCTGAGTAGCTCGCGGCTCGGTTTGGCCCTTCTAAAAATATCTTGCACCGACAATTAAAGGTAACGAACCGACTCCTAGGACTATAGGGATTATGGCAATGGGCCAGTTTGCCAAAATGTTAACTATCCCTTTAAGCTTCCAGGTTAATTTTCACAAGTACAGTTTAATTCTGCATTAATTACAATACACTACTAAGAAGTTGTTTTTGTTTAGGGTTCCATCTCAGTGCTACAGTGGTGACCAGTCAGGCTGGTCAGTCTAAAGGAGCCTACAATGTGGCCGTCATGTTCGATCGCTGCCGCATCACTTCCTGTAGCTGCACCTGTGGAGCTGGCGCTAAATGGTGCGCCCACGTGGTGGCTCTCTGCCTCTTCAGGATCCACAACGTGAGTAAATTCTATCAAACTGTGTCACGTTTTCATCTAATTAAATGATATTATCTTATGGAGAGAATAATGCTGATCAGACAGCATGTTGCGTCTGGCACAGTGTTATCAGATGAGGAGGAAGAGTGTCACAGTGATGAGCCATCAGACAACCACACAGTTCTACAAGATACTGTCAGGAACAATAGCAATAAGAATTATTTTTAAATTATTAGTTTTTCCAGGTAAGTTAGACAGAATGAGGTTTTAGACAAGTGATCCAGACAAAATAAGCAACTTCTCTTTGGAGTGTGTAAACTTATCATGGACACTTATTACATAATTAGTATTTTCAGATTCAGATTCAGATTCACAATGCTTTATTTGTCCCAGAAGGACAATTCAGCTCCTACAGTCACCGACTTAATAAGACAAACATTTATACACAGTGTGCATCAAGTAGGGAATAACATCATAAAATATGCAATAAGCTAGAGGAAAAACCAACTTAAAAGGAAAATAAAAACAGTCAGGTAAATTAGTAAAGTTCCTAGGTGTATTGCACATGGACACCTGCTTCACATTCAGCAGCTTACTGGCAGAGGGGATTAACGACCTGGAGTCAGGGTTTGTCTTCCTGGGTGGCGGCAGGTAGCGCAGACCTGGGGGCATGAGACTGAATCTGTGATCGCTGTTGCTGATACTTTGGGCTTTCTGAAAGGACCCGTCTCTCCCAGAGAGAGTTTAAATCAGTCAGCTGCACCCCAGTGATTTTGGAACAAACTTTGACTACATTGTTTCGACAATTTCTGTCTTTTACCACCAGACCAGCACAAAAATGAGAAGGCTGCCATTCCTAAAGCCTAGCCGCCGCTCCTTCAAATTTCTTTTTTTTCCTTTTTTTTACTGTCACAAATACACCACCGTCACGTCTCCACCTTCACTCTTTTTTTTAGATGTTAAAACAATGCAGGGTTTCCACTACCTCAGTACAGATCAATGGGCGGTGGCGCTGCTGCTGTGTTTTTAAACTTAGCAGGTTTGATTCTTGTCGGATGTCACGTTCGAGTGCATGTGGAAAAGGACCATAAATAATAACCCCCCTAAAATGTCTCAATCTGCTCTGTTTATCAATAAACATTTATATAATGGGGAGGATTGCCACCGTCAACAGGGAGGGCTTTACCGCCACTAGCGGCAACACTGTACACATACACAATATGGGCTTTCTGCGAAAATAAAGTTATGAAAATACAACTAGAGAGCATCTTGGAATGGGACCACACCAATTGCAATGCCCATCAACATGCTGTCACTACATTACTACATTTTCATGAGTACTCGGTACTCATGGACCGCGCTGCGTCCATCTTTTGCATCTTTGGCCTGTAAAGTCGTGTGGGTGTTCTGTATGTTTCTGTAACCTTAAGAAAGTGGGAGTGCTAAAAAGTTAACCTGTGTGTGTGTGTAGGCATCAGCAGTGTGTCTGAGGGCTCCTGTCTCAGAGTCTTTGTCCAGGCTGCAGAGGGACCAGCTCCAAAAGTTTGCCCAGTACCTCATCAGTGAGCTGCCTCAGCAGGTAAAGTCCTCATCCAGCTGTTCTCTCTAGAAATCAAACCACTGGTAAAAAAAAAAAAATAGTGGGTGTTTGTATATTTGTGTGATTTACATTTGATGTATCTGGCATAAGCAAAGGTATTCATTCAGCTTTGTGTTTCAGATCCTACCCACAGCTCAGCGGCTGCTGGACGAGCTGCTCTCCTCCCAGTCCACCGCCATCAACACCGTGTGTGGAGCTCCAGGTACAGTAGCAGGGATGAGCACATGCTGATTTATTAATATTGAAAACATAGTGAACCAACAAATATAAATAAGCAATTTTCTAGATTGACACACATAGGACCGATTTCCTTATCTTTGTGTGTGTTTGTGTGTGTAGACCCGACCGCGGGGCCTTCGGCGTCCGACCAGAGCACCTGGTATCTGGATGAGTCCACCCTCAGCGACAACATCAAAAAGACTCTGCACAAGTTCTGTGGGCCCTCCCCTGTCGTCTTCAGGTACCTACACTCAAAACCCTCTAAAACCTGATCACATGACTCAGCAGGAGACACAGCCTCCATGTAAACACAACACCTGGATGAACTGCAGCCCTGAATATTTTATACTAACTAACTAATGGAAAAGTGCGTTAGTTGACTTGCTTTGGTCCGGACCAAATGCAATGTTTATTTTTTTGCATGGGCCAGGATTTGTAAACAAAGCCACATGTATGCTGAGGTGGTTTAATCAGTGGTCAGAGACATCTGGGACGGGGGAAAGCCAGGAGCGCTAAGTGGAAGTAAAAACTTGTTCTGATATTGATCTTGATTATGCACCTTAAAGGGACATTGTGTAACTTCTCCTGTTATCTATTCACGAAAACCGATTATTTGGTTAAAAAGTCTGTTTTTCATTAATCAGTAACCCCCCCCCATCAACAAACTGAAGTGTTCCTTTCAGCTCTGAATGAGCCGTTCATATCATTCATATCTACATGGAGCAGGTAAGCTCGGTGCTGCTGCCATGTGGTGTCTCCATGTTTTTACGTTCAGTGGCAGCGTGACGGTAGGAAACCACGGAAACTCAGCGGAGACACCGGAGCTGTCGGCTCAGGTCGAGGTGGCGTCTGTGAAAAGTCACCACTGATGCTGCATTCACCTGCAGTCGGGCAGACGGCCGTCGGTAACAAACCAGATGTCATTTTAGTCACAGAAGTCCAGAGAAAGCCGGTAAAACGTGGGTCAGGTAAACAATACCACATCACCATGACAACATATTGTCACGTGTATTGTTTTGCCTCATGCTGACGGAACACTTGTTTACATAGAGGCTTGTTTATGCCGTTACGTGCAGCAGCTGTCGTCCGTCTGCCGTCTGCCCAATTTCATGTGAATGCAGCATGAAAAATACCATTGAGTTGCTTGCGATCTACAACCGCAACGCTAGATGGGAGGAATTCCTACACAATGTACCTTTAACATTTGCAGAACATTTTGAGTATTAAGAGCATACAATACAACATCCCTTTTACGATGCTGTTCTTATAATCTTACAAAGAAGACGACTTGCTGGAAGACGGCTGCCAAGTAGAGAGCGTCTATGTGACAACGACAATGTGACATTTCCATAACACTTCCTGGAATCTGAATTGAATGCAGTCACACTGAAGAAAGGCTGAAAGAAAACGTATGAAGTGTTGTGTAAAGTAACTGACAGAGTCACAGTCAGCTCAGTCCTGACCACATCTGCCTCTGTCCCCTGTATTTTCCATCCAAGTCTCATTGTTAGTATCCCATTAAAGGTGGAAATGCCCAAAAGAAAAAACAATGCATTATGTATGTCTCCAAACCCCTGTGACAGAGTTCCAGTGTTGTACAGAAATGATAAGTAAGGAACTACCTATATATCAGTGGTTCCCAACCTTTTTTGGCTTGTGACCCCATTTTGACAATTTCTGGCGATGTCACGATCACATGACTGCGGCCGTCAATCAAGATGCGCCAACTCAGATCATTCTATATGCTGCATTTTATTTGAACTTGATTTATATTTGAGAAAGTGAAAGTATAGAATACAGTTGTTTAAGATTGTGTGTGGTGTTTTTAATCATAACAATGTTTAGTTAAAAAAAAAAACAGTAATTTTTTTATCAATTTCTAAACATTTCAGGCGACCCTATTTGAATTCTAGGTAACCCCAAATGGGGTCCCGACCCCAAGGTTGAAAAACTCTGACCTATGTATATCCTTGTACGAAATTACATATTTCTCAGCTTTTATCACCCCAATCATTTTTCTTCCCCTCACTCTTTCTTCCTCACTGATTTATCTCACTGTTTCTTGACTAAAATTAGAGTTTTGTGTGTGTTTTCACTCTCAGCGACGTCAACTCCATGTACCTGTCGTCCACGGAGCCGCCCGCCGCCGCTGAGTGGGCGTGTCTGCTGCGACCCCTGAGGGGCCGGGAGCCAGAAGGCATCTGGAACCTCTTGTCCATCGTCAGGGAGATGTTCAAGAGACGAGACAGCAACGCAGCCCCGCTGCTGGAGATCCTGACCGAGCAGTGTCTCACCTACGAACAGGTACACACCCGACACGACACCAGCTCTAACTGCTGAGAGGCTGTAATAAGTGCAATTTCAATTTAACACCTTCACAGTCCTTTATGATGAACAATCTCAGCACAACTAAACCGAACAGCTTCTCTTTCTTTCTGGTACCTAAAAGATCCTCATAATAAAGCCGTGTACACACACCTCACTGAACTGTTTGTGTGTGTGTGTTCAGATCATCAGCTGGTGGTACAGTGTTCGGACATCGGCGTCCCACAGCAGCGCCAGCGGCCACACCGGCCGCAGCAACGGCCAGTCGGAGGTGGCGGCCCACGCCTGTGCCAGCATGTGTGATGAGATGGTGGTGCTGTGGAGGCTGGCAGTGCTGGACCCCACCATGAGCCCATGCAGGTCAGACCATCAGAGGTTACCCAGGTTACACACAGGGACTTTTTATGTGGTGATGAAATATGTTAAATCCAACGGATCTGAGCACATTCAATCACACAATGAATCACCCTGTTTACACCTGGCATTAACATGTGTCTCCAGTGTCTAGATTGAAATCCCATCACTTGTTTGAGCAGGTAAATTTAAAAAAAAGAAGAAAATAAATAGTAGAAGAGGAAGAGAAAATGGTAGCCATCCATGAAGTTGTCAGACTAGTCTGTTTTGGAATTTGGAAACCGTAGCGTGCCGCGTTGACGTGTTTCCGCATGCATAGTTTTTTGCGGATACAGGATACATTGCCGTTTACACTTGTTTTCAATGTGGTTACAACGCAATCCGTCCTCAATGTGTCTTGAGTGCGTTTACACCTATACTTTCATGAGGTCAAGCACTATCCGATTGCAATCCGATCACTGAAAACGCATGTTGATTCCAGGTGTAAACGGGGTGAATGATTGACTGCATCAGACAACACAGTTAAAGGGATATTCCGGCGTAAGTTTAACCCATGGTCGAACGCACAGTGAGACTAAGTAGAACCCAACCTCCAGAGATCAAGTTTGCCGACCGCAAGCTTCTCGAGTTGTAGCGACTTCAGCACAGACAGCCAGATGGTAAAATACTGCTGTCTATGGAGCCAAGAGCCAACTGTGATCAAAAAAGCCACTCATAGCCACAGAACAGCACCAAACTTCATTAACTGAAACAGGGTCCCAGCCCATAATACGAGGCATCAAACAGCCGCTAGCTTTGCCTGATTTCTATTTACAAAGGACAAAAACACAACTCACCCACTCTCCTCCAGCTGCTTGCTAGTTGTGGGAAGTCGATTACCGAATGCATCAGTGTTCCTCTCTTTTTCTAACAATAACTAGCGAGTGTTAACAGGGAAATGAAGTTGAGTTGCTCAAACTACCACAGTCAGCAAAGCGTGCTGCATTTTTGGAACCAAGCGTCACTGGACTCCTTACTTTTCTACTGCACTCGGTAATGGACTCGTCAGGGCTTCCGCACTAGTAGCAAGCGGCTGGAGGAGAGTGGGTGAGTTGTGTTTTCGTCTCTTTTCAATAGAAACCAGGCAAAACTAGTGGTTGTTTGATGCCTCGTATTATGGGCTGGGACACTATTTGTACTGTTGATGAAGTTTGGTGCTGTTCTAAACATTACTTGTGGCTGTGAGTGGCTTTTTTGATCACGCTTGGCTCTTGGCTCCATAGACAGCAGTGTTTTACCATCTGGCTCTCTGTGCTGAAGTCGCTACAACTAGAGAAGTTTGCGGTCGGCAAACTGGATCTCTGGAGGTTGTGTTCTACTCTGTCTCACTGTGCGTTGGTTAGACCATGGGTTAAACTTGTGCAGGAATATCCCTTTAAAACGGTAGTAATATGAACACGGGGCTGGTGAAGAGGAATAAAGGCTGTTTGCTCCTTCCCAGGCGTCTGGAACTGGCGGTCCAGCTGAAGCAGTGGCACCTCAAGGTCATCGAGATCGTGAAGCGGGGGCAACACCGCAAGTCTCTGGACAAACTGTTCCAGGGCTTCAAGCCGGCCGTGGAGTCCTGCTACTTCAACTGGGAGGTGGCCTACCCACTGGACGGCATCACCTACTGCAGCGCCGATAAGAAGAGCACCCCGTTTTGCTGGTCCAGGGCGGTGCAGCATCAGAGAGGAATCAAGGCCGCCGCGGGGGGAGGCGGGGATTCCTCCGAACCAGGAGGGAGAGGCGACGGCGGAGCTGCGGGAGACTTCAAAGGAAGAGGAGGCGGATTGTCTCAGCAGGAAGTGGCGGTGCGACCCAAAGAGACCATCCTCACCAAGAGGAAGGGTCTCTCTGTGAGCGGAGGGGGAGGGATGCTGGTCCGTCTCGGCGGGGGGGTCTCTCTCTCCCTGGAAGACGGAGGAGGGAAGTGCATGTACAAAGGGCCCGGCTCCTCCTCGGGGGGGAAGCTGAAGCTGACGCAGGGAGGCGGGAAGGGGGCTTCGGTAGGAGGCACCGGAGGGAGCGGGGGGCTGGCGGGGGGCAAGCACGCCAGCGCCAAGCGGAGAACCAGCAGCGAGGACAGCTCCCTGGAGCCCGACCTGGCCGAGCTCAGCCTGGACGACGGCTGCAGCCTGGCCCTGGGGGCGGAGGCCAGCAACACCTTCGAGTTCCTCCCCCCGCCGCCGGAGATGCTGCCCTCCCCCAGCCCGCTGCTCAGAGACTCACGCAAGTACAGCAGCAGCAGCGGTGGAGGAGGAGGAGGAGGAGGAGGGGGCAAGGTGTTCGAAGCCAAGCGCGTCGGTCACGGCTCGGCCCCGCTCCCTGCCGCCGCCGCCGAGCCCGCCGCCCCACCCTGCTTCCCCGCTAAAGAGACGGTGCTGGTGGTCATGGACGCGCCCGCCGCCGCGGAGGAAAAGGAGGCGGAGCTGGAGGCGGAGTCCGTCCAGAACAGAGATGAAGATGTAGACTCGGCCGGCAGCAACCAGCCATCCACCTCCCCCGCCACCACCGCGGCGCGACCGGGCACCACCCAAACATCCGCCAAGACGCCGAGGGGCCGCAGGGAGACGGCGGCCGCTGGAGCTGCGGCGGCGGCAGGGGGGGCAGCGGTGGTGGTGGTGGTGGCGCCAGGCGGGGCTGCAGCTCCACCTGGACCAGCCAACCAAGGAGCAGAGGCAGCAGGCGGAGCTGCGGGCGGAGAAGCCGTGGGCGAGGACGACTATCAGGCGTACTACCTGAGCGCTGCCTCAGAGGAGGGAGGCGACAGACAGCTGACTGACAATCACCAGGAGGAGGAGCCAGACATCTTCGCAGGGATCAAACCGCTGGAGCAGGAGGGACGCATGGAGGTGAGACTCTACCCACAGCTTCATATGAAGGAATTACTACAGTATAAGATAAGATAAGATTACACTTTATTGTCAGATCACTCTGAAATTTGTCTTGCGTCCCATGACGTTCAAAGTTTCACATAAATAATAACAAAATACCAATAGCATACGTAGCATTAAAGCAAGAGCAAGAGGCAGAATTCCGGCAATTTTTGACCCCTAAATCGCTGTCCTGATGGTCACCCAATGTTGGGGGGGAGCAACAAAACATGACTAGGGAGGGATGTCACGATTACTTGTTTTCACAATTAACCGTGGTATTAAACGCCACAATTAATTAATCGTAAAGATTCCTAAATATTGGCACTTTCCAAAAATGTTCGTTATTGATGTCAATTTACGTAACACTGAATTGGTGGGAATTTAAATGTCATTTGTAAGAAAAAAAAAAGATATAATAAATAATAATAAACTTAAACATTTGGTATAGATGACAATTAATGACTTTAATATTTCAAACATTTACCCTGGGGGATTAATAATTGGCCATATATTAATAGATACTTAAAATATTTGTGTATATTAGACATATAATCATATTTTGACTATATTTGATTTTACACATTCATAGTGTTGTGAAATTAATTAATGCATAATAATCGTGATAATCGTAATACTGTGATTATATTTCTGACAATGTTCGTACCAAGAAAATCTGTAAACGTGACATCTCTAAACGTGACTAAAATTGATGCAGGTAAACCAGAGTTACACCATAGCAACAACGCTAACCTATGGGGGCAATTCTTTCAACCACAACAAAGACTCAAAAAACAATCAAATATCTATGGTACATGACTGGAATCCTTAGAGACACCACTGAACTCATATTCATTAGATTCACATGACGTCACTGTGTTTCTGCGCCGCCATATTTGTTTCCGTATCAGGGCAATCTGGGCACAGATCACAGCGTCACGTTACCAGAACAAGTGGAGTAGTAGGAGGAAATCAGCAAGAGACCGAAAATTGACATTATTTGAAAGATGCCAGGATTATATTGTGCTGTTGACTGTGATAGCAGTCGCCAAAGAAACCCCGGACTGCAGTTTTATTCCATCCCAAAAGACGTAAAGTTATAGGCGGAATAAATAGTTGACTGCAGGCAGTCTATCAGTGGCAGCGTGGGCTGTGACAAGTCTCACAAAAAGAGGGGATTCACTTTTTTTAAATAACATGGATACATTGAATTCTGCATTTTGATTACTTTCTTATTAATTACTCACTGATTCTGCATTCAGTCTTTTATTTCTGTATAACAGACCGTTGCTAAGTAAAACGGGCCGTTGCTAGGGACACCACTCTGATCAGCGGAGCAGGGCAGAAGAACTATCAAGGATTTTTACCAGCTTCAGACTAATTGTGATGTTAGAAAAATGACTTGTAGCTTGTTAGAGGGAGAGTGGAGGCTCTCTGCCTCCCTCACCGCTGCTGGAACCAAACCTGCGATCAGAGCGGACAGAGTGGACGGGCCAGCGCAGTGTCACAGCTGTGACCAGCTGTGTCTGTGCCACCGCGAGTCCGTGACACAAACGTGTCCCGTATTCCGTAGTCTCTTATGACAGACAGGACGACATAAATGCGCACATCGTAACATTTACATGATAATTCATCAATCTACTGATTGATTATCAAAAGCTCGTTGAAAACAACTACACACGAGTCGACAGGAGGAGGGTGAGGAGCAAACAGCGGAGAAGTGACCGGACTAAGGACTTTGATCAACATTACGTATCAAATTAATTAATTAATTCATAAACTGTGTAATAAGTGGGATAATATAGAGTTTGTCTGTTGTTATAGAGATATAAACCCAGACAGGATGTATGAAACCCTGTCATTTTGTCAAGAAACTGTCATTTCCATCCTGCGGTTTGCATGCTGTCATATGAGGAGACCTGTCAAATCGGACACAAATATGGCGGCGGTCCCTTCGACGTGACGTCACTGCAACCCATGAATAGTGTACAGTATAAACAGTATACACTTTGTGTTTTTGCATGTAGTCACTCACCTCAGATAGATAGATAAATAAACGGTGGAGCAGTGCAGTGGTAATGTCCATAATATCTCCGACCATTTATTTTTGTAAAGAAATCATCACAACAAGGAAAAAGTGTTTGTTTCTGTGGCGGGGAGAGCAGGCGCTCTGTGATCAGATAGTAATGTCTTTCCAGGACGTTTCAGAGTTCGGCTGTCTGAGGTGAGTGGCTACATGCAAAAACACAAAGTTTATACCGTTTATACTGTACACTATATGAGTTCAGTGGTGTCATAAGGATTCCAGTCATGTACCATAGATATTTGATTGTATTTTGAGTGTTTGTTGTGGTTGAAAGAATTGCCCCCATAGGTTAGCGTTGTCGCTATCCCTAGCGCCGTCTAGCCATGGTGTAACTCCGGTTTGCCTGCAGCAATTTTAGTCAGGAATTCTCCTTTAACTGAGCAACAGCTCCACTTGTAATTCAGTATCCATGTTGTATTCACCATGGGTGGTTGAGGCTGATAAGACCCAATCAGGGAGTGACTGTGGGTGTCTGTGTCATAGTTTGTATGACAGGTCTCAGTGTTTGCCCATTCAGACAACAACTCACTCTACACCCCAGAGTTTTTAACCTACAGTGGGCTCCCAGAAGTATTTCCATTTTTGCTCCTGTTCATGGGGACATAGCCTTAATGACATGTGCTCTCAATCCCTCTTAAAAACATTTGTGTGCATCTATTTTTTAACAGCAAAGTTTGCAAATGTAAAAAAGAGACCGGATCTGCTGCTGGAGGGTCCACTGCTGTAAATCTGCTGAAACGGTGTTTACTGGCTGCCGCTGACACCAGACACCAGAGATGAAACATTACTGCTGTACTGATATGTGTGTGTGTGTGTGTGTGCGTGCAGGTGCTGTTTGCGTGTGCCGAGGCGCTCTACGCTCATGGCTACAGTAACGAGGCGTGCCGGCTGGCCGTGGAGCTGGCCAGAGACCTGCTGGCCAACCCCCCGGACCTGAAAGTGGAGCAGCCTCAGACTAAGGTAGCCAGTCACAAGATCCAGCAGCCAGGAACACATTCCTCTCCTCTCTCCATCAGTGTCAGTCTGCAAACTCATCAACATTTCAAACTGTGGAGTACGATATTTAATCTTTCCTCATGAAGACCACCATATTCTGTTGATATCTCTTTTATTATTGCTTATGCACCAAGGCACAATTTGATCTAAAGTGGGCCTAACCAGTAAAACAATAGCATGATAACCTATAAATATATTTTTAAATTCCTCTGTTTTAGTACATTATTAAGATGTTTACAGTTAACGAACTATCCTTTTACAAAACATATTATGAACCACCTGAAATTTCTTGATGAAAATATGTGCAATTTCAAATTTTCACACTTCAGATTCATGCTGAGGGCCGGATTGGACCCACTGCCGGGCCGGTTTTGGCCCGCGGGCCGCATGTTTGACACCCCTGCTGTAGAGGAAAAACTGAAAAATGATTGAACTTTTTCAAACATCTGCTGCTCCAGCATATTTTCACATAGAGACTCCATTTAAAGGGATAGTTCAACATTTGGGCAAATTCGCCCATTGCCATAATCCCTATTGTCATAGGGGTAGGTTCATTACCTTTAATTGTCGGTGCATTGCCGTGGCAACCTCTGAGTGCCAGAGCCACAGCTGAGGCCAATCAATTAATACACCCGCTATACAACTCTCTTTTTTGTAGTGTTAGTGTTACCATGCCAATTGTAAATGATTATGAAAAAGGAAAGAATTCCATCACATGTATTATTTTCCACGTTCCATCTTCATTATACCCTCTCTTGTTGGATTTAGGGTAAGAAGAGCAAGGTGTCCACCAGCCGTCAGACACAGGTGGCCACTAACACGCTGTCGAAAGCCGCCTTCCTCCTCACCGTCCTCAGTGAACGTCTAGAGCTCCACAACCTGGCCTTCAGCACCGGCATGTTTTCCCTGGAGCTCCAGAGACCGCCGGCGTCGACCAAAGCTCTGGAGGTCTGTCTCTCTCTCTCACACACACACACACACACACACACACACACACACACACACACACACACACACACACACACACAAACTCTGTATGCACTACTGGTTGAAAAAAAAAAAAAAAAGTGAAAATTGAAATAATGATATTTGGTAAATGCAAACATGTAAATTAACTATAAAAGAAGCCTTTAAGGTGGGCACTGCTTTTTGATTGGTGCTTTGTTAAAAGGGTTTCCTCCATTACTTCTAGTACAGTGGCCGACAAGGGCAAATGATCTGCAACAGCCCAAAACACTTCCATGAGAAGACACGAGCTTAGAAATGATGCATACAAATTGAGACCGGACTCAAATAAGAGTGCATGATGCAGAGATGGCGCGAGATCGTAGCGGAAATAATGAAAGTAATGGCAAACAAACACTGCATATCTCCAAAATCAGGCAGGTTTCCAGGATGCCAAGTCGCCTACTCATTTTAATGTAACAATTGCCGATGAGAACCGGTGTCAAAAAGGAAAAAAGGAAGAAAAAAAGAAACAATCGATCACGGACTTCATGATCGATTACCATGGCAACGAACGAAGCTTCGAAGCTTCGATTTTTTTGGGTCAGCCCTAGTGTAAAGTAAAACAAAGAGCATCTGAGGAAAACTGTGAGATAAAATAGATCATAGGATGACATCACTTAAAAGCAAGTCTGTAAAAGTGGGTTTTAAGAAGTTATTTAAAAGACAAAACGAACACATGAACAGCAAAAGAGCTGCAAATCCAGAAACCATGCAACAACAAGAACACATCAACCCCCAACACAGATGCAGAAAAGCCCTAAGTGATCCACTAGCACATGTAAAATATCAAACAAACATTTGTTGCCTCTTCACAACAAAGGTTCTTAATATCTAGACCTCAGGGTTTCATTTCATATGAAGGCTGGAATACATTTTTACTCACCACTTTTTGTGGCGTATCCACAGAAGAATCTGAGTGCTTGACCTGACTGTGTTGTTTGTCACAGTCTTGTTACGTCACTCTGAATAGGTGTTTGAAAGTTTGTGAACCTCTTGAGTCATTTGGATTTTTGATTTTCTTATTTTATCGTTGCCTGTTTTTGTTATGAAAAGTCAGGCTTATGTTGATCAATCCATGTCCTTGTTTGGAGAGAACTGTGTGTGTAGCCAGCAGACTATGTGAAACATGGAATCAGAGTATTTGTGAACCCCAGCTGCACTGGTAAAGTCAAGTAGGTAGACTCAGGTGTGGGTGCTCAAGTAATGAATTAAGCCGACCAATCAAATGAAGCATCCTTAGGAAAGGCTTTTGTAAGATCTGTAAGACAAATCTTTACACATGGAGGACACTCAGCATCACCACTGGACTGCCATTAAACTTTGACCAAGAAGCAGCAGAAGGAGAATAAATCAGGTAGAGGCCAACCCACTCCAGACTGCTCTGGCAGCATCTGGGATGTACATGCTTCAACAATCAAACGGAAAGTGAATAGACATTCATGGGAGAGTTGCTAGAAGGAAGCCTCTGCTTTCAAGAAAGAACAAAGTTGCAAGAACTAGTTCAAACTTGTCACAAACGATTACTTGTTTTCACAATTAATCGTGGTATTAAACGTCACAATTAATTAATCGTAAAGATTCCTAAATACCGTCACTTCCCAAAAAAGATTATGTCAGAACCATATCGGCAGATGTGCACCAAAATAAAGGTAAATGCACAGATACTGGTCCATTTATCTAACGTAACATTGAATTGGTAGGAATTTAAATGTTAGCGTGTCATTTGTATTTTAAAAAAACAATGAAATAAAACAAAAAATTATTAAAATAAACGTAAATTTGGTATTGATGACAATTTAGGACCTGAATATTTCAAACCCTTCCCCTGGTGGGTTAATAATTGGTCATATATTAATAGATACTTGAAATATTTTGTGTAAACAATGAGTAATGTAATTATATTTTGACTATATTTGATTTGACACATTCATAGTGTTGTGAAATTAATGAATGCATAATAATCGTGATAATCGTAATACCGTGATTATTTCTCTGACAATAATCGTACCAAGAAAATGTGTAATCGTGACATCCCTAAGCGCTGTAAATGTTGTCATTTTGAAATGGGCTTCCTTATTCCTTCATAAACACCTGTGTGTAGTATAGATGTTGTGTGTAGACATGCTCATGTACCACACATACTGACCGTGTGTGTGTGTGTGTGTGTGTGCTGCCCAGGTGAAACTGGCCTATCAGGAGTCAGAGGTGGTGTCTCTGCTGAAGAAGATCCCTCTGGGCCTGGTGGAGATGTCGGCCATCAGAGAGAGAGGCGAGCAGCTCCGAGACGGAAACTTCTGCGATTACCGGCCTGTGCTGCCTCTCATGTTGGCCAGCTTCATCTTCGATGTGCTGTGTACCCCAGGTAAGTACCAATACTGGTTTACAGGAGCTTTCAATTGAAGGGTAAGACTGCAACAACAAAAAATGTTGTCCAGTTTGAACTTCTGTCTGGTAGGATGTTAGGGAGAGAGAGGGAGAGTCAGACCAGTGTATACATCAACCACAAGGCCAGGATGTCCCTGGATAGTTAGAATAATAGAACAAGTTATTATGAAAGTTTGAGTAAAGATGTTTTAAATGTGAACTTCAAGAATTAACATCCCTTTCACTTTTCTCCATATTGTTTGTGCAGTTGTATCTCCAACGGGTTCCCGTCCACCGAGCCGCAACAGGAACAATGAGATGCCTGGTGATGAGGAGCTGGGCTTCGAGGCTGCCGTGGCTGCACTTGGTAAAAATAAAGATCATCAGACCATCTGGATTAGATTTTCTCTCTCAGTGTTGAGTTTTCCTCACCTCAGCATGTTTCTCTTTGTCTGTATCTGACCCTGTCTCCTTCACTCACTACGTTTACATGCAGTCAATATTCGGGTTAAGGTCATTATTCCGGTTTCTGAAACATTAAGAATAACCTGTTTACATGCGTGAGCAAACAGGGTTATTCCTGTATACATGGTATTTGTAATCATTTGGGATATTCCGATCAAAACAGCAATGCGTGTCGTTTCCGCTTCTTCTTCCTGTATCCAAAAACAACAACGTAACTGTTTGCTCACCTTTTTGTAGATCTCACTATCCCTGTACTTTCTACCGTCTACAAAAGACATGATGTTTATGTCTTTCACCACTTATGAAGTGATGTGTTTCCTCCTTGCTCCAAAAGTGTGGTGTTATGTTGCGTTGCGCCATGTTTACAACAAATAGTTCCAAAGATTCCTTGCGAATAGAACATGCGCAAAACACATATTAATGTTCCTTTAGATGGGGATATCCCATCGATAGGCGTATACATGACCAAATATTGGGGTTAGAAACCCAGGGGTCATTTTCGGGTTTTTAAAAACCGGAATATGAGCATATTCCGGTTTTTCAAAGGGTGATTGGTGTTTACATGGCCGTGAACAACCGGGTTATTGCTAATATCCCGGTTATGGAAGGGTTACTGACATGTAAACATAGTCACTGCTTCACCTGTTCCACCTCTTCATGACTCTGCCCTCAATGCGTCCGCAGGTATGAAGACCACAGTCAGCGAGGCGGAGCATCCTCTGCTGTGTGAAGGAACCAGGCGGGTCAAGGGCGACCTGGCTCTGGCTCTCATGATCACCTACAAGGATGACCAGAGCAAGCTGAAGAAGGTAACCAAACCAAAGCGCAGAGTTTTCTCCAGCTTCCCTCAGCTCTGACCAGCATCTCGCCGTCATTCAGGTCATTTCTTACCACAGCTGCTTCACTGTCCACTACCTGCTGACACACACCGAGGGAGCAGCTGGTGAACATAGTGGAGCTTTTAGCTGCTGAAGAGCCAGGTGTTTGTTCAGGAGATGCTTAAACATTTATTCAAAGTGTTGATCCGTGACAAGATCCAAAAACCAAAAACCATCTCAGTGTAGTTTACATCTCATCTCACAGGCTCAGTCATTCAGATCAGAGGGATTTTTTTATTTAACCTTTATTTAACCAGGCAGAATCATTAAAGCAATCATTGAAGCAAGCGATCCGGTGGTTTTGGCTAACTTCTTGTCAGCAGATGGAGTTAGCAGTCCCCGCCCTCGTCCCTACGTCACCACATTCACGCGCATCCCTTGGCTGCACACACAGAGAGGACCGCCCCTTTAAGCCGTTCTCTCTCCTCATTGGATAAAGGTTGTAGGATACAAGGAAAGTTTTCTCCTCGGTTTACAGCAGAGCAGAGTGACTGACAGACCCGTGTTTCAGACCAAACACTCTATAAGTGATTGTTGTCGGAAGATAGAACTATTTAAGACTTATATTAACACAAACATTCTGCTTACTTCTGCTTTAAAGATTTCAGGTGAAACACTCAAGGGGGCAGTTGTCGGTCTGAGAAGTGAAGCTCACTTCCGCGTTCAAAAACCTGCAATCCCCTCGGCTGTCGCTGGGGGCTGGCTCCAGAAGGGAGCAACTCCAATCGAGCCCCATGTTAAAATAGCCGATTTTACAGCTTAAAAAAACATATTTACAGCCTGGTACATTTTATTTTTTTGGTCTCAACCGATAGTTTCTACCCCCGCACACACTCTGAGGGGGGTGAATTTTTTTAAAGCCCTTCCGTTTTACTATTATTAGGTTTAAAGTTCTGGCCAATTAGGGCGCAGAACCGTTGAGTGACAGGTCCGGGGACCGCTGCTACGAGGCCAGTGGGCGGGTTCTCGGCCGGCCAACGGCCGCACCGCTCCAAATATGGCAAGTAGAATCCAACATGGCGCAGTTCAAACCCCCGTAGTAGCGGCACAAAACAGACTCCTCCAAACCAATGGGTGACGTCACGGGTGCTACGTCCATTCTTTTTACAGTCTATGGAAACACTCAGATAAATCAAATCCTAAAAGACTGGATGAAGGGTTCCAGGGAGCAGGGCTTAGAGCTGTCACTGTTTTGTTGTGACATCACAAAGTTACAGAAATCCTGACGACTGGTTTTAAGGCTCAGTTTCTGAATAGAGGCTGTGTTCATTTCTCTGTGGACTGAGGCTTTGATACTTTCACTGTGTTGATGTAGAACCTAGAGCTGCTTTATAATCAAAGGCCAAATGAACATCTACCTTTTATACTGTATGAGGCCTTTAATGTTTCTAAGTAACTTATTCACCCTCTGTCTGCTTCCCTCTCCCCGCCTTCATCCTCAGATACTGGATAAGCTGTTGGACAGGGAGAGTCAGACCCACAAGCCTCAGACTTTGAGCTCCTTCTACTCCAGCAAGCCGGCAGCCGGCAGCCAGCGCAGCCCGTCCAAACACACGGCCCCCGGCCACGGCAGCAGCGGAGTGAGCGGAGCCACCGGCGGCGTCTCCAAACACGCCCCCTCGTCTTCCTCCGCGGCCAACGTGGCGCCGTCTTCCTCCAGCTCCTCGTCCGCTGTGACGCTGGCCGGAGAGGAGGTGGCCCACCAGGCCGAGCTGAACCCGGTGCAGAACAGCACGGCGGCGGAGAGCACTGCAGAGACCAGGGAGCACGGTGAGAACCCCCCACCTACAGTACAACACCACCAGCTCTTATGCTGCGTTCATAACAACTCGGAGGTCGGAATTCCCAACCCGGAAATTTCCGACATCATTGCGTTCACGCTGCAGGAACTCGGAAGAAAAAACTTCCGAGTTGTCTTGAACGCAGCATTATGATACTGTTGATCTACAGCAGTTTCATGCTTTGAGAACAGTTGCCACAGCAACAACAACATTTTTGAAAACATGTTTATTGTTACTGCTGGGAGACTCTTGACTTGATTGATTGATTTCCTGTGCTGTCGGGTGTAAGATTTGAGAGCTCAAATCTTTGCAACAATGGAAGTGTTTCCCTGGGACACGGTGCTTTTAACTTCAACTTACAACTGGGCAGTGAATACAGGAGCATCCTGCCAGCTTCGTTTGTCACTGTTTTCTTTTGAACCTAGTTCTGTGCCTTCATTGTGAGAGAAAGTGAGAGAGAGGAGGATTAGGTGCAAGGAGCCACGAGTTGGACTTCTACAGTTAATTACAACTTCATGATCCAGAAACACTCCTGTCATGTTGTAGGACTGAATTTGCAGCGTTTCCATTTATTTGCATGTGTTGTCTTAAAGGGAAATTTCAAAATTTTGGCAAATTCGCCTATTGCCATAATCCATATAGTTTTAGGAGTAGGTTCATTACCTTTAATTGTCGGTGCAAGCTGTTTTTAGATCGGCGGAGCAGAGACGCTAGCTGCGTGGTATTTCTACGTTTCCCTCATCCAACTACATACACAATTCAACAACTCCAAAACACTCTAGTGGACAAGTAGTGACCTGCACATTCACCACACTATGAGATAATAACGTATGATTATGTAGCATTACGACACATGAAACAAATACTAAGAAATACTTGTTTTTGAAATCACTCCACCCAGCAGCCGTGTCAGAAATGTATTTCCAGCTACGCATTTCCCTCTAAAACAACTCCATCTTGTAACGTTCTGTTATTGTCTCATAGCGTGGTGAATGTGCAGGTCACAACTTGTCCACGAGAGCGTTTTGGAGTTGTTGGATTGTGTATTTAGTTTGATGAGGGAAACGTGGAAATACCGTGCAGCTCGCGTCTCTGCTCCGCCGACCTAAAAACAGCTTGCACCGACATTTAAAGGTATTGAACCTACCCCTAAAACTATAGGGATTCTGGCAATAGGCGAATTTGCCAAAATGTTGAAATATCCCTTTAAAGGGGAACTATGCAAGATTTTTAACTAAGATACTGTATGTACAGGGAGAATGGAGGCTCTCTGCCTTCCACCTAGTGTCTCTTGGCTGAAAACCAACCATGTAAGATCAGAGCCTCCGACCCGGTGTCCCGGATGTCGTCTCCCGGATGTCGTCAGGTTACGTCACCATGACGTAACCTGTAGTCTCTTGTTTATGACAGATACGGGTCACAATGTGTATGTTAATGTAGTCTTATCTGATATATAAAGTTATCCACCGCTTTGTTGAAAACAAATGCGCGTGGCCAGGGTGGGATGGAGGAGGTTAGCTGTGAGTTTTTACAGTGTTTTTACAAACTGTAGTGGGAGCTCCATAGAGAAAAAAGTGTCCAAAACAGCAAATAAGTGACTGGATTTGCCTTTAAGTCGAACAGCGTTTTGCTCTCACAGCCACTGTAGCTGCTTCCATATCAGAGAGTAGGGCTGCTCGATAGAGATGTTTTCTGTCAACTTTTGTTTTACCTCAGAAAAACATCTCTGAACCAGCTCCATGCTCCGTTAGAATTCTCAACAGGGATGAAAATTAAAATTAAAACCCAACCCGGCCCAACCCACAGGTGTTGAAGCCCGGACCTGAAGTGGCCCGACTCATTGGCATTATTTCTTGCCCCAAACCAGTGTGTCCAGTGGAGTTTTGCAGAAAAATATACAGTATATCGCAATGTTAGGTTTCTTCCAATGTCATGCAGTCGTATTAGGGAGTCACTCTGTGGTACCATGGATGGAGTCCTTTGATAGACATAGTCCTTTGTTTCCTGTCCTCCCAGTATCAGATGGACCTCCATCAACAAGTGACCAGCAGAACGAAACGGCTCCGTACAAGCTGGAGGCCACGGTGCCCAGTCGACTGGCTCTGGGGGCGCGCTGTGGGTACAGCCAACGCTGCTGGGGCTCACCTGTGAGGCAGAAGAAGAAACACACAGGTACACACTTCGCCCACATTATCTCATGTCGGTCTTTGCTCAGTAACATCACATCGGCTCATGTTAATGATGGGAGACATGGTGTTCTTGGTGTCTGGACAGGCATGGCGAGTATCGACAGCAGCGCTCCAGAAACGACATCGGACAGCTCCCCCACCCTGAGCCGCCGGCCGCTCAGGGGGAGCTGGGCGGCCACGTCTTGGGGGCGGGGCCAGGACAGCGACAGCATCAGCAGCTCGTCATCAGACTCACTGGGCTCCTCCTCCTCCAGCGGCTCGCGCAGGGCAGGGGGCGGGGCCAGAGCCAAGAGCACTGACACCAGCAGGTAAAACATGTCGGGACTTCTATAGAGCAAATACAATCACAGTGATAATAATAACTAGAAAATTTCCTCTGGGAAATTGTGATAGGGCCACGGGGGCTACTGCCTGAGCTGCCATCTCTGTCAACATGGGAATCAAACCCACAACCTCATGTTCAAGACAGAGCTAATCAGACAGACACATGAGCACTGACCTTTTAGTCCAGGCAATTTAGCTCATTTTGGACCCAAATATAGAACTAATTGTCACAGAAGGTTTTTCACCATACATCATTTCTATGAGGTGTCTAGAACAACATACTAAAAGTCCTAAGAAATCCTAGTTGGGGAAATATGTTTAATTCGCATCATTATTTACTGTATAAGTCTATGGTGCCGACAACAATACACCCCAATGGAGCTATTTTTTTCCTTTACTCCTATCACAATGAAACTTTACATGATGAAAGTATCCATGAAATGTAACATTTTTTATATTACAAGTTTCTTTGGAAATTAATTTGAATATGCAAATGAGCCTTACACTAATCAAATATGCCCAAAATACACCCGAATAGGCTTCTTTTTTTCCTTTACTCCTACCACAATGAAACATTGCACAATGAAAGTAGACATTAAAAGTAACATTTTTTGTATTACAAGTTTCTTGGAAAATGAATTTGAATATGCAAATGAGCAATACACTAATGGAATATGCCCAAAATACACCCGAATAGGCTTGTTTTCTTCCTTTACTCCTACCACAATCACACGTCACACAATAAAAGTATACATGAAAAGTAACATTTCTGAATTTCAAGTTTCAAGTTGGAACCATTGCAATGAGTCTGGAAACATTATTTTAAGGCCGAAAAAACTGCAATGTTACTTTAACTTATTGAATGGAATGTGTTAGTTATTTGGCCCCTGTCGCTGCTTGCGGCTTTATGGCTTCTTGGCCATAAGTCAATTAGTTTTGAGCTCATTTACATATTTAAAATAGATTTTCCAAGAAACTTGAAATACAGAAATGTTACTTTTCATGTATACTTTTATTGTGTGAAGTGTGACTGTGGTAGGAGTAAAGGAAGAAAATAAGCCTACTCGGGTGTATTTTGGGCATATTCCATTAGTGTATTGCTCATTTGCATATTCAAATTCATTTTCCAAGAAACTTGTAATATAAAAAATGTTACTTTTAATGTCTATTTTCATTGTGTAAAGTTTCATTGTGGTAGGAGTAAAGGAAAAAAAGAAGCCTATTCGGGTGTATTTTGGGCATATTTGATTAGTGTAAGGCTCATTTGCATATTCAAATTAATTTTCAAAGAAACTTGTAATACAAAAAATGTTACATTTCATGGATACTTTCATCATGTAAAGTTTCATTGTGATAGGAGTAAAGGAAAAAAAATAGCCCCATTGGGGTGTATTGTTGTCAGCACCATAGACTTATACAGTAAATAATGATGCGAATTAAACATATTCCCCCAACTAGGATTTCTTAGGACTTTTAGTATGTTGTTCTAGACACCTCATAGAAATTATGTATGGTGAAAAACCTTCTGTGACAATTAGTCTGTCGTAAAACGCTATTTTGCCTGGACTATTTGCAGCTATTTCATAGCTGTAGGGGCCAGTGCCTCGGTGCGTTTGCCCCGTGGCCCTAATAAACTATAAATGGGACATCAAAGGGACATTGTGTAAGTTCTCCTGTTATCTGTTCACGAAAATCGATTATTTCGTTCAAAAATCTCTTTTTCATTAATCAGTAATCCCCCCCATCAACAAACTAAAGTTTTCCTTTCAGCTCTGAATTAGCCGTTCATATCATTCATATCTACATGGAGCGGGTAAGCTCGGTGCTGGCTGCCATGTGGTGTCGCCATGTTTTTACGTTCAGTTGGAAACGACGGAAACTCACTGGAGACACCGGAGCCGTCGGCTCAGGTTGAGGTGGCGTCTGTGAAAAGTCACCGTGGTAACGCAGTGAGGACTGTGAGGACTGCATGTGAATGCTGCATTCAGGTGCAGTCGGAAAAACGGCCGTCGGTAATAAACCAGATGTCTTTTTAGTCACAGAAGTCCAGAGAAAGCTGGTAAAATGTGGGTCAGGTCAACAATATGAAATCGCCATGACAACATATTGTCATGTGTATTGTTTTGCCTCGTGCTGACGGACTACTTGTTTACATAGAGGCTTGTTTATGCCGTTACGTGCAGCGGCTGTTGTCCGTCTGCCGTCTGCCCAATTTCATGTGAATGCAGCATGAAAAATATGACTGAGTTGCTTGTGATATACAACCACAACACTAGATGGGAGGAATTCTTACACAATGTACCTTTAACAAAAACTGCTCTGTTTTCTGCAATTTAAAAATCAGATTTATTTCTATTAATTCGCTTCTCCCTGTGTCCAGGTACAAGGGGCGACGTCCAGAGTGCCACGCCCCCCACGTGCCCAACCAGCCGTCAGAGGCAGCAGCCCACTTTTACTTTGAGCTGGCCAAGACCGTTCTCATCAAAGCGGGAGGGAACTCCTCCACCTCCATTTTCACCCAGCCCTCAGCCAGCGGGGGCCACCAGGGGCCCCACAGAAACCTGCACCTGTGTGCCTTTGAGATCGGCCTGTACGCTCTCGGCCTCCACAACTTCGTCTCGCCCAACTGGCTGTCCAGGACCTACTCCTCCCATGTGTCCTGGATCACAGGTGAGGACAAGTGGCGGCGGCAGAGAAGAGAAAAAGATAGACAGGGACAGATAAGAGTTGAAACGTCCAGACTCAGGTTTTTTTAATCCGGTTTGTTTTCACCTCTCAGGCCAGGCCATGGAGATCGGCAGCGCTGCCCTCAACATTTTGGTGGAGTGCTGGGATGGTCACCTCACCCCTCCAGAGGTGGCGTCGCTAGCGGACCGAGCATCACGGGCCAGGGACCCCAACATGGTCCGGGCGGCGGCGGAGCTGGCCCTGAGCTGCCTGCCTCACGCTCACGCCCTGAATCCTAACGAGATCCAGAGAGCCCTGGTGCAGTGCAAAGAGCAGGTACTGTGGGAGAGGGGAGAAGGACTGATCCACATGTTGCTGAACACATCAGACATTATTAGGGATGTCTGATATTGAAATTCTTTGCCGATATCCGATATGCCGATGCTGTCCAACACTTAAATTCCAAGAACGATACCGATATGCATGGTTTTTATCTCTCAAAACATCACATATCTGCTGTCAGGAATTAACACATTATGCCCACTTTTATTTATTTATTTATTTATTTAGTGGGGGGCTTTTGCCTTTTAATTGAAAACACAATTAACATAACCAGTTCAAAAAGACGTACAAAGAAATGATTATCAATATGTACAGGAATGAGGGTGTTTGACAACCACAAGGTGCTTATTATTATTTATTTGGGTATTTACCCACTTAGTTTATTTGTTGCTCTGTTGGTGTTACCTTCAGTTTGTCTCTGTATATGTATATGATTATATAGAGAGATAAAGATTAGTGATAATATGTTAGAATTAATCTATATACTATGTATATACTTATATATTAGAGAGATACAGATTAGTGATAATATATTAGAATAAATCCAGCTAGATAAACTCATGAATTAATTTATTGTATAGATTATAATGACAAGAAAGCTTGATAGATAATTTATGAATAAGGGGTGGGAGTAAATAAGTTTTACTTCTTCCCACTCCTTTTCAGATATGAAAAAATAAACAAACAAAAAAAAGAAATTATCTTCATTTTCAATTATTTATTTATTTTTTTGTTCATATGTTGTCTTTGCAAAGTTTTTATTTGTTTTGTCTGTCCATTACTGTATTATGTTTTATTTCTTTTAACATGTCTGAAATAAACTGAAACTAACTAACAAAGAAGTTTTTCAGTTCATAGCAACCTGCTACTTCCTCACTTCCTGTCTGTCCTCATCTGTCCCCGTCCCCGTCCCCCTCCAGGACAACGTGATGCTGGAGAAGGCCTGCATGGCCGTGGAGGAGGCGGCCAAGGGCGGAGGCGTGTACCCCGAGGTCCTGTTCGAGGTGGCCCACCAGTGGTACTGGCTGTACGAGCAGTCGGTGGGCGGGGGCTCCGGCCAGCAGAGGGAGACGTCCGGGCGCTGCGGGGCCAACGGAGGCTCGGGCAGGAGGCCCCCGGACTCCAGCTGCGGCGTCCTGGACAGCGGGGCCCAGATGGAGTCCACGGGCGTGGCCACGGTCACGGCCTCGGTGACGGCCGCCGCCGTGGTGCCCGTCATCTCGGTGGGCTCCACCATCTACCAGTCCCACACCATGCCGGGCCAGGCCATGGCCCACCCCCACAGCCATGGTGTGCACCCCTACACCACCATCCAGGCCCACCTCCCCACCGTCTGCACCCCCCAGTACCTGGGACACCCTCTGCAGCACGTCCCCCGCCCCACTGTCTTCCCTGTGTCTGGGGCTGCATACCCACAGGTCGGAGCTCACTACACAGTCAGTGGGCTATTTGATCAATTTCTGATTCATCAATAAGTTGAACTCTTTTCTGTGGATTAGTTAGTTAAATTAGACAATGTGTACGTTTACATGGACTTGAGTATCCTGGTTACGGTCAATATCCCACTTATCATCATTTTCAGGATACTGCGTTTACATGCACACACAGAAACCTGGTTATTAATCCCTGTTTACATGATGAGCACCAGTATCCTGGTGTCTGATCACTGCTTGTTCAGGCCACTTTTTCTATCAGCACTCGATTACGGTGATGTAATTTACATGCACGCTGCTCTCTCTACATTGAAGCCCCTTGATGCACTTTATCATTCTGCTCTTCAATTTATCACAGGAGATGTGTTCCGTACCCATCACTGTGTTCTTTATAACAGGGTTGGATGTTGGTTGTTTTTATTTACAAAACCTTACTTGAAATTTTACCTGTTTATCTTTGTAGTTCTCTTAGTATCAGGACAGAATTAGGGAAGACTGCCTTTCAATTTTTTTCTTTTTTGTGGCGGGGGTGTGTGTGTGTTTGTTTTGTGTGTTTTTCCTTTCCCTCCTCTTTCTTATAAAGAGTATAGCTGGGACCCGGGACAGGGCCTGTGTGTGGTATTAATATTGGTAGAAGCAATAACAGCAGTCGTAATATATCAATAATAACATCAATGATATTGAGAATGATAGGCAAAGTTATAATCATTAATAGGCTACTCACCCTCACCCTCCTTTCTTCTTAGTAATTAGCTAGCAATAGTAACAGTAACAGTGGTTATGGAAACAGAAGACAGAGTAATGAAAACATATAATACAATATAATATAATAGTATATATGCTATGTGACTAAGGTAGAATAATAAATAGTAGTAGTATAGTAGTAATAATAATAATAATAATAATAATAATAATGATAATAATAAATGACTGCCTTTCAATTCTATGCCACTCAAAAGTGGAATAACTTACAAAACTGTCTAAAACTTAATCAACTTATTTCTCTTGATAGCTTTAAGTACTTACTATCAAATGTTCTGCAGTCTGTATGTACGCCTGTGATGTTTATTTAACACAAACTGCACCGATCGCGTTGCAAGTACGGTTCATTCATTTTATATTTAGCAAGAGAGCAACAGATGTCCTCACCTGTAGTTCGAGGGAGAGGTGGATGAAAATATGCAGCCGTGAATGGTGATACAGGATCGCGTCAGTGGAGTTTATGCATTCTGAATGGAGAGCACCTTTAGTCGACTGTGTGTGTGACACATGACGTGTGTTTTTTTCATTGCCCACGCCTGCGAAGATAGTTGTACCTATCAGAAACCGGGATAACGCGTATACATACCATAGTATTCCGTTTCCTTTCAGAGTTCTCCGGATAGCAAAACCGTGTTTCTCAAAACCGGGGTACTGGTGGATCTGGGTTTCTGAAATCAGGATATGATGTTTAGGCACAAACACAAAAACAGATCATAACCGGGATACTCAAGTCCATGTAAACGCACTGATTCAATGGTTTTAATCTCTGGCTGTATATGATTCCGTTTGGAACTTGAATTTGATAAAATATGCCTGTGTGTGTTTGTGCGTGCATGTGTGTGTTCCTCCTCAGGGGATGCATCCGGCCTTCATAGGGGCCCAGTACCCGTTCTCAGTGGCCGCCGGCCCCCAGCCCCCCATGGCAGCCACAGCTGTGACCTTCCCTGGCGTCCCCGTACCGTCCATGACTCAGATCGCCGTCCACCCCTACCACGCTGAGACGGGCCTGCCCCTCAGCACCACTGTAGCAGGTCAGTGGTCAGACACTGTGGAGTTTAAATGTAAATATTAGAGCAACACTTCGAGTCGGTGCTGACCTTCATGTCGTTTGTTTGCGACGGGCAGTCGGCAGCGTCCATGCAGGTCCAACCATCCAGGCCATCCAGGGAGCATCTCTACCCTCACTGTCCTCCCAACCCGGATCACTGGTCAGCACGCCCTTCCCGGTCGAGGACGAGCAGCACAGCCAGCCAATCAGCCAGCAGGGCCTGCACTACCTGCACTCTGCCTACAGAGTTGGTGAGGAGTTTGTGGTTGACGTGTATAGTGTATTTCCTCAATTATAACTCAGTAGGGATGTCACGATAATAGATTTTTTTTGATACGATTATTGTCAGAGAAATAATCACGGTATTACGAATATCACGATTATTATGCATTAATTCATTTCACAACACTATTAATGTGTAAAATCAAATATAGTTAAAATATACATTACTCATTATAAAATATTTCAAATATCTATTACAATATGACTATAATAATGATTAATCCACCAGGAGAAGTGTTTGAAATATTCAAGTCAATAATTGTCATCGATACCAAATGTTTAAGTTAATTTTAATCTTTTTTTTTTATTACAAATGACACTCTAGCATTTAAATTCCTACCAATTCCATGCTACGTTAGATAAATGGACCAGTATCTGTACATTTACCTTTACTTTGCAGCACATCTGCCGGCACGGTTCATACATAATCTTTTTTTGGAAAGTAACGGTATTTAGGAATCTTTACGATCAATTAATTGTGGCGTTTAATACCGTGATTAATTGTGAAATCAAGTAATTGTGACATCCCTATAAGCCAGTATTCAATTAAGAACTGAGTCTCTTATAACAACAGAGGGTGTTGTTTACACAAGCAAATAAAGGTAGGCCGCAAAAACAGGCTGGGCAAACAAAAAATCCGCTGCCTTGGACAGAACAAATGAAGGAAAACAGAAAATAAGGAGGCTTCATATTAACATATAAGCAAATATGAAAAGGGAAATAGAAATAAAGGCCTCTCCCTAATAAAAGCCTGCTTCCAATAAAGGCCGCTGTCACTAATAAAGGCCCTGGTCACTATTTGAGGAAATACAGGTTCTACATGTGCATGTACAGTGTAGTACAGAGGGTTAACAGACATGTGATCTCTGTGTGAAGGCATGCTGGCGTTAGAGATGCTAGGCAGGAGGGCTCACAACGACCACCCCAACAACTTCTCCAGGAGCCCCCCCTACACCGAGGACGTCAAATGGCTGCTGGGACTGGCTGCCAGGCTGGGTGAGCTCACACACACACACACGAGTGCACAGTAGGAGCTGATACAGGAAGTTGTTGATTGGTAAAGCGATTGATCAGTGGTTGAGGTATCTGACTCACTCTTAAAGAGGAACTATACAGGTTTTGTATCTTAACTCGGCTACATTTTTACCTTATTTAAACAGCTTTGGAGTAATTGTGATGGTTTAATAAATGACTTTACTTGTTACGAGGGAGAATGGAGCCTCTCTGCCTCCAACGGCGTTTCACTTATTGCGTCTCTTGGCTGAAAACCAACCTTGCAAGATCAGCACCGCTGCCCCCTTTGTCCCAGCTCTCGTCTCTGCGGCACGGCACCACAGACGTGCCCCGTAAACCATAATCTCTTGTTTATGACAGATTAAACTACACAAATATATACACGTTGTAACATCGTATATGATATATAACGTTATCTACCGGTCTATTGATTGATTTCTCAGCGGCTTTGTTGTAAACAAATGCACATGGTCGGGAGGAGGGTTAGCAAAACTTAAATAGTTCTTCTTTAAGTGTAGACAGCTGCAGTGTGAATGAACAGAAGGAGAATTTATCAATCAATCAAATTTGTGTAGCACTATGAAACACAAAAGGCTTTATAGGAAAAGAAAGCAGCAAGTGAGTGAGATCAGAAATAAAAGTAGAGGTAGAATGAATTACCAGAAATAAATCAGGCTATTGGAAAGAAAGAAGGAAAAAAAAGTAATAGCAGAATAAAAGGAGAGCAATAAATTGCTTACAAAATTATATGAATCAAAAGAAAGACACGATGGAGATACTAAAAAGGTGAGTTTGCTTTGATGTGAGAGGAAAGTTAATAAGTGTCATTATGACAAGAAGACACTGAACAAAAGGCAGACAGAGGCTCAGATCACAGGCACATTGTTTTTGTCTGATGGAGGACAACACTGATGAAATGGATGTTTCTACAAAACAAGAAGGTGGATTGTCTCCATAATGTTGTCAGATGTGTACATATCATCATGTACATGTGTCACATCCACAGTGTGTGTCTGTCAGATCATCCTGGGTCAGTGCTGAGGTGTGTGTGTGACTGTGTTTCACACTTTACATCTGCACTGACACCTCATCTCCTCTGTATCTCCTCCTCCTCCTCCTCCTCTCTGTGTCGGTCCTGTCAGGAGTCAACTACGTGTACCAGTTCTGCGTGGGAGCAGCTAAAGGTGTGCTCAGTCCGTTCGTCCTGCAGGAGATCATCATGGAGGCTCTGCAGAGGCTCAACCCCGCCCACATCCACGCTCACCTGCGGACGCCCGCTTTCCACCAGCTGGTCCAGCGCTGCCAACAGGCCTACCTGCAGGTACCACACGGCCTCAGCCACAGTGGAGCAGGTGCACAGAGCTCCGAGCTCTCAAAACCTGCTGTCACCGAGCACAACCAACCAATCAGAATCCACAAAACAATCAGGAAGATGAGCAGAGATTCATTCCAGAAGCTTCTGCTATTTGACACAGATCTGGATGGTTACAATAGTAATAGACTCAACAGAGACTTAACACTAAAGCCACCAAGACGGTCTGATAGACGGTTTTTACTTTAAAACTACAGGTCTCTCAGTTTGATGCTTTCTGAAGCTTATAACTTATATAAAATTAAATGCACTCGATTTCTGAGCAGTTATGGACAACTGTGTCCAGCTTTGGTCACATTTCCATTTCGTTGTTTTTCGTGCGTCTATTTTTTTTTCTCACTTCCTATTGTTTTCATATAGTCTATTTATTTTTAATAAGAAAAGACACTGGACGTGCACCAGATTTCATGAACTGGCAAAACCTAAAGCACATTCACCACGCTATGAGATAATAACAGAACATTACCAGACAGTTGTTTTCGGGTAAATTCATGCAAAGCCACTGATGCGTGTTCCCGTCGGGGGTTTCATCAAGCAGTCTCTGTATTTCCCTCTAAAACAACTCCGTCTGGTAACGTTGTGTTATTATCTCATAGCGTGGTGAATGTGCAGCTCACAACTTGTCCACCAGAGCGTTGTGGAGTTGTTGGATTGTATATTTGATGAGTTTGATGAGGGAAACCAAGAAATCCCATTAGCCTCCGTAGTGTAGCTCTGAGCAGCTCGCGGATCTGCTCCGCCGTTCTAAAAATAGCTTGCACCGACAATGGGCTCTATGCACAGCTCCACTACTTCCTGAACTTAATGCTGCTCCTTTGTTTCCTGTCTTACATTATTGAACAATTAAACATTAAAAGCCTCATGCTGTGCACTTCTCTGGGTTTATTTACCTGCTGATATCCCTAACAAGATGTATTATTGGTTCTGAGTACCTGTGATCTGCTTAATATGGTTTATACTGCCCCTTTCTGTTGCCTCTTTCTGGAGCTCTAGCAGGCAAAGGTCATTTGGCCAATCAGAAGAGAGAATGAGAACCTCTCCTCTGATTGGCTGACTGTTTTTGAGTGGCGTGTGGTCGGGCCAATCACAGGCAAGTAACTGAAACCTAAGCTGCATTCATAAAAATTGAAGAAAAAAAAAAAAAAATGGTCGTGGTGGGCGGAGTTACCTTGTGTGTGACATCACACAAAGGAGGAAGTGCTATCCGCTCGTCTTAAAGAGACAGTTCCTACAAATGGGCTCTGTGCGTTACTCCGTTTATGACCAGTTTGATGCATGGGGCAGTATATACGTGGCCCAGAGACCTGCCCAAGCACGAAAAAATAACTAAAATCACATATTTCATGCCATGGGGCCTTTAAAGGTAACAAACCTACTCCTAGAACTATAGGGATTATAGCAATGGGCCAATTTTCCAAATTTTGAACTATCCCTTTAACATTACTAAGAATGAATTCTTATTTCTTCCACTTACAGAATTATGTGTGACTCTAAACAAGCTGACGTGTCCTCCCCCCCTCTCTGTCCCTCTGCAGTACATCCACCACCGGCTCATCCACCTGACGCCGGCCGACTACGACGACTTCGTCAACATCATCCGCAGCGCGCGGAGCGCCTTCTGCCTGACCCCCGTGGGCATGATGCAGTTCAACGACGTGCTGCAGAACCTGAAGAGGGGCAAGCAGACCAAGGAGCTGTGGCAGCGCATTTCTCTGGAGATGGCCACCTTCTCTCCCTGAGCGGGCACACTGAGTGACGGCGGCCCCCGGCCCCCGGCCCCCGGCCCCCCACCCACACCCTCACCCCTCCCTCTCTGATCCACCGGGGGGCCGAGCCACCGAGGAGCCCCTTCACCCAGCCGCCTGCTCAGCCTCCAGCATCTCTACTGCCACTGCACTGAGCCGGGCCTCGTCTCCGCTGTCTGGTTCCTGTGATGTGTGGACTCAGCAAACACAGCACACAGGCAGTACAATCAGCTCCCGACCCCCCACCCACAGAGACTTCCTTTTTTTATGGGTGTTTGTTAAACCCCCCCCCTCCCCCGGAGCTCAGAGGAGGAGGAGCCGGGTCACCCGCCCCCCCTCCCTCCCCCTGTTCTCGACTGACTCCTCACTCTCGTTTTATCATGGTTCCTGTTTGTGTAACTGTGGAATTAAAGTGTACTCCTTCGTTTCTCGCATCTAACTCGTCTCTTCCATTTCCCCCCTAGACTGAAGATATCGATGGGGATCTCTCGCCCTCCATCCTCACTTCATTTCCAGTGTTTAGTAGTTTTTTTGTTTAGTTTTTGTTTCGGATGAATGTGTTGCGAGTCATTTTCACGCTGCAACATTCCTGTCCAGAGCGGCCGCTGCTGTCACTGTGGATCTGAATCTTTGCAGGAGAAAAGAAAAGATTTACAAAGGAATTAAAACAAACACAAAAAAAAAAGGTTTAATAGGAGAAATTATATTGTCAGTACGGGTGAGGATTTTTCAGTATTTTGTTTAATCTTTTTTGATACTTTGTATAGAATATGACATGTAAACAGATAGAAATGGGAAGAGAACGAGAGTGTTTAAGGTGCTGTTGTTGTGTGGGATCCATATTTACATTTCGGCCTGTCTTGAGGAGTGAACAGTGAACGGCTCCAGACCAAATCCTGAGGCCGACTAACCACTACTGGGCCGAGCGGGGTCGCTAAGGGCTTCTCCAGTCCACTCACGCTCAGCGTCACAACATCTGGATCTCTGTTTGAGCATCATTTTACATCTTTGATCATCTGTTCTTTTATTTTTCTTTTTTTTTTCCAAAAGGCAACATTACTTCATTAGTCATTTCTTGTTTTCCAATCTCATATTTCAATACCTTTAACTATATTTTACCACAAAATGTGTCTCAACATTAGACAAATTACCAATTTATCAGATTGGATTAGCTCCATGCAATCTCAGCTACAAAAAAAACAACAAATTTAGGATGAACATCAGTTTTTAAGCTTTCAGCATCAGTGTGTGGTGTGGTTGACAGTCCCACATGTTTTTCCCCCTCCAGCAGTGCAGGGAAGCAGCCGTGTGTCTGCTCTCTGTCTCTCTAGGTGACGTTAACCAGACCTGCATTAGCCAAACTTATCAGCCAGTTCCTCGTCATCGTCTTTTCCATGTTTATCTTCCTGTAAAGACATTTAAAAAAAACAGGTTCCACCGTTTATCACCGTGGTTTATCATCAAACCACAAAGAGAAAAACAACACGGCTCAGGTCTAAGCTGTTGGTTTCTTTTTCACGTGGGGCTGTCACACACACACACACACACATACTCACACACACTCTAGTAAAACACTGACTGCGTCTCATTCTCAGTTCACACTCGGCTGAATGTTTGTGTGGCTGTTGAAATGAGAGCCAGGTGGTTTGTCTGTGGAGAGCCCTGCTTCACTGAGCTTCACTGAGCTGCGTGACCTCTGTCAGTGAGCCCCCCCCCCCCACAACCAACCCTAACCCCATCCACCCCCCCACCCCCCCTCTTCCTGCAGTTGTGGTTGGCTCCTAGACCGTGGTGCTGTTACTTTAAGACATGTTGTTGTTCCATCTCTGTCGTGGCAGCTGCTGTGGTTCTGAACCCGCCTCTCTGATTGGCTCTGGACCTCACAGGTGAAGATGACTTAGTAGAAAATGTACTGTGATATTTTTGTATTTCTCAAAAAAAAAAAAAAAAAAAAAGAAAGAAAAAAAAAGTGTAGCTTGATTGAAAAGTTATATATGTGCTGATTGCAAAAGGTTCTAATTTAGAGTGAAATGAATAAATAAAAAAAAATTAAAAGCAATACTAAAAAAGTGTAGAGTTTACTTAATAAAGTTCATTGAAAACATAGTCGTGCTGTGATTGATGTGTGTGGTGTGAGGGGGGGCGGGTTTGATTTATTCTCTCAGCAGTGACCACCAGGGGGCGGAGCAGGCTCATTTATCACATCATCAAACAGTAGTAAAGCCCAGACACCACACATATATAGGAAGGTAGATTTGTGTCTTTATTATTCAATCAAAAAAAAGGTTGCTTCAATCAAAAAATATATTTTCAATAGAAAAAACCTTCACTTCAATAAAAAAAAAACCTTTTCAATCAAAGAAAAAAGTGTTGGAATGCAAAAAATATAGTTGAGACTCAAAACATATGCATTTGAACACTGTTTTTCTTTGATTGAAAATATTTTCTTTGATGGAAGTGAAGGTTTTTTAGTTTGAAGCAACTTTTTTGATTGAAGTATGATGTTTTGTGTTTGGGACATATTATGGGTAGGACATTTTGTCTTTATAATTCAATCAGAAAAGAAGTTGCTTCAAACAAAATAAATATTTCAATTTAAAAAAAATCACTTCAATCAAATTTAAAAAATCACTTCAATCAAAAAAAAAAAGTTTTTCAATCATAGAAAAAAAGTTTTTGAATGTAAAAAAAATATTTGACACGCCCCCCGTACATACGTTCTATTCATCCAGACATGACACAGTTTTGAAGAATAACAATGTTTACATATCCACAAGTTTCCGAACGTCATCTATGGGCAAAACTGGCTTCCGGTTTGCCGGTTTGGTGGAATTTTACGTTTACGTTTCCATGGTTTTCAGGCGTTGTCATAGTTGCGGTAAACGCATGGATCTATTAACGCTGGCTTTTAACACGGATGTCAATTTGTGTGATATCCACTGTTAAAAGCTGCTGTGATGATCCATGCGTTTTACAGATTTTCATTGGGAAAAAAAAAAAAAAAAAAATTCATGCATTTACCGCGGCTACTGAAACCATGGAAACGTAAACATAACATTCCAAAACCGGCAAAACAGGCTACGTTTTTGACGTTCGGAAAAAGGTGGATATATATAAATCAATAATTTCTTTGTCTGCAGCTCCACATATTTGATTCTGTAGAATTTCAGCATCATGTACATGGAGGTGAAGCAGTGATCCAGGCCTGGAGGACCTGGTCCAGTTCTGGTCCTGTCTAGGCCTGGTTCACGTCCCTGACTTTCACACCCAGGTTTGCTTTATACACAACAGTAGTGAGATAATGATAGCTTTGTCAGCCATCACACTAATGATCGCCCTGTCAGGACATGAAGTGTTTGGATGAACTGAAGGGAAGAAATTAAAAACATCCCTTCAGCTTTCATGGATACGGAAAGGTCATACACTTTTCTTTTCTTTCTCTCAGAAAATATCTCTTATCTGTAATTTTGAGCTAACTGAATAATTATTCCTTAATAATGTTATCATAATTAGCCTAATTGTGGTTATGATTATATCATAATTACCCATCATTATTGATATAGTTAGCCTGGAACAAGTATCTCGTCATCACCATAATGAGATCAATTATCACTTATCTGGAAAATGCTAGGCTACCTAATTATCTTGTTACCTGGAGAAAATATATTCATACAGTAAGTATGGCCTTTCTCAGCTTCCGTAGTTATACCTCTCACACAGGTGTGTAAAATGTCAAGGGTGAAAAAAAATACCTGTTTTAAATGTAACCGTAAGGAAAATAAAGTAGAAACACAGACATTATCTGAATTTAAAGGAGCAGTAGTGAGTGAGTCAGTGCACTTTGATTAAAGGTCCAGTGTCTAATATTTGGCAAGGTAAATGAATATATAAGTGTATGATCGCTATAAAATAAAATCCATTTGTTTTTTTTTTGCCTGATAATTCTTCTTTTATATGTAGCTACATATCCACCTTTTTCCGAACGTCAAAAACGTAGCCTGTTTTGCCGGTTTTGCTCTTCCGGTGGAATTTTATGTTTACGTTTCCATGGTTTCGGTAGTCGTGGTAAATGCATGGATTCCTTTTTTTTTTTTTCAATGAAAATCTGTAAAACGCATGGATCATCACAGCAGCTTTTAACAGTGGATATCACACAAATTGACATCCGTGTTAAAAGCCAGCGTTAATAGATCCATGCGTTTACCGCAACTATGACAACGACTGAAAACCATGGAAACGTAACCAAACCGGCAAAACCGGAAGCCGGTTTTGACCATAGATGACGACGTTCGGAAACTTGTGGATAGCAAGAGTCTTGCTTAGAGAGTGTCGCCATCTTGCACCGCCATGTTTGTGCGGAATGGAAAATCCAACCAGCCAACCAAGTTTCAAGAGTTTCATGTTCATAAATAAACAATAGAATTATTTAATAGATAAATAATAGAATCGGAATGCTGGATGTCACTGTTTTCCTCTCATTTTACACACTGGACCTTTATTCTATTCTATTCTGTTCTATGTCTTTCCTTATCTTTTATGTTTTGCCCCTGTGTTGTCCTGAGAATTCCAACAAGCGACTGCATCACAGGATAATGACCCTGATATCTCAATAAAACAACATGTTGACTTCAGATGGCTCCTGCTCTCGGTCCAGGCCGTGTCAGATGCAGTTAGAGTGGGAGAGGAGTCAGAAAGCAGCTGTGTCTGACTGGAGACCGGGAGTCGCTCATTTTTCCGTTTGCCTTCGTGAGCTTCCAGCCCACATCCCCCAGTCGGCACAGATCGAGTTCACATTCTTTGCTGCTGATGATGTGGAAGCAGATTCCCCTGGTGTTATATGAAGATGAGAGAATAAACAAATAAGCAAAAAAAAAGCGTATTAATAATGCAGCATAATAATTTGTATAGTTAATAGGCCCGACAGGCCTGTCTCTCTGCCCTGAATAAATATCAATAATGATATATTCAAATTCACACTTTTGATGTTCAGTGGATTGTCTCTCTCACTGTCTCTTTCTCTCTCACACACACACATACACACACACACACACACACACACACACACACACACACACAGAGGTAAAATATAAAAAAGATTTCAGGAACAGAGAAAAACAGTGAAGATAATGATAGAACTGACAAAGACAAAATAATAAAATATTAAATCAGAGGACATGAAGTGAGAACAAGCTGAATTCAAAGACAGGTCCAACATTCCCTGTCCTCGTGGTCGTCTTCCTCACACACTCCTGTCCTGTCCCATCTCTGTTCATCCACAGTCACTGTGCAGTGGAACCTTATCATGGCTGTTTGAAGCTTGAGTTACAGCTGGACAGAGTTTTAAGAGGTCGTACTGAATCTGACCTTAGCTGCTAAAATCTGACCAAATCTTCTTGTTTGTTTGTCACAGACAAACAAAGGGTTTCTTTTTCCTTTTTCATGTTACAAGTCACGTCTTCTTCACTTTCTTCTTTTTTAAAATATTTTATTTACAGTTTTTAAAGCAGAAGTAAGCGCAATATTTGTGTTAATATAAGTCTTAAATAGTTATATCTTCCGACAGCAATCACTAGTCATTCTGCTCTGCTGTAAGCCGAGGAGAAAACTTTTATTTTATTTCCTTGTATCCTACAAGCTTTATCCAATGAGGAGAGAGAACGGCATAAAGGGGCGGTCCTCTCTGTGTGTGCAGAGGATGCAGGGATGCGCGTGAATGTGGTGACGTAGGGACGAGGACCAATAGATTCATGACGAGGGCGGGGGCTGCTAACTCCATCGGCTGACAAGAAGTCAGAAAAACGACCGGATCGCTTACTTCTGCTTTAACTTTACAAAACTGTACAAAACATACCACAGCAGAGAAACAGTCAAACATAAAAGAAAACAGAGGACAAGAAAAAAGGAAAAGAAAGGGGGCTACCAGCCAGTTGTAATTTTACATAAGTAGACTTACAGAAAAAACATAGTTGCAGTTGTTAAAGTAAAGCAAGTACCATGTGAAAAGTTCAGGCAGGCCTGACACTGGGCCAGGAAGGATCTGTTCTGTTCATTGGCTTTGTGCAGGCGCAGTCTTTCCATTTGAATAACCGATAACATCTCACATGGTGACACTTCTGATGAAGACGGATGACAACTGTCAAAACACGTGAGAAGCAAAACCTTATTTTGTCTCTGATAAACAAACAAGAACATTTGATAATCCTGAAGAAATAATGAACATTATATATGGACACATTGCCACCCTAACCCTGACCCTTTTTCTCCTCCTCTCTCTTTCCAGTTTGTGGGTGGGTTGGGGAAGGGGTTTGGAGTTGTGTATTTGTGTTTTCATGTATATCTTGTTGAATTGAAAACTGAAAAATAAAATATTCTAAAAAAAGAAAAGAAAGAAATAATGAACATTTGAATAGGTATTCATAAGATTGACATAACAGCTGTCATAAACATCAATGAATACTTATGACAGCTGTCGTTAAGTGTCATTCGGTAAGTTATGTCACTTTTAATGCAAAGTTGACATTGTTTGAGATGTTTTTGTTCTGACAACTTGACATAGAGACAATTTAAACTGTCATAGCAGACCTAATTGCCAAACTTTAAAAATTATGTCAAGTTCTCATAACAAGGACATCTCAAATAATGTCAACTTTGCATCAAAAGTGACATAACTTACTGAATGACACTTAACAACAGCTGTCATAAGTAGCCTATTCATTGATGTTTATGACAGCTGTTATGTCATGGTTATGACAGTTTTATGTCAATCTTATCAATACCTATTCAAGTAAAGTGTTACAGAACATTTTCAGTAAAAACAAATCTAACCATTTCATCCCTGACCCTATCCTAACCTGAAAACTATCCGCCTCCAGCTCTGCCTGTCATGAGCACAGAGAGACGATGACAGCAATATAGTAAAGATGAAATGATAAACTGCTGAAAAGAAGTAAATAAAGAGATAAGAAATCATATAAATGAGTAGAAATCAAGGCCTGGTGATGATGGAATAAAAGCACAAAGCTTCATAGACCTGAATGAGTAGATAGAATGAAGGCAGAGCGGTGTCTATGAGCTCTGCGTTATCAATACATGACACGTGACGGTGGCCCTGAGCTCAGCTCTGTGTGGACACACTGTGCAAATGAGTCAAATGAGCAGGTGGTGACACTCTGAACAACCTCCATGGTCACGACTCCAGTGACAACCTGACAGCTTTACGTGCAGTGGGAGGTTGTTAGTCGGCGTGTACTGTATGTGCTGCTTTCGCTTGTGGAGCTGAGCTGTCAATCATTCGGATGTGGGCGGTTCTGTCCTGCCTGGATAGAGCAGTTGATTTCAGCTTTGACAGTGTTGAAGTGTTTTTAGGGTGAGCAGCAGGGCCGTTGCATACAGTAGAAAGGTGGTGACAATTCTAGGGGCCCACAAAACCCCCCAGTAGCCAAATCTTTCTATGATTCAAAATATTTCTCATACTAATGCTGCATCAGCATCAAAACAAAGCCACAAAACATGCAATATTTATGAAATATGTTTTATTTTCCAAGCAATAACCCCCTGCCATCGCTTAAAAAATGGTTTAATCCATGCAGGAGCAAGTAGCCCACCAAAACAAGATCGTCCTGTATTGAAAAATAAAATGCACTGTCCCTTACTGAATCAATACAGGAGGCTCACCCTACTCTAATGCTACACTAGGTTTTCACACATGACATTTGAAACAAGAAAACCAAAAGTTTCATAATACATAACGAGTAGGATTAAAGCAGAAGTAAGGGATCCGGTGGTTTTGGCTAACTTCCTGTCAGCCGATGGAGTTAGCAGTCCCCGCCCTCGTCCCTACGTCACCACATTCACGCGCATCCCTTGGCTGCACACACAGAGAGGACCGCCCCTTTATGCCGTTCTCTCTCCTCATTGGATAAAGGTTGTAGGATACAAGGAAAGTTTTCTCCTCGGCTCAGACCAGAGCAGAGTCACTGACAGACCCGTGTTTCTGACCAAACACTCTATATAAGTGATTGCTGTCGGAAGATAGAACTATTTAAGACTTATATTAACACAAACATTCCGCTTACTTCTGCTTTAACTTAGAAACCCCTGGTTGAAAACAAAAGGAAAAGAAAAACTAGAAGATACATAGGGGGCCCACTTCAGTGTTTTTTCAGGGGTCCCAGAATTGCTAGCAACAGCCCTGGTGAGTAGCAGAAAGTAGAACGTTTTTTTATTCTTTATTTCATTTTTTTTTTTTGTTTGCTTAGGCCTATATATTTATTCATTTTTACATTTCCACATTTATTTTCTTATTCTTTTACAGATTAATTCTTGTTCGTGACAACGCACAGTTCAAGAAGTGGAAGTCACCTTGGAAACCAAGGTGATTGAAGACTCCCTCAGCTCAGGCAGCTGCAGCAGGCAGATCCAGGACACAGTGAACCACATCAGACCGACACACTTTGACTTCACTTGATCAGAAGTCCAGAGCCTCAGTAGCCTCGCTCAAAATATCAGTTCACACATCATCTGACCCAGTTAACACGACCCAGACTGACGACCGGCTGCAGCTGCAGCCCACAGAGATTTTTACATATTCTCTGAAAACAGGTTTTTTGCAGGCTTTCGGACTTGTGTGAGACAAAACTTGTTTTGTGTGCGGAATGTATTTGTATTTGTCTTTGTTAAAATTGTATTTTTGTTGTTGTTTATAAGGTGCCATATAAATAAACTGTCTGATGAAGGGCCTTGGCCCGAAACGTCACATGTGGTGATATTCATTAAATATTTGGGAGCAAATTCTAGTGTGCGGACTCTATTTTTGTAGGATGTGCGTGTCTTCTGATTGCTTCATATAAATACATGTGACCTTGACCTTCACCTTGACCACGACCGAGGTGTGACCAGCACAGCCACTGATGTACAGCTGAGCTCTGACTGTCTGTGGATCAACTGTAAACATGACAGAAACACAATGGCCATCCAGTTTTGGTGCATTACAATAAACTGAATCAATTCAGATCAATTTTTAAAGGATGGAGAAAGGAGATCCATCGACTCTTGTGATTGTGATTTCCCTATGTAAGTTGTAATTGCCCTATTTGTAATTTATAATTCTTATGTTGTTTGTGTAAAGACTATCTTTTCCTGTAAAAGGGGTTTTTAAATCTTAACAAGTTTTGACCTGGTTAAATAAAGGGGAAACAAATACATAATACGAAGAAAACTAAACTAAAACAAGCAAGTACGGCAGGTTATATCTTAAAGGGAGATTTCAACATTTTGGCAATTTCGCCTATTGACATAATCCCTATAGTTTTGGGAGTGGGTTCATTACCTTTAATTGTCGGTGCAAGCTGTTTTGAGATCAGCGGGGCAGAGACGCAAGCTCTGCACAGCGCGTGGTATTTCCGAGCTTTCAGAGTGATTTGAAAAGCCAAAAGTAGTTCTGAGTATTTTCTTCATGTGTCGTAATGTTACATAATTACATGTTATTATCTCATAGTGTGGTGAATGTGCAGGTCACAACTTGCCCACGAGGGTGTTTTGGAGTTGTTGGATTGTGTATTTAGTTTGATGATGGAAAGGTAGAAATACCATGAGCCTCTGCTGCGTTAGTGGTTAGCTGAGCAACTTGCATCTCTGCCCCGCCGATCTAAAAACAGCTTGCACCAACAACTAAAGGTAACAAACCTACTGCTAAGATAGGGATTATGGCAATAGATGAATTTGCTAAATGTTGAAATATCCCTTTAATTATTATTATTATTATTATTATTATTATTATTATTATTATTATTATTATTATTATTATTATTATTATTATATAATTGTAGTTTAATACAAATATGTGCAATAAATATCTATACTATGCAAAATGAGTGAGGGAATGTGTGGCTCAGGGGCCTGGAGGTGAACAGGTTGTGGAGGCAGAGTGAATGATGAGCTGCAGTGTGGCCGTGTGCTCGTCCTTGGCTGTGGCAGCAGAGCAGCACCAGCTGCTGCTGCTGATGGACTCTGTAGACGTTGTCCATCGCTGTCCTTGGCAGGTTGAACCCATTAAACTGCTGCAGGAAGAACGTCCACAGCTTTCTTCAGGTCCTGTGTGATGACGTTGCCAAGGAAGTGGACGTTCTCCACGGGGGGGGGGGGGGGGGGGGGGGGGCATGATGCTGCAACATCAGGAAATATCCAGACTTTCAGTATCCATGGTCAGCCTTCAAAGAGAATAGATCCCACCAACATCCCCTCCTGGTGAACAGCCACGTCTTTAAAACTCACCTACACATACACATGGACATGTTTATTTGAACTCCAAGCGGTGTGTGAGGGATCAGAGGGGAGGACGTCCCACTCAGAGCGCAGCATCTGTGAGGGGACGGACAGAGGGAGGGACACACATGAAACTGAAGCCAATGAAAATGGATTATGATTAATAATATTTTGTTGGTATTAAAATGAACAGATAAAAAAAACTCTTGTTTACATACAGTTTTTAGAGGAAGCAGAGTTTTTATGCTCAACACATGCTGCTTCAATCATTAGTATTATTGTCATCATGATCATTATTATGTCACTCTGTGATCAGTATTACAAAGAGGCAGTCTGGACCTGCTCTATACTGTAAGGACAAAGAATGTAATAACAGATACAGTCAATACAGTATGTCCGACTTAAAGGATCATTTTGAAAGTATGAATTGCATAGTAATATACGTATATAAAAAAAATGTCACTAATATATGTGGAGATTGTACAGATGTATCCAACAAAGATTAGATTAAGATTAAGATTCAAAAAATGTTTTCATCTCCTCCACATCATTTTTAATATTTACTTGAGCTTGAGTTTGGTGATGAAGACAGGAAGCTGTGTGGTTGACAGCTCTGACATAAGTGGAGCATGATCTAACATCATTTTGTCACAGTTCAGGTTGTGAATCAGATTTTTTATCGTCTCTAAACTGAAGCGTGACTGAGTGAGTGTTGTTGAAAAGGTGAGTAAGTTGTTTCAAGATCATCATCAATCTGGTTAGAAACACTTCCACTAACAGATTGTGTTCATGTTTCCGTAGGTTGACTGTGGTGTGTGCTTATTGGGCAACAGGTTTAGAAAGCCAGCTCCTTATTTGGTTTTTGGTGTTTCTTCGGGCATTGACTGATGCCTGAGGGGACACAAACAGTAAAAAAGGGCCCCCACCCTTCCTGAATGACCCCTAGACTGACAGAGACACACCTCCACAAAGAGCCCAGTGGACCCAGTAATCCTTAACACGCCACCTCCCCCCATCCCAAATACCTCAGTGTCAGTTTGATGTTACTGGTGTATAGCATCATGGAAATACATATATTACAAAAGAAAGATTTTAAATGGTTTCCAATGAGGTTATTATTTCAACATTCTGCAGATGTATAGTATTACAGAATCACATCCTTTCCCCCAGTTAACAATTACGATGTTACGCAATCTTATTAATAAGTTACTTTTTCTTTTCTTTTTTTTTTACTGGTAAAGGAGCCTTATTATAAAGTAAAACATAAATTATCAGTTAGTGACCAATAATATAATGGCATTACATGTGTTATCTAATTAAATGTGTTATAACAGCTTAATGATTAACTGTTTAAAAGATAACCAGCTAATATTTACTTAGTGACTATAAACCATTTGAGTAGTCATGTTTTATTGCTTCTGAAACGAATCATCATCATCATTCATAGCGGATGTTTTATTATGGCTTTACATAGTCTAACAAAAATAAGGGCAAATTGAAGGATTATGAAAGAGCAGGGGTGTCAAACATGCAGCCCGCGGGCCAAAACTGGCCTGCCAGAGGGTCCAGTCTGTCCTGTGGGATGAATTTCAGGTTATAGAATAATGTTTTTGAAACTGCATGTATTTTTCTCAAGAAATGTCTGGTTGGTCATAGCCTAATATGTTTTGTAAAAGGATAGCTGATTAATGTAAACATCTTAATAATGCACTTCTTTGCACAAAAACAAAGAGAAAAGTTTAGACTTTTTCAGCCCACTTGAGATCAAGTTGCATTTTATGTGGCCCCTGAACTAAAGTGAGTTTGACACCTCTGCCATAGAGAGGCATGGGATAGGCTAAAATTAAAACTTAAAGCAGAAGTAAGCGATCCGGTCGTTTTGGCTAACTTCTTGTCAGCCGATGGAGTTAGCAGTCCCCACCCTCGTCATGGATCTATTGGTCCTCGTCCCTACGTCACCACATTCGCACCGCATCCCTTGGCTGCACACACAGCCCTTCATGCCGTTCTCTTTCCTCATTGGATAAAGCTTGTAGGATACAAGGAAGTATACAAGACGTTTTCTCCTCGGCTTACAGCAGAGCAGAGTGACTGACAGACCCGTGTTTTGGACCAAACACTCCATATAAGTGATTGCTGTCGGAAGATACAACTACTTAGCCTATATTAACACAAATATTACGCTTACTTCTGCTTTAAAGAATAAAAAATATTTTCAGGACAAGCACCTTAATGATCTCAGAGCAGTGAGGAAGCTTCAGCTCAGTGTCTCTGTCTGATGAACCAGACTCATCGACACACCTGCAATCACAGGTAGCAGGTCTCTGTGTTCATAGAGCCACTGGAGCCTAATAACACTTTGCCTTGCACTGAACATCTGTAAAATCTCTCTCTCTCTCTCTCTCTCTCTCTCACACACACACACACACACACACACACACACACACACACACACACACACACACACACACACACACACACACTGACTGTGTTTTGTCAATACTCGCAGCCCTATCTCTGCTCGTCCTTGATGTGGACTGTCTGTCCACCCGCTGGACTTTGGTCTGTGGAAACAAACTTGGGGGCAGTCCAGACCTGCGCTATAGTCTAGTCTAGGTTACACGTTAAACCCCTCACCCACCAGCCCCCCCGCCCACCCCCCTCGGTATGCCAGACTTGGTTGAGTCCAGGTTTTCCAGCAGAACCAAGATGGCGGAGTGAGCGGCGACGCGCTGAAGTTGACTTTTAACTCCAGACACAGAGACTTGTTGTTTGCTCCCTGGCTCCGGCCGGACCGCTGCCCGCCGAACACCGACACCGGTGAGTATTAAACCCCACTGACACGGGGCCACATGACCGTGTCGGGGCCGAAGCTGCCCCCGGTGGAGTAACGGTGGCGGTAGCGCCAGCAGCAGCTAGCCGCAGCGTTTATCCCGGTGGCTACGGGACTGGCGTCTGCACCGAGGCGGCTGGCTGTGGCAGCACGGCGGGCGGAGGAGAGGTTGGCGGGGAGCTGGCTCAGGCTCAGGCCGCTGCTACCTGTCCTCAGGTGGAGGGCACGCGGCACAGCACCACCCCGGAGCCCGCGAGAGCTGCCGTTAGCTGCTGCTAACGTTAGCGACTGTTGCTTTACAGCTAGCTGTTAGCATGCTTGCTGCAGGCAGGCAGGCAGCCCACGGCGGACTGCTGCTGCTGCTGCTGCTGGAGGAATAAAGTTTCCCCCGTGTCTTTAATGCAGCTTTTCGGGTCTTCTTCCCCTTCCCCGTGTGTTACATGTGTGTGTTCACCGCTGGAGTGACAGATGTGTAGCGGTGTTTTGGTGCTCGACCCTAGTGGAGCTGTGTGTGTGTGTTTGTGTGTGTCAGTGAGCTGCTGGTTTAACTGGTGATCATGTTAACTTGTGATCTTTGTTTACGCTTTAGCTGATTGGATCAAACGTCAGGTGTTATAAACACAGAGGCACCTACGTGGAAATTGTGGGTTTTCAATACATAACGATCTAGAATGACGGAGCGACAAAAGCACGCGAGTTTATTGTAGTGTCACAATCACCGCTGATGATAAAACATGGTTGTGATGGGACACAGATGATCAGTTTTGTCTGCAGGCACAGCTGCTGCTGCTGCTGCTGGTGATGATGATGATGATGAGAGCTCTGCTGGGTTTTCAACGTGGTTTTGTTGTTGTTGCTGTAGATAGATGTTTCTGATGTTGATCACTTTAATGTCCTGTTTCCAAGATTGATGGAGCATGATTGATTTGATCATACCACCACCATCATCATTTGAGTGAACAACTCCAAAGTGTTTTTCAGTGGCTGGTGTGAAACGTTGGAGTGCTCTGCATGATGATATAAAGAGTTGTGTTTAAAATAAGGTACAAAGAAAGTATTATAAGATCATATGAAATAGGCAGGTATGATTTTTTTTGTTTTCTTTTTAATGGGAAGGCAATGGCCATATTGAGTTGTTTGTGTTTTGTTTTTCCTTTTTTATTTGGTCTTTTATATATTTATATATATTCAAGTAATTTGGCAGACCATCTATTTATAGTATCAGAATGAATTGATTAAAGGGCAGGACAAATACATTTTCTTCATCCTGCTCCTTTCCATATGTGCAAACTAAGCTATCATTATTTTGTCAGTAGTATACAAATTGAACATGTCTATGCATGTGTAACGGATGTGCACTCACTCCAGATAGGCCTATGACATCGGCTACACATGTAACAAATAGAAAATTAATGAAAAGAATGAAAATGAATGAATCATTTCCAAACAAATATAGAAGAGTCAGGAGGGTGCAAAAACAAGCAGTGCTTCAGCTTACACAAGCCATTTAACATGGAATATGCACAGTGAGTCACTCTTAGAACATGCATGGCTTGACAATGGACTCTTAATTTTTTTCCTCCTCAGATGCTAAACACATGCAGGGCAATAAAAGTCTCTGTCAACAGGTGGTTGACCAACACAGCTCCCACAAAGCCTGCGTTCAGCCTGGCAGAAAATAAATGACATGCACAGCAGGTCCATAATTAATCAACTGCAAGTGCTCCACGCACACCTTTACCCAGCGTGTGTGTGTCTGTTATTTTGGCCCCACGCCTGTGAAAGTTTAGACACATCATCATATCTGTTGATCACAGATAGTTTTCGTGATTTCTTGAAGGAAATAACATTTTTATTGTGGTGACTAAAATGATAAAAGATGATGATGGATGATAAGTGATTCCTGTTTCCATCCTCTGACTCCTGCTCATCAAACACAACATCCAACACTTCCTCCTGTTTAAATGAATATATGACAACTTAAACAAGAAATTACCTGAGCATATAGGAAAGTATCAAAGTGGAATATCCAAATCATAGCTGCAGGTTTTTGACAAAGATTTTTTTTTTTTTTTTTGCATCGTGTGCAGTCCTACTTTAAACACAACAAGGCCACACAACTACTGTGTTGATGTTTGGGAGTGATCAGTGACCATGTTCAGTCATGAACAGTGTGTGTACTGAGGCTTTCTATTGAGTTGGCGCTGCTTGTGTGTGTGCTTGAGTTTTGCTCTGCAAGATAAAAAAAAAGACTAGATCATTTCTGGTCAAATACGACTTTTTATGTAATTATAAAGCAAGGTTATGACTTTTGCAGTCTTGGATTTTTAATTTTTTGTTTTGAGTTATATAGGAGATTATTTTTGGATTATTTATATAAGCAAACTTCTTCTTAAATACGTATGTATTTAAAGAGGCCCCAAGAAGTTTGCTTTTGGTTATAAAAGAGTCTCATATTAATGTGGATGAATCTACCGCCACTCCTTAAAAAATCCTAGCGGAAACACTGCTTTAAGTGATATTATTAGGGCTGGGATGATATGCTTTTCTCCCGATTCGATTCTTTGACGATTTTTTGGATGGCGATTCGATTTAAATTGCGATTCTACGATATTGCCGATTCTCTCGATTTTTAGTCTGCATTTTGAACATTTATCTGCACACAAAAGGAGCCTATAAATTAACATACTCCATTATAAAGTGAACTTAAACCCTTTTCAAAACACTCTCTGTATGTAAAAAAGGCTAATAAATGCGCATTGCACAATATTTAAACCCCCCCCCCCAAAAAAAAAAAAAATTATAAAAAAAAAAAAATCGATTTTTGAAAAGAAAAAGGATTTAAAAATCGTCAAAAAGATATCGCGATATCTATGTGAATCGATTTTTTCTCCCACCCCTAGATATTATGTATGTATTATTGAAGTTTTTAACGGTGTATTTGTGTTTTTTGTATGCTGTCATTATTTTGAGTCGGATGAGGATTTAGCTATATCCTGTATCAGATGTAGCCTATTTTCTTTTTCTTTTTTTTTCAATTTTCTTTATTATTGTTATCCTCACATAGTACATTACACAGTTGGTATTGATTTCTTGATTTACAATTATTGTCAAGAAGAAAGGAAAACATCAGCATATCAAAACATAGCTGTTGCCATATTGTAGTTGTGTAATGTTAAAAGAAACAAAACCTGCATTTATATTTTTAAGAGAAAAAAACAAACAAACAAGACTAACTAAAGACAGACAAAAGAAAAACAACAACAATGATGAATCAAAACGGGATGTATGGGGCATTCATTTGTAGGGAGACCAAACAACAACATTATAAGAGTTTTGATGTACGTAATCCGTATGAATCGTATAAGACCTGACAGTCCTTCAAACCAACAGGGAAATGACAAAGAAAGTAAGTGGGCGGAGACAAGTAATTTAGTTTCCAGGATGTGACTGTGACATTTGTACATAGGAGACCCTTTTTGACCATGACCTCAGATGTATTTTCATTCAGTTTAATTAAATAATCATGTGTTCTTGAGGCTCACCATTAAGTATGCCTGTGTTGTTGTGACTGTAGCCAGGTGACATGGATGAATTTCCTTAGTCTTCAAAAAAAAACTGCCGGAGAGAATGAGAGTGGTGTAGGTGAAGCAGAACACCAGTCTGGCTTTATATCGCTGGGATGAACACGACCAGCAGTTAAACATGAACACCAGCAGAGCTGCAGGCTGGATGCTGCTGCTGCTGCTGCTGCAGTGTGGGCTTCAGGCTGCACCCTGCTGATCCTCCACACAAAGTGATTTCTAAGTCTCTGTTTGTGAGTGTGGAACTGCTGGAGCTAAAAGGGGAAAAAAAACTAAAAAACCATCTCAGCTCGATTGTCTGGTTGCAGGTTACAGCTCAAGCAAACCAAACACCGAACGAAGCCGCTCTCCTTCTATACGTCCAGACCGACTGGTGATCGATGAGTTAAGCTGCAGTTGTTACCGATGTGAGACAAATCACTTGTCTGTTCAGCCTCAGACAGAATTCATTTGTCATTTTTAGAAAAGCTCACACTGTACTGGAGCAAACACCACCCTGGTTATATGATCATATAAACACTGTTGCTGCTTCTTATCCCTCCCAAATAAGCTTTCGGTTGTGTTTGTGCATTACTCCGGGTGCCTTTGTCTTTATCAGCTGACCCCAAAATTGAGGCCACGGATGAATTCTGGTCGGATGCTGCTTTGGTGAACCGGTGTCTCTATTAGGGATGGAAACTTTGTTGCAGACAAAGAGAGAGAGAGACAGAAAGAAAGAGGAAGAGAGTTAGATAGAGCAGTGGTTCTCAAACTTTTTTATATCATTAGACCACAGACCTAGCCTGGTATACCCATGCTGCCTTGCGCGCGATTTTATTTGCTCTGCAAGTCAGCCTGGAAACCATGGACCCAATTTTTCCCTCAACGAGGGAGCCAATCACAGAGCGGGGGAGGGGCAGCAAGACGATGACGGAACACCGAAGCGACTTTGTTGATAGCTTGTCGATCCAACATGGCGGCAGGCAGACGCTTTACCTTTCGATGCAGCGCTAAAAGTGTTTTAAGTTTAGACCGCAAGTTTGTTTTGAAAAAAGAGCAACGTTTAGCGTTTTTTCCTCATTGGACTTCTGTCGCTCTACATACATCATCAGGCTTTCGTAGACCACGCCTCAAATATTAAAAAATGAACAGGTGGTTCCCGGACCGAATCTCAATCTACATTGAGAGGAGGTCTGGTGTTGGCCAGGATACCACAGACCCCCACTGGACAAAATTTGGAAGCAAACCCCAGAAATACACAAATATTTGTTCTGAGACTGAAGAACGTTACTTTTTTGGTCAATGTATGTTCAAATTAGGACCAATGGTGGATTTTTTAATTTTGGAAATATTCTAAAGAAATTTCTGGAAAAAAAATTTAAAATGTCTAGTCTGGCAACGACCGGTAGACCTCAGCTCAATCCAGGGGGCGGGATGAAGGCTGTCTTTCAAACTGCCTCTGCACCAATAGGGTAGCGCTACGACCAATCAGAGCAAAGAGCAGGATGACGTTAGCCTGACAAGCCAATTAAAATGTATGTCGTCATGGCGTTAAACCCGCCCAACGACTCTCTGAACAGATAGAGCGCTGTGATTGGTGAACACAAACGGTGTTCGAGACTCAAAAAGTTCCTATGGCTCGTTTCTAGACCCACCTACGGAGCAAATAGATTTGCTGCTGCTAGGGTGCAGCTAGATTTCTAGGCTAGAAGAACTTTACTTTTCTAGTCAATGTATGTTCAAATTAGGACCAATGGTGTGAAATTTTGGAAATATTCTAAAGAAATTTCTGAAAAAAAGTGGTACAATTTCTAAAAATAAAATAATTTCTCAAAAAAAAAAAGTTTAAAAATCCTAGAAAAAAGTGGCTGGCGACCCGCTTGAACCCTCTCAAGGAACCCTGGGGGTCCACTGACCCCACTTTGAGAACCACTGAGATAGAGCATTAGAGTGTTTATGGACAGAGGGAAATGAAGCCATCATGATGTCACTGTGTGGTGGTGTATGGAACACCGGCCGCTACCAGCAAACCTACGGGAGCTGCATGATGAATGGCTCCATTGTGCCCCCCCCCACCCCCGTCATGTGCACATCCTCTGTAAGAAAGGCTCAGTGTACAGTGTAACATACAGTACGAGGGGCAGCCGAGTTATTCCGGTGCGGGATGTTTAGTTCCAGTTTCCCTCTCCTTCACTCTCCCACCCGCCAAATGTCAGCGTGCCCCCGAAAGCCTCCGAAGCCTCCCAACGCCCCCCAACGCCCCCGTCCGTCTGTCTGTGGAGCCGTTTCTCACGACCTGCCGTCACATCCAGCCTGGTACCACACCAACATGAACAACATCACTCCACACTTTACTTGTCAGGGAAATAAAACCCCACCGCACCGCGCTGTGTTGCTGTCTTGCTGTCTCACCACGCTTCACATAGTGTTGGGTTACTCACACTGGATTTACAGATTGAGTTTCATGGTCTCGCTGGTCTGTATGTGTCTGAGGGCTGGGTTTTAAGAATCCATTTTCAGATTCATATTGATCTTCATTTGAAAGATCTGATTCATTAAATCCTTGGAGAGATCTTTTAATGCATGCTATTTCCTGTTTGAGACTAACAGGACAAACTCAGAGGCTGCTGTTTACATTTTGTTGTGTCCATTCACTGCTGAAATGTTCCACATTAACTGCAGTTGTTGAATTAAGGGCTGCAACTAGTTGCTTGGTCATCAAAATGTAAAAAAAAAAAATGTTGAATGTCAATCAGTGTTTCTCAAACCACAAGATGACGTCCTGAAACGTCCAGTTTCGTCCACAAACCACAGAGAGACTCAGTTTATTGTCATAAAGGAACAAAGAAACCAGAAATATTCACATTAAAGAAGCTGGAATCAGAGGATTTAGACTTTCTTTCTTAAAACTACCCAAACTGATTATTCAGTTATCAAAATAGTTGATGATTAACTTATAAACGATTACTGTTCCATTAATTAGGCCTAATTGTTGCCGCTCTAGTTGAATTTAGGCTACTTCTGCAGTGGGTCATCATGTTAAATAAATGTGCATTAATGAAACTGCTTTTGGGTCAATTCTTAATGTGAACATTAATATATTTAATAATGCACCAGGTTAGAGAGTTCCATCTTTTTAGGAGTTGCAGCATTAGTTCTGTGGAAAGCTCTTTCATAACCAAGCAAAGCTGGTGTTCAAACTGAAACATCTCTAAATGAATCAATATCGGATCAAATCAGTTCAGTAAATCAGTTGCAATACCCAGCTCTAGTGTGTCTCGTTTAGTGTAATCTGGTCTGGTCTCACTTTGTTTTCATGGCTTCCAGTTAGTGGTGGGCGTTATCTGACAACAGAATTGCCAGTATCGATTATCAATACTTTTTAATCATCAAAAGCAGTTTATGGACTGTATTTTCATGGAAGGGAGTGCCTTGTTGTGATTTATGGGCTGTATGCATCATCACAAAGATCAAAGTGCGTTTAAATGCTCATGAAGTGATTTGCCAAAGATCAGCTGTAATGAAGGTATGGGACCTGGACTATAGGTTGAAAACTCATGCTGTTTTCCCAACAGCATGAGTGTAAAGCAGCCTCATTCATTTATGTTGCACATCAGAGATAAACGGCCAAATGTCTGGTGCAGGCATCGCAGCAGCGTTCACCTTTTTAAAGGGATAGTAGCATTTTTTTTAAAGTGGGGTTGTATGATCTACAAATAGCCCCCAAGTACTAATTGCAGTAGAAGACTCTCTGCACTCCTCCCGTTAGCAATTATATTATAGCGAACAATGGAACTGTGTATTTTTTTTTCACGTAAAACCTCTTTTAGGCCGTGAAAATAGGCCGTTTCTTTGGGTCTGTTCACAACACTGCATGTTGTTAATCTCTGGGCAGGACTATGGGCTGGCGTTGCTAACGGGAGGAGTGCAGAGAGTCTTCTACTGCAATTAAAGTACTTAGGGGCTATTTGTAGATCATACAACCCCACTTTAAAAAAAATGCTACTATCCCTTTAAAGTTATCTCTCAGGTTGTTAGGTGAGAGGTTTCCTTAGTGCAGTAGACGGAGAGAGAGCTGAAGCTGAATGGTCTGCACTCTGCACTCCACCAGCTGAGCCACACAGTATCCTGTTGTTGCTGTTATGTTGGATCATGTCTGAGCGCGCACAACATGACAGCGGCAATCGGCAAGAAGCAGGACGAACCTATTTGTGTTCATGACAACAGAACATTGTTTGTCCAGATCAATTCTACTCTGAACCCAGTCCAGCACAGAGGAGGGGAAACAAAAACCTGGTGTGGATCCTGTCCAGGCCAGAGTCGTCACCCATCATCCACCACTCACGCCTCTTGTACTTCATTTTTACAACACTCTGCAAACTGTTTGTCGATCCACTTCGTCCTTGACCAAAGTCTGCTGCTGCTGACGGACAAACGGACGACATCCAAACAGCAGCAGAGACCGACAGGCTCATCAGCCGTCAGAGAGCGAACCTCGTCCCGGATCATTAGTCCTGAGCAACATAACAATGAGCACTCATCTGGATCGTCAGCACTCTCCTTGTAAGTCAAACTGTTTGACTCGTCCGTATGAGCGATGAATTATGAATCACCTGATTTTCATTCCGGGGATGGGTCTCCCTAAGAATGGAAGTGATGAGCCGGGCTCTGAAGGGGAACGCCGACAATGAGCCGGCTATAAAAAGCTGATTCCCCCTTTGTGACATTCCCCTCTCTGACAACCGACTTGTTCATTTCTTGTCTTGAGTGGAAACCCAATTAGTGGCTCGCTGTAGGCCCGGGCCCACTTGTGTCCTGAGAGCATATTACTGATGTCTGAGATAACACTTGGTAATTATGAGGAAGGCCCCAGGGCTCACAGGGAGATAGTGTTAGTGCATGAGGGCGAGGCTGTTAAAACCCTGCCCTGTGGTAAAAGTGGAGCTGCTCCATTCCTCGGCTCACATCATTCACTTTTATGGATTTTAGATGGGCTCATACACATGTGGACTGAAACCTATCTGATGGATCAACAGGACCAGTCTGTCTGCAAACTACAGGCAACAATGAAAGTAAAATGTAACATCAACAGTTTCTTTTTCTTTTTTTTTATCGATTTTTTTAGGGTTAGGGTTAGGTAGCATATAAATATACACAGAGAACAAGTACATCAGCAGGGTCATCTACAAGAAAACACAATGGCAGGCTTCGTTCAAAGCAAAGAGCTGACAGAAACCAGGCTGACAAATCAGGTCTTTTAGGGACCCAAAGTTCTCCTTTAAGTCCAAAGTGACACAGAATACATCCGTGCAGTCCACAAGGTCACCAGCAAAAAAATAAAAAAAACCAAACAAACATAATAAATGAAAATGAAATAAATATATATTTATTAGGGCTGGGCCGATACGCTTTTGTGCCGATTCGATTCTCTAACGATTTTTGGGTCCCGATTCGATTTAAATTGCAATTCTGATTAAACAAGTATTGAGATTCGATTTTTACCAAGTATTGCGATTTTATATTTCAATTATTGTGATTTTCTTTCCTTAAACAAGAGCAGGTTGAACCAAACACTTGATAATACATCATAAGTCATATTTACAAAAAACAATACACACAAATCGATTTTAAAAAATCGCCAGAAAAAAATCACGATTAATATAAAAATCGATTTTTTGGCCCAGCCCTAATATTTATACAAAGAATATACAAAGAGAGAGAGAAGCTCATGACCCAGAGCAAAATTTCAGTGTCCCAGTGCAGGAAAAAAAATGCAAATTTTCCCACACAGATATAGATTCAGTGGTAAGATCAGCTCAGTCCCTCCATATCTCAGGGAAAATGTTAACCTTTACATATTGTGAATTTCTTCAACTATTCCTATCCAGTCTGAAATTGTCGGACACACTTTTTAAAAATCTTCTCTTGCATAATCATGATGAATATAATGAGTCTTGAACACATCACCGACGCTGCAGTGCACTTTATGAAATTAATGGGCCAAAGCATGTGTCCTCTTCTGAGAGGACAGTTTTATTCTGCCATCTTTTAAGACTTTAAAGTTTTTAGATTTATCCACTCTGGGGGTTTTACATGAGCTTCTTATGGCTACATGTGTGGACCCCACATTATCCACAGACAATACATAGACCCCATTTACTTACTTGTCAACACTTACTGGGGGGATTGTGTTGTTTTATTCTCTGGTTGGATAGAGATGGAGGCTTCTGGTCTTGATGTGAAGCGATTGCCGATATAATTTGATCCAGATCTTGGTCTCATTAAAATAGTTGGGCATTTTGTCCAAGTTTTTTTTCGGTTCCATTTGGACCTCTCTGATGTAGTTTGGCCTGTATCTTGAGATTTGATGTGATGTGTCTTTTTTTTCATTTTTCTATTTATGGCATTCTATTTATTATATTCGAGCTTATAGCCTATTGTCTTGTTAGTGTGCATAAGAGCTTCTATTTTCTGATATAGTTGGGATATTTATGATGGTTCACTTTTTTCTTAGCTATATGTAGATTTATTACGATGCATTATTGAATATATCACTGTTTGAATGATTTCTATGAATGGGTTTTGTACCGTGATGACTGTTGGACCAGCTGGTTCTGTTTTCCCCACATGTCTGAGAATACATACAGTACTGTGCAAAACTTTTAGGCACTATGCTTTCAAAAATAATACCGGGAATAGTCTTTATCAGGGGTGTCACGATTCTCCAAATCCTCGATTCGATTTGATTTTCGATTTTAGGGTCACGATTCGATTCGATTCTCGATTTTTTTTCCTTTTTCTTACAACACAGAGGCCTATGCCATTTTCAGACTAGTCTACAATCATTGGTTTTATTCATCAAATTTTGTACAGGAAATCTTATTTCAAAAGATGGGGGAGGGGGGGTTTGGGGATCGTCGATCCTCTCTTTGACTTTGATGCTCGAGACCATGACGTAATTTTGATCGATTTCGATAAAAAATCGAAATCGTGACACCCCTAGTTAGGGCTGGGACGATATGCTTTTCTCCCGATTCGATTCTTCTACGATTTTTTGGATGGCGATTCGATTTAAATTGCGATTCTACGATATTGCCAATTCTCTCGATTTTTAGTCTGCATTTTTAACATTTATCTGCACACAAATACTGTAGGAGCCTATAAATTAACATACTCCATTATAAAGTGAACTTAAAGCAGAAGTGAGTGATATATTTGTGTTAATATAAGTCTTAAATAGTTATATCTTCCGACAGCAATCACTTACATAGAGTGTTTGGACTGAAACACGGGTCTCTCAGTCCCTCTGCTCTGCTCTGAGCCGAAGAGAAAACATTTATCGTATCCTACAGTTTTTATCCAATGAGGAGAGAGAACGGCATGCAGGGCTGTGTGTGCAGCCAAGGAACGCCGTGAATGTGGTGACGTAGCGACGAGGACTGTTATGGTGCGTTCAAGGAAACTCGTATTTTTCCGACCGTGAAGTCGTACCAGTTCGATCTGGTACGAGTTCACCGGTCGGAAGTTACGAGTGGCCGTTATAGTGACTTTCACCGGTAAAACAGGTCGGAAAAACACGAGTGGGTTGCCTGAAACGCTACAAAGTCGTAAGTTGTGACTTGAAGCTGTAATTTACGATTTCAAAAGCCTACCTGGAACGCAGCATTAGCGAAAACGACCGGACCACTCACTTCTGCTTTATACCCTTTTCAAAACCTGTACTCTGTGTATTTAAAAAAGGCTAACAAATGGACACTGCACAATATTTCAAAAAATTAAAAACCCAAAAAAATTCAAAAAAAAGAAATCGATTTAAAAATCGTCAAAAAGGATATCGCGATATTTATGTGAATCGATTTTTTCTCCCACCCCTACCCCTAGTCTTTATTCATCGATTAACTTCATACAAAGTTCAGAGGAAACCTAAATCGAATCATAATTGGGTGTGAGCACAGCACCAGTTCTCCTCCAGACATCACACACTGTTTTTCCAGATACTTGAGTGGCAGCTTGTTGTTGCATCTTAGTACATAGTTCCTCTGTCTCTTCATGTAAGCCCAGACTGACTCCATGATGTTGAGACCAGGACTCTGGGGGGGGGGTGTACCATCTGTTGCAGGACTCAGTCTTCCTCTTGTAAATTGCACTAGTTATTTTTGACACTGGCTGTAATTCTTGGGTCACTGTCATGCTGCAGAATAAATGTTGGACCTATCAGAGGCCTCGGACGGTACCGCATAATGGATGAGAATCTAAACATCCGAAGTGCCTAAAACTTTGACACAGGACTGAACGTTCTGCTGCTGCACAACACAGAACAGACAGTCTGTGCTGCAAGATCCAGTCTGACTTCTCTCACACCTCGTTATCAAACAGGAAATCACAACCTGCTGCTTTTTTAGATGTGATGCTAGATAAAATGTGTATTTTTACACCTCACCAAAAGGTAACACACAACACAAGATAAAACAAAGTGCTCCAAACTAGATACGATATGGACACAGTCATTAAACTCATTCTTCAACAAAGAAATGACAGCTCAGTGTTGTATGAACATTTAGCCTCTATCCCAACAACAACTCTGATATTTATACCTATAAACTTTTCAAAGTTAGTTCACAAATTTTTTTCCTGCTTTTGCTTATTTTTGTAGTGTGACTGTTAGCCTACTTTCTACTCTTTTTACTGTTTTCTTTATGTTTGTGTATCGTATCGTATCGTATAGGCCCTATCCACATGAAAAGGTTTTTTTTTATTTTTTATTTTATAAACGCAGCCTTTTTTCATCTGGTTTGGGGGGTCCATACTCCATACACATGCAAACGTATTGAAAACGGCTTAAAACTGAGATTTTTAGGGGCAGTGGTGAGGCTACAGTCCTCACTGCAGAGAATGACCCAAATTTGATCGGGCAGCCCTTTCCTGCATGTCATTCCCCCTCTTTGCCTCCCCATTTCCTGTCTCTCTCCACTGTGTTATCGATTAAAGGCAATAAAAAGCCCCAAAAGATACTTTTCAAAAAACTGAGATTTTAAAAAACTCCAGCCACAGTGAATATTTTTTAAAAACACCGTATTTATTTTGACGTGTGGACAAGATAAACAGATATTTACGTAGGCTATTTGTCAACGTCGTGTGCCGCAGCTATTTATTAGGTAACCTAATTAGCTAAGACACACACCGTCACAGTAGCTACAGTCTATGGATGTATCAACAACGGCCGACTACCGCCCCTTAGACACTGCGGCTGAATCACGTCTGTTTAATCATCACCGATCAGCATATTTACTTTGACACGACGCGAATACAGCGGGAGACTTTTCCATCTTCTCTGTTTTAAGTGTGTAATGCTCCACGGGGCCTGGAGGATGTAGGCTACTACAGCATTTTGGGTCATTTTTGGGTCAGATATTCCTTGAAATGATGTCGTGTTTACGTAGATTTTTTTCAAAACGAACAAGAACAAGATAGTTTTCGGTGAAGCTGTGTTTTCATGTGGATAGGGCCTGAGCTGTGTCACTCAGACATAGGTTTCTGTTGTCTGGTACTGGTTGACAACAGTTCCTGTTTGACTGATTTCTACTGGACTGAGTCAAAACACTCTGATGCTTCATTTAGTTTTGACCCCAAACACCTGAGCTGCTGATTGAAACATTTTCCCTGTGCTGGAGGGAAACAGATGTTAGTGACAACAGAGGCATCACTTGCCGTCACAGGTTAACATTACACGTTGCTGTTAGCTATTAGCTGTAACCATGGACACGGTTAAATGGCCTAAAGCTAAACAGACTGTAATTCAGTTGAAAGGGTTCCAACACCAGGATGTTCAACAAATGTAAAAAAAAAAAAAAATAATAATAATAGTGTGTGAAGTGGGAACATGTCAGATGAACTGAGGCATCTGGTGATGCGTGGGTGACCCTGCACTGCTTGTATGTACCCCATAATAACCACATCACAATGGGGGTGACAGGTATTAATCACAGCCCCGGCAACGTGGAGACGGTTAACGACAGCAGCTTTTCTCTGGGTTTGTGATGTAACCTTAACTCAAGATCTTTCACATCAACAAATGATAAAATGATTACCCCATTTTGTTTCAAAGTAAAGTTAGTGTAGACCTCAGTAGCATTATCATTAAAGATGAATTTGAGTTTCTTGAACGCTGACATGCCAGATGGCCATTCACAAAAATACATAAGAAGAAACATCTGTGGGCTGATGAAACCACAATCAACCTCTATCCAAATGATGCAAAGAGCAAAGTGTGGAGAGAAACGGGATCAGACCCAGACCCACAGCTGCCGCCACATCTGTCTGGATGAACAGAGCTACAGCAGCCGACTGTTCCTTAGCAGCCCAAGATGTTTATCACATTTAATTCTGCTTTCTCTTGCTCTCTGTTGTCATTAAAAACTACATTTATGACAGTTGACTTTGTGTCGCTGTATTCATCCGATCAGTTTATGCAAATATTTAAAAAGTGTAATCAATGGCGCTCGATTTAAAAGGGCTATTCAGTAGTTATTTCTTGAGTTGATGGACAGCCCTGTAGTTAGGATAGCGTTCTCTGTGGGAACTCTCTTTAGCTGCTCCTCCTCCTCCTCCTCCTCCTCCTCCCCGGCCCCTGACACTAATGTCAGTGTCTTTCATGTGAAAAGCTGAAACACTGAACCGTCTGACTAGTGTTTCTCGCTCTTACATCAAAGTCAAAGCACATTCGAACATCGAGTGCAAGTCTTTGTGCCGCCGTGAAAACAAAGCTTTTGTGCGCGGGGTGTTTGCCGTGTGTCTACACCGTACGCCTGCTCTCCAGTTGGAAACGGCACGGGCAAACATGAGCACCTGGAAAAGATTATGTGACCAAATACAGCAGGGTCCTGATGGAACCTTATCTGTGTCAAGTGTCTAATGTCGAGTTCTTGTCGAGACCAACAGGAGTGCAGTCGGTGGCTCCCGTCGCCGTGGAGGCCGGAGCTGCAGCGGTAGACGCTAATGGCTCGCATTTTAATGTTTGTGTGCCAACTGTTTGTGTCTTTTCCCTTAAATAATGACACACCAGATTACAACAGAACCAGAAAGACCTGTCACTGTGTCATGTGAGTGGCCACGGCTGCATGATGAACAACTAAGCAGAGAAAAAGTGAATGAGCAGAAAGGACAGAGACTGCACAGGAAACTCTGCTTCCTTTAAAATGTCCAAAAATAAATAGTCACATATGAACTGTTGTGTTTACATTTCAATGACTAAAAATGCGTTAGAATGCGTTCAACTCTTAAGACAAGTTTGTTCTGAATCAGCTCCTTATCGCAGGTCGACTGATGTGATTTTCTTCTTATACATTCCCGTAGTGTCTCAGTGCATTAAAGGAGACATATTCTGTCCCTTTTCCACAAATTAAAATAGTTCCCAGGTGTGTTAAAGACATGTCTCTGACATGCTTCGGTCAAAATCCCCCAAGGATCAAACATCACAGCTCTTTTAATCCGCTCAAAACAGCCCTGTTCACAACGGCTGGTTTCAGCGCCTGTCCCTTTAAATGCAAATGAACCACTGCTTGCCCCGCCCCTTTGCAACCCTAGATGCACGTTAGCCAAAACTGAGGGGTTTGCTCTTTAAAGGTGACATAAATGGCCGTTTGTCCTGTTTGTCGCACCTCCTTCTACGAGTTTCCACGAGTTGCTGCACGAGTTTACCTGAGTAAGGAAAACAAATTTGATTGGTCGTTATCGAGCGGGCGTGATATTCAGTGTTTGGGGCGAGACCGAGCTCGGTGTGTGTGTGTCTCCGACGTTTGATTGACGGATCCAATATCAGTGGCTGATGAATCGTGAGCAGGCTGACGTATAATCCGTGCACCTGCATTATCCAATGTGAAAAAAACCCACCACACTTTAATCCTGGATTCACTCGAAAATAGAATTTTGCACAAAGTTTGGGCTCCATCGTCTGATAGATGAGTTATTACACTAATGTTAAGACCCGCAGTGGAATCAAATTTTCTTTTCTGAATACCTTTAAAAAGTGATATTTACATAATATGTCCCCCTTTAACCTGTTGAAGCTCAGCGTCCATGGACTTCAATGGGACTGCAGAATTTTTTATTTTTTTTTGCTGCAGCGAAACTTGATGGTTATTGGTTAAATGCTGTGGACCCTCAGCGTCTCTGGGAGTGATTGGAGCAGTGGGCGGGCCTGGACGCTGCGCTTCCGCATCATGATTGGAGGATCTGCTTAAGGCATGGGCTTTTTTTTTTTAAGTATATTTTTGGGACTTTTTATTGCCTTTAATCGATGGCACAGTCAAGAGAGAGACAGGAAATGGGGAGGCAGAGAGGGGGAATGCAGGAAAGGGCTGCCCGATGCGGGATTCGAACCAGGGCCGCTGCAGTGGGGACTGCAGCTCTACCAAGTAAGCATGGGCTTTTTAATCCAGCCCGTCAAATACTGCTACAAAATTGTCCAAATTATAGCGAAGATTGCAAACTTTGATGCACTGGCAAAAAAGGGTGAGCAGCAACAACACGCCTCCCACTATATTTGAATGTAAGTTTTCTTTTACTTTTAGGAAATGGCTTTTACATTCATTTTTATTAGTTCACACAAACACTCTCCATCTGATACTGCCTCGCCCAGCCATCACATTTTAAAACTCATTGTGGCCCCTGAGCAAAAAGTTTGTCCATCCCTGTTCTACAATCTGAATCTCTTTTTTTAATGACAGCCATTTTCAAACAGACACCGGAGCATTTTGCAGTTCAGTCCTACTGCGGATTTTGCGAGTGAAGTCGAGAGACAAACTGCAGCTCATTTCTCGGTATTTGCTTGCCAATACATATCATCCATATCATACACTGTAAATACAACACAGTTATAGCATTTCTTTGTTTCAGTTGAAAATGATTCTCACATTTCCTTGTTGGAGGTTAATATCGTTTTGTTAGTTTGTATGATGTAGCCTATAGGCTGAAAATGAGCTCCCCCTCTTTGAAAGACCAGCAGTCACCACCACTGGACCAGGATGTGTCCTTAAATGTATCTGCACCAGCATGGACATGGTCTGAAAGTGGATGAATGTTTCTACTAATGGGATAAATACTGGAAGCGAGTCGTCCCCCGAGGGAAAGGACAACAACTGTCTTCCCAGCTGTGGTATGTTGGTGTGTAGCGAGAGCAGATCCCAGGCTTGTTCCCCGGCAGCAGCGGTCATCAGGTTATCATAACAGATGCTGTTTTAACGGCCTCTGAGTCATTTGTAGAGCATCTCTGTCACAGCTGAATCGAACGGTTGTGTAGGCTGGTTTCCTGTTCGCAAAATACCCAGGATACACTGCACATGTGGCCGGGAGGCGGGCAGGGGGGGCTCATCAGACATCATCATCATTAGCTGGGTTTCCATTACAGGTTTTCGCAAAATGAAAGCGATATTTCTTAAATTTCGAAATAGCACAATTGCTATTTGAAGTGTTTCATTTGAAAAGTGTTTTGCGAATGAGCTGTAACTCTCGTAAAGTTGAAAGAAATGCGTTCAATGAGCTGTGATGTTCTCGAACCCAAATAAGTTTCACAACTTTTGTGATACACTCTTAGATCGATACGTCTGAAAACCACCTCATGAGAGCGTAAAAATGTTTTAGTGGTATTTTGGAGGTTTTTCATGCGTTTCCATTGCCAATTTTTAATTGCGATATTAAGGTTTTGCGCATTTTTGGGCGGAAATGCCGTGATGGCTGTCTTTGTTAGAAGTGTTGTCAACCATGTGACTTCCGTTCACTGCATGAAATCACACAGATACAGATCAGGAGCTTCACTTATGGTGCGTTCCAGTTGTACTCGGAAGTCGGGATTTCCAAGCTCTGAGTCGGAATTTTCAACTGGAACGACCCCCGAGGTCGGATTTCCGACTCGGAAAGTCGGACGATCCACATAACCCCCGAGTTGAAATTTAAACATGGCTGCCCCGGTTGTAAACAGTCATAGAAGCTCCTGTAATAATCCTTTTATTAACACATTTTACTATTTGCCGTCACAATATGTCAGCCGTATACATAGTATTGTTAGATGCAATGCTGTCACAGTGTAATTTACATTTTTCATGTTTATATGTGAACTACAAAGCAGACCGTGCTAACGACGGCTAACTGTTAGCCTGGTAGTTTCAGCCAGGGTTTTTGGCCGTTGGCTGCTTTTTTTCCGACTTTGTAACTGAAACGCTGATAACTCGGGTGTGACATAATTCCCAGCTCCGACCTCCGACTTCCGAGGTATATGGAATGCAGCATTAGTCTTCACACAGTGTTTCTCACATATTGATTTTTTTTCCCTCTTTACTATTTAAAACGGACTAAATTGCATTTCCTTTTAGAGATGTGCTGAGTGTAATGATTCGCTCAACCCCTCCTCTCCCTGCACTTTATCTCTCTGATAAAAACACACTGGGAGCACCTGGAGGAATCCTGTCATGTTAGAGGCAGAGGGGGGGTCATCAAAAACCCAATAAAGTGCCTGGACATCTCTTAACAGCTCTGTGTGTGTGCTTGTCAGTCATGTTGCCCAGAGCGCCTGATGAGTCAGAGAGCGCTGTTAGATGTTTGACAGGATGTGAAGCAGTGGAGCTGCAGAGGAGCAACTTATTTATGCTGTTAGATATTAGGGGATGCACCGATCCGGCTTCCTCAGTCCCAATGCTGATACCGATACCTGGGCTTAACGTATCAGTTGAAACCCGATACAGATCTGATACCACTGTTGAATTAATAAACAGTACATCTTGCCACGTGGAAGACAGTGACTTTAACATTACTTTCCTAACTTTGTAAAATGTTGTGTCTCTACGTTTGTTGTCTACTGACATTTTGTATGCTGCTGACATGTCACAAACATAGAATTGAAGTGGATGGATCAGCGTTATGGATCAGCCCCATTATCTGATACTTGATCTAAGTTATTTAGTCAATATGTGACCTGATCCATCAAAATGAGTCACAGTGACCCAAATTTCAAAGTTGAGATTTTGGTATCAATGGAAAGATTAGAAAATAAGCTTTAAAATGATACCCTAGTCAAAGTCATACATTTGATGGTTTTTGAGATGTGGCCATTTGAATTACGATCTTTCACTCTCTTATTCCGTTCTAAAATCAGAGAAAATTGCAGTTAAAAGTTAAGTTTTTTGCCAGTGACTCTGGCATCTGTTCCTGTACCACGTGATTACACGCACCCTATGCGGTCCCTTGTTGTCATAGAGGCACCATTCAATGACCCTCGGAAAGCAGGGAATCTCACAATTCAGATGCTTTTTACAGCTCGTCTCTGTCATAAACGGTTCAGAAGTTGTCATGTTTTGTTGACGTTTTGTAAAACATGTGCAAGCGTTGTGTCGTTGCTACGTTCGGTTTAGCATCGATGCTACGCTCTGTTAGCATCGATGCTACGCTCTGTTAGCATCGATGCTACGCTCTGTTAGCATCGATGCTACTCGGTTTAGCATCTGTTTCTGTACCCGTCCCTTCTCGTCATAGAGGCACCGTTCAATGACCAGTTTACAGCTCGTCTCCATCATGAACGGTTCAGGAGATATTTCATGTTTTGCACCGATGCAACGCTCATTTTCAGAGGGTTTAAGTTGCAAGTCAACTTTAATCATCATTTACGTGCCTTTTCTTAATTATCTGGACTGTGAAACTTTGGGAGATTGTTTTTGAATGTCATTGCTTTGAAATTAGGGTAAAACATTTTTTTTTGTTTTTCTATTTTGTTTCCACGTTATCAGCTGATTATCTAAAAATAGAACGTTGCGACATCCGACTCATTTTGATAGAACGGGTCACATATATGGGCTGATATCCGCATCTCTAATAACAAATGTGGTCTGTGATTGGACCTCAAATGTGTCCTGAATGCATTTTGGGTGCATTCACACCAGAATGAGCTGACCACTCTTTGACTGGGAGATAGGCTAATGGTTGATGTCAGACGGTGGTTTGATTGTTTCTCAGTTTGGTCTAGATTTTCACACACAACAGTCTCTAGAGTTTTTATTCAGAGTGCAACCAAAAGTAATCCAGTGAGCAGCAGTGTTGAGGAGAGTGGCACTCATTCCTCTTTACACCTGTGCTCAGCAGAGACCACTTCCTGTCACCAAGATCAGACGGTGAAGCTGCAGAGGACACAGACTCACCAACACTTGGACAGATGAAGACCTGAAGATTTGTGCTGATGGAGCAGCAGATATTAGAGTCAGTCTGAATCCCCTAATTCTTCTGTTTTTCAACAGAAACACTGCACATTAAAGTGGACCTTGATCTTCATGAACTTTATCCCGCATGATGCTCAACAGAGTGAAGGATGCTGTTACCAGTGTTGGTGAACAGCCACAGGATTCTGTCTGATTTTGTTTGTTTGGCTGTCAGAACGAACTTCGCTATTCGAACAGAATTTGAATTATTAAAAAAATGTGAAAATTCAAAAGTGGGAACTGACGTTCGACCGTGTGCCTTCCGCAACAACGCAAATTAACGTTGTGCGTCGCGACTTTCGGGGTAGTAGCTAAACATGTTGATAAAACAAACGGTTGTTGTACACGATGTAGAGCTGCAGCTTCAAATTTACAAGCAGGTTTTTTTTAATTGCCCGTTTATTCGGCTGGGGCGTGGCCTACGTGTTCCCACACACTACGCACACACATTCTTTTTTTTTTTTTTTTTTTTAATTGATCAATCAGCGGCCGTCTGCCTGACTGCACCTGAATGCAACATCAGTGCCTCCGTCCTTCCTCACACTACACAGTGGTGACAGTTTTAACAGGCCGAGCCGACAGCTCCGCTGAGTTTCTATGGTTACCTACGGTCACGCTGCCACTCAACGTAAAAAATGGCGATGCAACATGGCCGCCTCGGTTCGGTGCTTCGCCCACTTAATGTATTTGTAACGACTTGTAACAACTCATTCTAAGGTACCAGAAAGCTTTCATTTGTATGCGGGTGTGATTCGACTAAAGTGAAATACGTATTTATGAAAGACAGAATTGATTTCTGCTAATAAAAAGCCAAATAAGTTACATACTGGGGCTTTAAGTGTGTGGCACATGTTACATAACAGATTTGGTTAGAATGCGGGATGTAATGATAAGCTGGTAGGTGTATATAATGAGCTAAACAAACAAAAAAGATTAAAAGTTTGAATATAATACCAATATTTACCATAAGAAGCATTAGAAATTGGAATCTGATTTCGGGGGAAGACTGACGGCAAGACTGACGGTGAGTTCAGTGAACTTAGGTGGCCTCCACACCTGGATCCAGTAGAACACGTTTGGGATGTGGTAGATTAGGAGATTGAATGTGCAGCGGGTGAATGGGCAGAGATGATGGGATGGAGTCACATCGACACGGAGCAGAGTCTCAGAGCAAAGTGTCAACACCTGGCGGATCCATGAAGAAGCACCCAGTGATGGTGTGATGATCCTAACACCACAGATGGAGGAGGAAACGTGGCCTAACATCTGACATCAGTAGCTTTGCAGCTGTGTGTATTAATGTAACACTCATGGGCTGCTGTTGCTGTTGGAGAACTCAGAACTGAGTTTATCTGAAATGATGCAGACTACTCTGTCGTCCAAACAGAATGCAGTAAATTCATTTTAGGGTGGGACCATGACCTGACGGTGAGCGAATGTAACATCAAAGAAGGTTTGAAGTGTTACACAATCAGCCGAGTGTCTCACAACGTTGTGTAGTCAGCAGGAACATTCAGGCTGTCGGTGTGTGTCTCTACAGAAACTGTGGTTTCAGGGCATTGTCGGGGGTTTCTGTGGAGAATGTGTAGCTGGAGAATGAGGAGGGAAGGTGTGTTAGGACATGTTGGGACTCGACAGGTATAGGCCGTAATGAATAGTTGAGCAGGAAGCTTTGCTCTGCCTCATTCAGCACCCTCCGCTCCCCCACTGTGACCGTCCTGCCTTCCCTCAGGCTCATAGGGAGTGTCTCACACTTTAATACATCAGAGTGACTCTATTTTTAATGTGTGGAGGACTAGTTTCTTTAACTGTGTGTGCTGCTGCACATAGAGGTGATATTTGGAGCCCAGACTCTGGTTTGACATGATAATAAGGAAACATGGACATTGAATGTGTTCTTAAAGGGATAGTAGCATTTTTTAAAAGTGGGGTTGTATGATCTACAAATAGCCCCTAACTACATTAATTGCAGTAGAAGGTGTATTCAGACATGCCAGTCGTTATTTTTTCCTGATTCAGGGGCTAAAATGATACAATTGACCCTTTGTCAAGGCCCCGCCCCCCACGGTTACTGTTGCTAGGTTGGACAAACAATGGTCACGGAAGAGTTAACTCCCATTGGAAACCATTGAAAATTAGGCAGATTTAAATTGCTTGTAAGGAAAATTTTAATTAACTTATACATCAGAAAAATAGTGTCCATGATAGAGGACAGACGTGGCTCAATAGCGATTGAACGGGCATTACCTGACTTTTCCGAAAAATGGGGAAAAACTATTGTTTTGGTCACTCACTAGCTAGTAGCTAACGGCGCTAGCTAACGTTAGCTACAAGCTAACGCTTAATCTCCGCCGATCTCCCGTTTCTCCTCGTAAAACTTCACAAAGTTCAAAATACATTAGCAGCGGTAATGTTACGTTTGCTAGATAATTTTGAAGGTATTAGATCTTCTCTGTCTATGAACACGACCAGAGAGTGGACTGGAGAATGAATGAGCTTCAATAGCAGTACAGAAAAACAGGCTCACTTCTCATGAGGACTGCACAACAACAACAAACAAACCTATGCAATTAACCCCTGACCTATGCCTATAGCTCCCCCTAGTGGACCACCCCCAAACCCTATTATTAAGCTCAACTAAATACATAACAGAAGGTTAAAGTATATACAGTAGCCTACATAGGCTGTATGTTTATTGATGTCTTGGGTTTGGGGAATGGGATAAAAATGACTCCAGGAATACGTTCCAGATATCGTGAGTTGCTATTGCAGGAACCCCAGGCACATTTTAACCATATTGAAAAATTATAAAGTAGTTTTTGCCGAAAAAATTGCTGTCTACCTATCTCGTTTCATAGGGTTTCATGCCAGAGTTGTCCAACCTTAGAATGTTGCGCAACACGTAACATGGGGAGAAGCGCTCTGATTGGTGGAACAGCAGACCAATCAGAAGGCCAACAAAGGGTCAATTGTTGGCATTTTTTTCCCTTTTGAGTCATTTGTGTTCACATGGTAACAGTCCTAAGCGGTCCAAAGTTGTCAACAAATGCTGTGCACGAACCAGCTGTTCCCTCATTGGTCAGAAATCTAGAAGGACGAGGCCGTTACCTGGGAAAAACAAAAACCATGGAATAGAGGTCACAACAGACCTGAAAATTAAACAGGAACTAAAGACTTTTAGCTTTAATATTTTTACCTTAAAGCAGAAGTAAGCGATCCGGTGGTTTTGGCTAACTTCCTGTCAGCCGATGGAGTTAGCAGTCCCCGCCCTCGTCCCTACGTCACCACATTCACGCGCATCCCTTGGCTGCACACACAGAGAGGACCGCCCCTTTATGCCGTTCTCTCTCCTCATTGGATAAAGGTTGTAGGATACAAGGAAAGTTTTCTCCTCGGCTTACAGCAGAGCAGAGTGACTGACAGACCCGTGTTTCAGACCAAACACTCTATATAAGTGATTGCTGTCGGAAGATAGAACTATTTAAGACGTATATTAACACAAACATTCCGCTTACTTCTGCTTTAATTAAACAGCTTCTGAGTAATTGTAATGGTTAAATAAATGACTTGTAACTTGTTCCAGGAAGAATGGGGGCTCTCTGTCTTCATCTCTTGGCTGAAAACCAACCTTGTAAGATCAGAGCCTCCGACCCGGTGTCCCAGCTCTGGTCTCTGCGGCACCACGACACAAATGAGCCCCATCACCTGTAATCTCTTGTTTATGACAGATAAAACTACACACATACACATTTTAACATTGTATATGATATAATGTTATCCAACACTCCATGGATTGATTTATCGACGGCCTTGTTAAAAACAAATGCACATGGAGGAGAGGAGGGTTAGCAAAACAGCAGAAAAGTGACCGGATTTGCATAGTTCCCCTTTAAAACCCGACCCGATCTGACCACAATTGAAGCCCAGACCCGAACTGAGTTTTTTATTTTCAGCCCGAACCCAGCCAGAATGATGGAACATCAGCAACGTGCTCCAGGGTTGGAATGGAAGCGAGCTGACAACCACCTCCACCTCCTTGGCGATATCTTGGCTTGTTTTATCCTGCATGGGAGTGGGATCGCTGTGTTCACATGTGACCAAATGAACCCATCTTTGGGGTTAAACGCTCCCTGTATCAGAACAACTGCTCCAAACGAGACAAAGGCAGCAACACAACCACACTGTGACACATCCCCGACATTTTCATCCCCCTCTGCACACTGAACACTTGGAATCACCGAGTCTTCCTCCAGCGCTCCGTAACCACCTTCAGCAGACTGGCTCAAGTACGTGGAGTTCTGAATAGCAATGAACCGAGCTGCGTTTGATAGGAGAATATTTTCTAAAGGCACGCTGTGTTTTAAGCGGGAGCCGGCGATAAAGGAGCGCTGATCGGTTTCTGAGGCTTCCTATGTTGCTGTTCTTCCTTTTTTTTTTCAACACCACTTCAAACACAAATGCTGCAGACTCATTCTGCAGACTTTGTACTAACAAGAGAACAAGGTGTAAAATGCAGAGGTGGCATAAATGTTACACTTCTAATATAGCACAGTGTTTAACAGATTGGCTGTTTGGCTGCCTACCCATGTGTAAATAAATCATAAGCACAGCCACAAAGCCACCCCCACAGTTTGTGTGTTTGTGCGCCTGTGGCTGGGTTTGTGTGTACTGCGTGGTGGGCTGTGTTGCTTTCAGCACTGCAGAACAGCACCATCCGCCCCACCCCTTCAAAATAGAGACATGACGAATACCTGATGATGCTGTTTTTTTTTCTTTTTTTCACAGCGCGCGCAGTGATTTCTGTGATTTACAAAAAGTATTTCCATTAAATCGACATTTACATTTCAAACACAAACAGCTCGAGATAAAGAGACGCAGCAGAGAGCGGCGCAGACACACACACAGTCTGTGTATCCTGACCGATAATGTGTTTTGGAAGAAAAAGTTGATATGCAGCTTTGTGTCCAACGGTCTGCTGGTGCCGGACGGACGGACAACCTTTCACACAAATAAGGGACTTGCCAGGGTCAAGCTGTTCCTCAGTTGTGCGTTTGCCAACAGGATTGGAGAGCATCAGTCAGGAGAGGCCGAGTCGTCCTCTCTGCTGTCGGGAGATTATGCAACAGTGTTCCCTTTCCTCTCTCTCTCCTCCCCTCCACGGGCGCTACACACACACACACACGGGCTGGTACACAATCCCCACAGTCAAGGGAGTGTGACCGAGGAGCAGAATTGTTATTATAAGCAGCACCGTGCGGCTGTGGCTGTCGCTGTCACACAAGGCTTCAAGTGAAGTGGCTCTAGCTAATGAAGAGTGCGCGGACGAGTGTTAATCAGCGGCGAGCTCGGAGGAGAGCAGCTGAGGCCATGTGCTTCACCCTGCAGGCTGATGAAGTGCAGGATTGATTCTCTTTGCTCAAAATGAGACATCAAAGTGAAGAGAGGGAAGAGGGCACGCACACACACACACAGAAACACAGAAACACAACAGGATGAGCTCTGACGTCACGCTTTTCACACAATGCCACATCCCTCAGCAGCAGAGAGGAGAGACTCAGAGGAGGCTGCTGGGCTGTGATCAACAGAGATGCCCTGATCTACTTGCCTGGGTGGTCTCAGACTTTCAGACCTTGCGATAAGCAGGACAGTATGACATTTGGAAAATTCAAATTCAAATTCAATTTTTTCCGTTTTAAAGGGACAACGAGGAGTTTTGGAAAGCAAAGTGTTTCATACTACATTTACCATGAGCCTCAGTGCGCACGGGGAAATTCTTGGACCGACGCAAGACGGACGTCTTGCCAAGAATGTTTTCATTCATCAAGAATGAAAGTCAGAGGTTCGAAGACGATCAGATACCGTCCTAGTTCCGACCATAAATGGCAATTTGGTGGCGTTATTCTCATGACCCACCGGGCAACGTCCGGGAAACCAAAAGTAAGGAAACACTGGTCGGCTCACCCAGCACTTCCACTGCTAATAATAATAACAAAATAACGATACAGACCAAACAATATATTTATCGAAAATGGAGCCATTAACAAGTGTGGGTAACGTAGATGTAGCCACATTAATGTGAGACTTTTTTATAACCAATTACCAAATACAAACTCCTCGTTGTCCCTTTAATTTTTGGAAGTTCCATTTTAATTTTGGGGAATTCATCTTTCGTCTAGTCCCGCCCTCTTCGGTGACTGGTGCTAGGTTCGTCAAACAATGGTCACGAAAAGGTTAACTCCCACTGAAACCATTGAAAATTAGGCAGATTTAAATTGCTTGTAAGGAAATTTTGAATTAACTTATCTATCAGAAAAATTGTGTCCGTGATAGAAGACAGAAGTGGCTAAAGAGCCATTGAACGGGCATTACATGACATTTCCGAAAAGTGGTGAAAAATCATTGTTTTGGTCACTCACAATAGCTAGCTAGCTAATGATGTGGTAGCTAACGTTAACGTTAGCTAGTCTTAATCTCCACCAATCTCCCATTTCTCCCCATAAAACTTAACAAAGTTCAAAATACATTAGCATAACGTTACACCTTTTAACCATATTGTAAAATTAAAAAGTAGTTTTTGCCAGAAAAAATTGCTGTCTACCTCATTTCATACTGTTTCATCCCAGGGTTTGTGCAACTCGTGACATGGGGAGAAGCACTCTGATTGGTGGATCAGCAGACCAATCAGAAAGCCAACAAAGGGTGAATTCCGTCTTTTACCTTTTACTCTTGTTTTACTACCAAAAATAGTGTGTTTTTAATGTTAATGACTAAAATATACACAAATTAAATAGAAATTACTTTAAATGTATTGAGGTAACAAACCAACAACACTTTTCTCCATACCATAAGAACAAATACTGCATGATGCAACATAACACTGCTATAAGTACTAAAATTACCAATAAAATATTCATGCTTATGAGCTTTAAACTGTTTCCAGTAAAATAAATTATATTAGTAATAAAAAAAATGTTCCTTGTTTATCATATGGTTTTTGGACATGGACAATAGTTGGTCATTGCATGTATTTTTACGCTTGTGCATCCAGATTTGCTTCCCTCTATGCAATCTTCCCCAGACATACATTCGTTCCTCTTATACACAAAAGCAGCATTTCAGTCAAATTATGTCAAATTCCACATTAAAAATAGCTTAAGTTTTAAGCGATTCTGTGATCAGTGAAATCATAGCGCCCTACGTCTCTTCATCCACCATCCGCAGCGCAGTTCTCCAGCCCCAGAACGTTAGAAGTGATGATGTAAACACTCAGAGTTGCTCTGTGATTGGGTCATATCGACCCTGGACCACCGGTGGTGAGAGCAACATGGATAATGAATTACAAGTGTTACCGACCTCGTTGTCTTTGCCAGGAGCTGCTGTTATACTCTGGATTTCTAACACTACGGCATACATATCACTGCTACCGTCTGACTTGAGCGAATCCATGTGTTTCGTCATTGACTAATGCAACCAGATGATTTGCCCACATGTTTCAGGAGCATTAGAGACAAACTCCTGCAGTGCAGAGGCTGCGTGGTGTAAAGCGGAGCAGAGTGCAACACCGGCAGGCGGAGGAGGAAAAACACAGAGCTGAGTACAGAAGGACAGGACTTTGATCAGTTTTATTTTAGCCATCTGATCTGTGGAATCGGCTCAGGACATCTGACTCATCGCTGACGAGACCTCGCTCATCATTCTGTCTCAGATGGAACATGTCGACCAATAAGTGTATTAAAGGTCCACGAGTGCTGAATTGTGTCTTTTGGAAAGTTACACAGTTGGGGATTTTCAGACTTTTGATGATCTGACAAATGCTTCATCTGGACCTTACTGAGTTAGAATTTATGATGCTGGATTCTGTGTGTACACATTTCTAGGGCTGTCAGAATCATTTTCTTAGACGATTAATTGCCATACAAATAATTGCGATTAACTATTTGTCTTTTTCTGATATTACTATTATTATAAAAAGCCTAAACATAGTTTAATAATAATACAATTCATGAAATGGAGACATTTATTGGCTTTGCAACTAAATCCATGATTCTAATGTCAATAGATGCTCATCAAAATCAGGTTGACAGTTTTGGAAATGAAGCTCCTTCTTATAAACAGTTTGTGGCTCCACTCATGTGTCATTAAACCATTGAACAATGGTTCCCCACCTTTTTTGGCTCGTGACCCCATTTTGACATCACAAATTTCTGGCGACCCCAAAGTCAAGTGATTGTGGTCGTTAACCCCTACGGGTCCGCTGCATCGTCGACGATGTAACAGAGCACACATTACTTATTCAATCATATTTTCATATCTGAGTGTCGTAGGCTCTTACTTTGAAAAGCTACTGAAAGGAAACCCCTCGGCCGTTCCGATGTCGTTCTCCACTCGTTTCTAGCACCTCCAGGCGTTTTATAATCCACTGTGAAGTTGGGGAGTATTTTGAACAATAACTCAATAAAGGCATTCCAATGGAATGTTGGTGTATTTTGCGATAATTTGTCAATTTCTCCGGTAATAATTTCCTTCCGGTCCGCCATCTTGATGCGCTGTGTTTGGGGTCTGTTGACCAATAAAATGCCGTGTACGTGCCTTCGTCATACGTAAATGGCGTACAATGGGATTCATGACTGCTTTTACGCATGCTGACTTACGCCAGTGTCGTAGGAGGAGTTATACACAAAGCAATACTGACACCATGTAGCGGGGGAAAAGTAGTGTAGTAGTTGTAAATGATATTGACTTTGATGTGTTTTTTTGTTCCCCTCTCACAGAAAATATTTTATTAGACAATTTCCAAAGCTGTAAATCAAACTTCCAATATATTTGTTGTGTGTTTTGAATAAGTTACTTGTGATGACATTTCCGATTTTGTTTTTTCTTTTGTATTTGTGGACATCTAACTTTTTATACATTCATTTGACATCACTTCAGCATACATATTGTGATAGCCTAGGTTGTGCTGAAAAAAAAGATGTTACTGATTTGATTATACCTTCTAGGGTTGAGGATACAGAAGCATTTTTAGATAAGAAGACCAGGCGGGCAAGAAATGGGGAAAAATAGCTTGGACCTCTAGGGGTTAATCAAGATGCGCCAGTTCAGATATTTTTATATGCTGCATTTAATTTGAAATTTATATTTGAGAAAGTGAAAGTATAGAATACAGTTGTTTAAGATTGTGTGTGGTGTTTTTAATCATAATTTTAAAAGAATAATAATTAGTTAAAAATATATTTTAATCAGTAATTAAAAAAAAAAAAGATTAGACATTTCAGGCGACCCCATTTGAATTCCAGGCGACCCCACGTGGGGTCCCGACCCCAAGGTTGAAATACACTGCCATAGAAGAAGGGACCATGATGATGTCATTAAAAGAGGAGCAGTCAAACCTCAAACGGTGGAAACAGTGATGGAAATCTGACTTTTCTGTTAGTTTGATCCAGCTGTTTTTCTGCAGATGAATGGAAACCATTTTAACCATTGTGCGAAATAATTGCGGTCAGCTCAAATAACTGCGATGAGGCAATTATATAATAATTGTGACATTTCAGTTGGTACCCAGAAGCATCCAGTGTGTTACTGATGCACCATGGTGTGTAGATTTAGTGAAGTGAAAAGCTTGAAGCCAACCCAGGCTGAGCAGGAAGCAGCAGCACAACTCGCTGCTATCTTGAACTGTTGCAGCTGTTAAATTAGGCAACGTCAGTGACAGTCATGTGTTCCTCCTTTTTTTTATGCTTCCCTTTTTATATATATTCACTTTTTTTCTTCCATGGAAAGGTGAAAAGGGCGACACAGTGCCTGAATCAGTGACTGAGGAGAAGATCCATTACACACATTCATAGTAACTGTGTAACTAAAGCAGAGACGGAGGGAACATCTGGTAAACTGCCGATTGTTTTAGAGCCAATCAAATATACCGGTCAACTCCTGTTCACCCGGGGCAAAGTTCAACTGTTGACCAGACTAGTCCTGATGTTGGACACTTCTGTCCAACAGGAAGCCAAGAGGAGCAGAGAGCGACTAATGAGTTGGATTTGTTAACGTCCTATCATTCCAGACTTGGTTGTGTCAAGCCTCAGCCACATTCCTGGTTGTGGTCTCGTCGTGTGTAGGGTTGTGTTTGTTTCTGATGTCCTCTTTTTACGGTTAGTGTGCATTTCCTTTCTTGGCTGGTTTGGTTTTTCTTGCCTGGAGTGATGATGAAACAGAGAGAACAGAGCACCTCTGGCAGCCGGAGGAGACGTGCAGCAGCTCATTAATTGTTAGGTAGCCTCTGTCTTTCATTACCGCAGCCTGGCAGCCGCTTTCACCTGTGACTCTTTTAAAAAATCATTTTCAAACCCAAGGCACAGGAAAGAGAAGTGCCTTGTATTTTTACTTTTAGTTTGGGTGTGAGAGGGAAGAGAGCAGCGTTCAGCCTCACCTCCCTCTGTACTCGTATATAGCCCACAACCTGAAGCATCATGAACACAACCCAGCTGGTTTCAGATCAGAATACACCAACAAGTGCATGGTTCCTAATTACACTGTCCTGTAACATTTTGTTCTGTTCTTTAACCCTTTAACATGTCGTGTTGCTTTTCATTAATACTGGGTCTGCTGGGCCAGTGGGTGTTAAGGGGATAGAGCTGCAGGATTCTAGAAAAAATGTGAATTATGATTTGTTTGCTTAATTTTTTTCACCAAATTGAGATGTTTATTATTTATTTGGGTGGCAAATGTGTTTTTTGTGATGGGGGCCTGACACAGACCAACAACTGACTGACTATAGCAGATTCATGAATTGAGTGGTAGAATTTAGAAGGTGTGCAGGGATGCAAACAGCGCGCCGAAAAGCGCTACTCGCTTTTTTCGTGGCCAATTAGGTGACTTGTGTGAATCGTTCAGATCCGAAGAGTTTTTGTTTTGGAAGGGGGGGGGGGGGGGACCGAGCTGCGTCTCAGCTCGGTCAGTAAAATGTTTTTCTAACAGGCTGACAGTGATAATCACGTGAAACTGAGGCGAACTCATTCATGGTTGCCTCTGATTATACTGATAATAGATAAAAGCTTCACTTTTCATTCAAACAAACTAATACGGCTGCCACAGTTGTTAGATTTCATCAATGAGACCAACATTTATCTCCTCAAAAGAATCTAACCAGCCGGCGGTAAACCTCTCCCAGGGCGACCCCTCAGGAGACCGGGTTGCTGTCTCCGTGACGACCCGCTGGTCCCGGTCGCTGCTCCCACAGGTGGAGGAGCTTCACTTCTCCCAAAACGTCGAAGCAAACTTCCAAACAGGCATCATTTGGATAAACTGAACACAGATTGGGAATCAAAATGGTTACTTTCTCAAAACTTAAAGGGATATGCCAACATTTTTTTGTGTGTCTTGCCAACATTTTTTTGTGTGTCTTGCCTCACTCCCAAGTCCATGACAAGCAGATACACACCATCCTTTCCACTGTGTGTGCAGTAATGAGGGAGATAGAGCCATATTGCCCGTAATTAGCTTAGCTCAAACTCTGGAAGTGTATAGGTAGTGTTAGCCTGCCTCCTACCCAGACGAAATCAGCAGTCAGAAGCCTATTTCATTTTAGCTCTAAACTCTGTAAATATATCACTTTATCGACATTTCAAACATTTTTAGGCGAGAAAGTAGCCGTTTAGATCAGCAGTGTGTCGTTAATTTGTCTAAATACCAGCTGTTTACAATTTTGTTCGGACGAAAGCAACAAAAGTTGCTGAAGAGTTTCTCTGATGACTTTAGGTGGAGGCAGGCTAACACTACCGCGTTTGAGCTAAGCTAATTACGGGCGATACGGGCTCTCCCTTGTTACTGCACGCACAGTGGAAAGGATGGTGTCTATCTGCTTGTCATGGACTCGGGAGTGAGGCAAGACACGAAAAAAAAAAAAGCGAATCTCTTTAATGAAGTGATGTATAACCAGCGCTACACAGGAATCAAAACAGCTTTTAGTTGTTTTAACGCTATCGCTGTCAGTTGGAGCGGGTCACGTTCAGTAGGCTACAGTACCGGTATGCCTGTCGTAAAATGGAGCATGTGCAGAAGTGTCTGGAACAGGTCTTGTTCCGGGTGCCGATTGGGCATGGGCACTGACAGGGACACTTTAGAAACTCTGAGAGGAAAAAAGGAGTGTTTGTTTGTGCTCGAGCTCAAGAAATAAAATGCAGAAGAATTGTTGCCATTTAGAAATGAGATCGCATGAATCGAGATCACGGTTTTTTTAACGATTTATCATGCAGCCCGAAATTATATGTGCTCATGCTAAATGGTTGTTGATAGCTCATTGCTCTACACTACCAGCCACATTCAAACACACTAGAGGCAATTGTAAGTTCACTGTCTTTCCCACAGTCACCTCCGATGCGCATGCAAAGCATTTCCTACAAACTATCAAATAACAGAACACACACACACACACACACACACACACACACACACACACACACACACACACACACACACACACACACACACACACACACACACACACACACACACACACACACACACATGTGAGCAGCAGCAGCAGCAGCAGCAGCTCAGCAGCCTGGCGCCCCGGCTGCACTGGCTGACTACTTTGAAGTCATTTGCCTTTGCGTGCACGGTGAACCATGTTGAGCAGGTTGATGGTGTTGTGTGTCTCTGTCTGTGACTTCGGCCTCTCAGGTGTTACAGAGTGTGAACTTTGTGTCTTCCTCAGGAACTGTAGAGAACCTCCACAGGAAGCTGGTGTGTGCGCGCCGTGTTTGCAGTATAAACCATGGTGTGGTTCAGGAGCGTCAGTTTGACCGGCACAGCTGGTGGCTGACAGCTGATGACGCTGAGAGCCCATTGACTTGTTGTGTGATAACAGAGCGAGAGGACTTTATTTAGTGATGCATCGATCAGACAGAGAATCATCACGAGGACAGAGAGGAGAGAAGCTGCTGGACACGGGTCTGTCAGGGATCTGCCCCCTCTGCAGGTCAGCTGCTTCCAGGCACAGACATGTAGATTATATAGGAAACTTTATCTGTGCAACACAGTTTAGTTTAGTAATATGTTTCAATTTTGTATAGGCCTGCCTCCAAATAGTCGGCCAAGCACTGGTCAACCACAAAATCATTAGCCAAACAAAATTTCATTGGTCGATTGGTTGTAGGTAAAAAAACAAACATTTGGAGCCGTGTCTTTTCAAAATTAAAGCAGAAGTAAGTGGAATATTTGTGTTAATATAAGTCTTAAATAGTTGTATCTTCCGACAGCAATCACTTACATAGAGTGTTTGGTCTGAAACACGGGTCTGTCAGTCCCTCTGCTCTGCTGTAAGCCGAGGAGAAAACTTTCCTTGTATCCTACAACCTTTATCCAATGAGGAGAGAGAACAGCATAAAGGGGCGGTCCTCTCTGTGTGTGCAGCCAAGGGATGGGCGTGAATGTGGTGACGTAGGGACGAGGGCGGGGACTGCTAACTCCATCTGCTGACAGGAAGTTAGCCAAAACCACCGGATCGCTTACTTCTGCTTTAAGTTTAGTAATATGTTTCAATTTTGTATAGGGCTGCCCCCAAATAGTCGACCAAGCACTGGTCAACCACAAAATCATTAGCCGACCAAAATTTCATTGGTCGATTGGTTGTAGGAAAAAAAACAAAGAACATTTGGAGCCATGTCTTGTCAAAATTAAGTCCAAATCAATATGACTGAACTGTATATGAAAGGCTATAGGGCTTTGAATTTGAAGGGCCAGATACTGGAAGTCGTGACGCTCGCTGTCAGTTTTTTTTTTTTTTTTTACAAGGCATGGCAGGTCTCTCTTTTTTTTTTTTTCAAAAGCAACTTTTATCGATCATGTTGTTACCATTAGTCGACTAACTACTGGTAGACCAAGGAAATCTTTGGTCGGGGCAGGCTGCAGCCCTAATTTTGTAAAAGAAAAAGATGAAATGAGAAAACATTGTTAAACAGTACTACAAGGAAAAGTACATCTGCACAAGTCAAAGATCCAAATTTTCAATTCCTAAAACTCAAAATAATCATCAGACTGAAAACTAACATGTCTGAGAAAGAAGCAGTATAAAACTTATTTAGTTCTACCCATTTCACTCATATTAACCACTAGGGGTGTGCATTGGCACTGCCCTCACGATTCGATTCGATTACGATTCAGCAGGTAACGATTCGATTCGATTCGATTCTCCGATGCATTGCGATGCATTGCAATGCATCAAAATTCTACTGCACACAACATGGCAAATTTTTCATCAGTCATGAAATATTGAACAACAGATTTTATCGGCTGCTATGTATTATCACTCTCCTGTATCTTTGACATAAATGTCATAAAATAAAATAAAATTGAATGGTACAGGTATTGGATATGGGATTTTCAAACCAAAATTTCATTGGTCGATTGGTCGCAGGAAAAAACAAACAAACCTTTGGAGCCGTGTCTTGTCAATATTAACTCAAAATCAATATGACTTAACTATATGAAAGACTACGGGGCTTTTATTTTGAAGGGCCCGATACAGGAAGTCGTGACACTTTCTGTTGTGGTTGTTTTTACACGGCACGGCAGGTCTCTCTCTCTCTGCATCAGCCTGAGCTCAGTCACTCCCCCTCCTCTACTGTGTTTATTGGTGATAAATGGGCATACTGCCTGTAGTAGCCTAACGGTAAAACCCGAGCGGCTTGTTGAGTCTCGGACCCAACACGGCCGGACTCACGAGCGTTAATTAATTAATTCTCGACCCGACCGCGGGTGAAAAAAAAAAAGGAAAAAGAAAGCCAGCGGCAACACTGCTACTGCTGGTGCTGCTGCTTAGCATGTAGCTACAGGCTGCGCATGTCGTTGCTCCGGAAACGCCCCCGGAGGTAATTGAAACTTCACAACTTTATTTGAGGCCAGAAAATAAACAGTGACATAATCGATTATGGCACGTTGCCGCATCGATGCTGAATCGTGCATGTCCCGCATTGCAATGCATCGCCGAATCGATTATTGTTGACACCCCTATTAACCACACACTTCCCTAATTATCATGTTCACTCGTCTTCTAATATGTGTTTAAACACATTTCATGCTAAGACGTGTAGTTACTGTCACTCAGGACAGAAATATAAAAGACCTTTAAACCTTTTTACACACGTCATCTTGACATCTTGTAATGTGCATGTGGTTTAAATGTGTGTGTAGCAGACACAGTGTGTCACAGGGAGATGCTGAGTATGAGGCTGCTGATAGAAACATGGATAAAACCGGTGGGTCTTTATGTTTACTGGTATTGAAAGAGTCTGATTAATCACCAAGAAGGGAAGCGGTATGTGTGTGTGTGTGTGTGTGCGCTCTGTGTATAGTGCATGTGATGACTCTGCTTCTTGCCATTTTGTGTGTGTGAGGTCCAAATAGAAAAACTAAGTCCCCCACACACAGTCCTGTTGTCCTAAATATTCACTGGAGCATCAAATGTGGATCACTCCGCCGTTGAAAAAATAGTCCCCGGCAAAAAAGCACTCTTCCCTCCTTGTTAGAAAAACATTTATGAAGAATTACAGCATCCAGCTGTTTAAGCAAATGACTGAGCCTTTGTAGAGTCTGTATCTGTGAGCTGTTTGCATCTGTAGTTCAGAGGCAGTGGGGCTGAGGCTGACTGACTCACACATGAAAGGGAATAACATATGGGCTGCTTCACTGTTGATTCTGGTGTTTTTCATCATATTTGCTCACAATAACAAAGTGCAGAACATCACCAGTCGTCTATACTTCCATATCCACCCAGAAAAACACAGTAAATGAAGATTAAAGGACTCAGAACGAGAGGCCTGTGGTGCCGAAGCCCAGAAACAAACAGCACAAACAATTACTTTTAATCATCACAGAAGCTCCCCTGCTGACTAATCACAACTGACCAATGAGAGGAAACCTGTGCTGTCCACATATGATATGCTAAAAGAATATATTTCAGAGCCTTCCCAGTTCCAAATCGTGTAAACATGGTGGATGACAAAAGTCAGAGCCGCTTCCTCAAAAAGCTTCTTCCTCACTATGTTTGCACAATCCTGACACGTTGTCTGTCCTCCTGTCTCTTCCAGATGTTTCTAGCGATGTCGAGCTGAAGCTGCTGTGACATTGGAGGGAAAACCAGCCCAAGTGAGTCATCGCACTTTTCTCTCTTTGTGACTGCAGATGAGGTTTAGAAACATGTTGTTCGCCCTCTGAAACGAGTTAAACCATGGTGGAGTGTTTGGCAGTCGGTTTAATTAATGTTTGATTTGATTTCTTAGTGCCGTGGTAACATGGTGGCCATATTATGAACTGGATGGGGGCCCCAGATGGTTCAGGCTGCCGCTGCTTATCACACATACACACCCTTTCCATTCCCACACTCTTCATTGTGACTTTTCATGTCATGTTCATCCTCACACTTCAGTGGATGTGACTTCAAAATGTAGAGAAGTGCAGCACTTGATGCAAAACATATGGAGCTAGAATAGTGTCAAAATTAATGAATGCACAAAGAAATTAATAAATGTACAGAAAATGATTCACAAATGTTTCACAAATTTGGAGATTTTTTTTTTTTTAACTTATATATTATGAAACATATTTTTGTGTGCATTGAAAATGTTTTTGTGTTTTGAGTCATGTGTGTGTATATATACAATCAATGGAAAGATTAGAAAATAAGCTGATGAAATGATACCCTAGTCAAAGTCATACATTTGATGGTTTTCAAGATGTGGCCATTTGAATTACGATCTTTCACTCACTTATTCCGTTCTAAAACCTGAGAAAATAGCAGTTAAAGTTTTTGCCAGTGACTCTGGCGTCTGTTCCTCTACCACTTGATTACACGCACCCTATACGGTCCCTTGTTGTCATAGAGGCACCATTCAATGACCCTCGGAAAGCAGGGAATCTCACAATTCAGATGCTTTTTACAGCTCGTCTCTGTCATAAATGGTTCAGAAGTTGTCATGTTTTGTTGACGTTTTGTAAAACATGTGCAAGCGTTGTGTCGTTGCTACGTTCGGTTTAGCATCGATGCTACGTTCGGTTTAGCATTGATGCTACGCTCTGTTAGCGTCGATGCTACTTGGTTTAGCATCTGTTGCTGTACCCGTCCCTTCCCGTCATAGAGGCACCATTCAATGACCGTCGGAAAGCGGAGAATCCCACGATTCAGATGCAGTTTACAGCTCGTCTCTATCATGAACGGTTCAGGAGATATTTCATGTTTTCCACCGAAGCAACGCTCATTTTCAGAGGGTTTAAGTTGCAAGTCAACTTTAATCATCATTTACGTGCCTTTTCTCAATTATCTGGACTGTGAAACTTTGGGAGATTGTTTTTGAATGTCATTGCTTTGAAATTAAGGTAAAAAATGTTTTTTGATTTTCTATGATTTTTCCATGTTATCAGCTGATTATCTAAAAATAGAACGTTGCGACATCCGACTCATTAAATAATCAATTAAATAAGATTTAGAAACATATTTGTGATGCACACAAATATTTCTTGTTTTAAATATGCGCAATAGAAATTCACAAATATACGCACGTTAAAGTATTTTCAATCTTCATCAAATACAAGAAATTTGGAAGTTGTTACATTGTACATGCAGGATCGACAGTTCATATATCAAAGTGCTTTTGGTTTGTAAACTTTGCTACATTTGTTTGTGTGTGTTTTGAGACTCCCCTGATGTGACTCTATTCACGAATGCATTTTTTCTGCAGACAGATCAGATGTCTCACTCATTTACAGCCAATCACAATGGGACAAGAAGCGTTAATTGAAATGACAAAATAACACAAAGCTGGAAATAAACTCCCCTCACAGAGCCCTCGCAGTTCACGTAACTCTGCTCTGATGACGATGCTCCACAAGTCGCTCAGCGAGTCATGAGTCAGTCTGAGATTATGATCAGCATTATCTCATTAGATGCTGTTTAATTCTAACCTCGTTACAAACCCAGATTTCAATGGAGCCGTCACTTCAGAACGACCTTTGGGAGAAAGGCCGTACTGTATCGGAGGAAGGTTAAAGGCCACTCTGTCTGCCAATGAAGAAATAATTCACTTATTATGCTCCTCAATGGTGGGTCATTCCCACTAACTCACTCACTGACTCTTGGATACAGTCAGGTGTGAGCGTACTGCTGTCTGCCTCCAACATCACTTATCTGTAGGAAGAGATACATAGAAGTCACTAATAGGGCTGGGACGATATGCTTTTCTCCTGATTCGATTCTTCTACGATTTTTTGGATGGCGATTCGATTTAAATTGCGATTCTACGATATTGCAGATTCTCTCGATTTTTAGTCTGCATTTTTAACATTTATCTGCACACAAATACTGTAGGAGCCTATAAATTAACATACTCCAATATAAAGTGAACTTAAACCCTTTTCAAAACTTGTACTCTCTGTATGTAAAAAAGGCTAACAAATGCACATTGCACAATATTTGAAAATCTTTAAAAAAAAATCTATTTTTGAAAATAAAAATCGTCAAAAAAGATATTGCGATATTTATGTGAATCGATTTTTTCTCCCACCCCTAGTAACTAAAGCTAATGACTTGATGCCTTTTAATAACTATCCTGACTTTCTGATAAGAACCAGAAGTCACATGAACATCATAAATGATGGACTATTCATCAGGGTGAGAAACTTCAGTTGAACTCTGTAGTGTAATATCAAGCAGATAAACAGTCCTCAAATGTCAAACATGAATCATTTAGCACAGTAGAGTCATTAAAGGTTAAATACTGTATTTATAAGTTCTGTCAATTTGATGGGCGTGACTCTGGGCTCAGCCATCATGTTGCTGCACTATAAACATGTGCTGACATGTTTGTTACATTGTGACCCGAGCAGGAACAGCTCATTAGTTGGAGTGGGAGGGAGATGCTGCTGTTTCAGAGTCCTCCGTGGCTTCTCTGAGTTACAGCGGGGCTCCGTGCAGCACTGCATGTCCATATGACGGTTGCGAACGGAGCTCACTTTTCTTCGTCCAAAAAGACACACCAAGAAACATCCAAATACCTCCATAGTGCTCGTCTGTAATGTCCCTCTTGTATTGAAGCCCCGACATGAGAAATTGTTCAGAAAAAAATTAAATAAGTCTATATTTTAAGCTTGTTTTGTAGCGGAAGCTCCCAGTGTTGCTCTGCCAGAATCTCGCGCAATTTGCGGAGCCATGAACTGGGTGTCAATGCAAATCGGCGAGATTTGGACGGACCAGGAAGAGCAGTGCTGGGAGCCACCGCTACAAACAAGCTTTAAACCTATACTAATTTTTTTCGGAACAATTTCTCATGTTGGGGCTTCAATACAAGGCAGACATTACATACGAGCACTATGGAGGTATTTGGATGTTTTTTGGTGTGTCTTTTTGGACGAAGAAGAGTGAGCTCCGTTCGCAACCGTCATATGGACATGCAGTGCTGCACGGAGCCCCGCTGTAACTCATACCCCTTTCCCACTGGCCAAAAAACCCGTTTAAACCCGCTAACAATCGGCTTTTGGTGGCAGTGGGAAAGGCGCACCGAGCCGCGTCGATGCGGGTCAAACGACTTGGCAAGCGACGCGGGTTAAAATCGCCTTTAATCGGCTCGGCTCCGAACGGCTTGCAGTGGGAACGCCAGACCCGCGTCAACCCGCTAATTTACGTGATGACACTGAACGTTACGTGATGCTACGTCATCGCGCCGGTCACGTCTCATATCACGTACCAAAACAAAGCTCCGCTCTCATTCGAGACTGGGATCAAAACATCAAAGAACACTGACCAAAAACGATAGAAAAAAGAAAAGAAAAGAAGCGACAGTCTGTTTAACTGACGTGTTGTGCCGCGGACGTCCGTCATCCGGCCGCAGCAGACTCTCTGTCCTCCGCGGTCCTGGTGCTCCAGGTCAGCCAGCCAGAGAGTCTGCCTCGGCGGACGGACACTCCGCGGCGGGCGGCTGTGGCATGACTGTGTGTGTCTCTTGCACCGCGGATGAGAGCGGGGCAACATGGTTGCTCTTCTGATCCCTCAGCGGGGGGTCAGACTCGGCTCATTTTGGTCAATGGGAAAGGGGCCAAATGCCGATTGTTAGCGGGTCGACCCGCGTTTAAAAAACCCACGTCGACCCGCTAATTTTGGTGGGAAAACGGCTTCAGAGATGGCAGGGAGGACTCTGAAAATTCTCCCAGCCCTTAGTCGACATGAGGGTAGATAATGAGTGAAATTTGAATTTTGGGTGAACTATCCCTTTAAACTCTTCAATGAGCAGCCGAATGAATTATAGTTTCTTGTTGAGCGGTGTGTTTTTCTTCTTAGATTCTCATCATCTCAGGTTCTGTGCAGTCTGTCAGGGTTATATGTGTCTCTATGATTTACCTCCTGTATTTTTTCTACTGGCTTTTTTTTTTTTTAAAGATAATTTACTTTTACTTTTAATTATTGATCATTAAAAATGTATTAATAATGCAGTGGTAAGGATGAGAGTCAGCATCTCTGAGTCTGAGGTCATGTTTCTCAGCTGGAAGATGTCGGTGGGTGTTGGTGAGTTGTTTCCCCTCATGAAGGAGGTGAAGTATCTTGGGCTCTTGAGTAAGATGGAGCATGAGGTTTACAGACCTGTTGGTGCAGCATCAGCAGAAATGTGGACATATTTATAGGGATATCGGCCCAGATGTTGACTAAATAGCTTAGATCAGGTATCAGATAATGGAGCTGATCTGGGGGGGGTAGGCGTTAGCCTCGCTAGCTCACTGAAGACAATGGGCCAAGCTTGATATACAAAACTTTTGCTGTAGCAAAACAAGCCAGAACGTCCTTGGATAGCAAATAGCATAAACATACTCTTTGAATATCTTCACAGTCATATCGAAATATCCGAGGTTTCCTGTTGTTGTTTCCTTTCTCTTCCTGCAACAGGAAGGCGGGACTTCCGCCGCGTGAGTTGTTTTGGCCAATGAGAGGCTATTCGCAGCAGCAAACTTCCTTCAGCTCAGACTACCCGTCTCTAGTGTTGTCACAATACCAACATGTTGGTACCGGTATCGGTACCAACATGTTTTTCGATACTTTTCGATACTTTTCGGTACTTTTCCACATAAAAAGAGAACACAAAAAATGTCATTATTGGCTTTATTTTAATAGAAAAATTTTGGACCATAAAACAGGAAATCAGTAAACAGTTACTGCTGCTGCAGGATTAACATTCCATCTATATTAATCTGAACTATTCCTAAATTAAAAAATGTCTGTTTAAAAATGAACATCAACTTGTTTTCTTTGCATTATTTGAGGTCTGAAAACATTGCATCTTTTTTTGTTATTTTGACCAGTTGTAATTTTTGGGAGAAATTGTTATCAGTAGTTTATAGAATGAAACACAAATGTTCATGTTACTCAAACATACACCTATTGTTTCCCATATGTAGACCAAATTGATTCTGTTCCCCCCACCCCCATCAACGCAATATCGTTCCGTTAATTCATCTCTGCTTCGCCGTGCTCACTCACTCACAGAGAGAGAGAGAGAGAGAGAGACAGAGAGACAGAGAGAGAGAGAGGGAGAGAGAGAGAGAGAGAGAGAGAGAGAGAGAGAGAGAGAGAGAGAGAGAGAGAGAGAGAGAGAGAGAGAGAGAGAGAGAGAGAGAGAGAGAGAGAGAGAGAGAGAGAGAGAGAGAGAGAGAGAGAGAGAGAGAGAGAGAGAGAGAGAGAGAGAGAGAGAGAGAGAGAGAGAGAGAGAGAGCATGCAGCCAGTGGTGATCCGCGGTAAAAACAAAACTTATTAACGAGGCTGTGGCGGCCGTCTCTCTCTCGCGCGCGGCGCACACACACAGACACACACACAAACACAGGCACATGGACAGGTGGCGCTGTAACGGTAATGATAAAAAGCACCTTGCTTCGTTTGTGACTCGCTCTCTCGCTCCTCGCGGCTCAAATTACAATGCGGCGACTTCACGCGGCGACGTCACCGCTGCTGGCGGCGCAGAATGAAAGTACCGGTCCCATCTGAGCGCAGTATGGTACCGTTTTAAATGCGTTAGTACCCCGGTACCAATCTAGTAACGGTATACCGTGCAACCCTACCCGTCTCCCAACCAAGACATGGGAAGGATTAATGGAACGGTGATCGTTTAATCTGACATGGCGACCACTGTGAAAGACTAAATCGTGTAGTCTGAACCCGGCCTTACAAAGTTAGGAAAGTAATGTTCAAATCAAGCCTGAGGCCTTCACTGTCTTCCACATGGCAAGATGTACAAGTTATTACCGGGTTCCCGCGGGGTCGTAAAAAGTCTTAAAAGCATTGAATTTATGAAGGAAAGTCTTGAAAAAGTCTTGAATTTTGATATCTGGGTCTTAAAAGTTGTGCTGTAAGGGGTAAGGGGAGAGATTGAGAAAGGCAGATAAGATTTTATTTTTGACCAAAATGTTCCTGTTGTTGACTCATGGATAGTGGAATACATATCGTACTGTGGAGCTACTGTGGTACTATCACAGTGAGATTTTGATATCATGATGCCTTACGATACTGCAATAAATATCATGGGCTTGCTACTGAGGTATTGTAATATTGTGAGAATTTGATATCGTTACATCCCTAGTAGAGGACAAAGAGCAGAAAAATAGTGGGATGATACAGTTCATCTACAGTAAACGCTCTGAAATTCAAGGATTTCATTTGTCTTTGCTGATAGGACAGTGAAATTGGGTTGGTATGGCTGAGGTGTATTGTTTTTTGTCATTGTGGCCATCAAGGCATTTATGGCGCAGCTACAGAGTCCAAGACAAATTTCCCTGAACGGGACAATGAAGTCCACTAAACAACAATAACACAGACGCACCGTGCCGTGTCACAGCCTCTAGCCGTGGAACGTGAGGGTCTGTCGGCCACAGCGCCTCGGGAAGACCGGTCCCGCCGGTGGTCGCGGTCCTTCTGTGGTACGGGTCGGTGATGCCGGTCTGCTTTGGTCCAGAGACCATCAGATTTTACCGCGGGAGGACTTTGGGGAGGACACGGTGTTGCTCCAGATGAAAACCGGGCGGGACTGTCGGCTGAGAGCTTCCTGTTTCTGCTCCGAGCTGCTGCAGCCTCGCGGGTGAGAGCAGAGCAGCAGCGCAGGTGAGAGCAGAGCAGCTGCGCTGCATCTGCATGCAGAACTCCGTTTGCAAAAGCCGAGTTATGATAAAAACTTCCAGATCATGAGCTGTCATGTGACTTTGATCGTCATCTATTTCAGTTCTCCTCGTCGTAGAGTCCCCAAATTTACATATAATGTGTATTAAAGTGTCTATTTTCATAATTTAAAAAAAAGCAAAAAACGAAAAATCTTCACGTTTTTGGCACTCAACGCATGGGAACGAAAAACGAGAAATTACGTGGTTGGCACTCAATGAGTTAAAAAGACTTGACTATAACTTGAAGAAACCTGTATTAATTCAACAGTGGTATCGGATCAGTATCGAGTATCGGCCAATACGCTAAGCCTAGGTATCGGTATCGGCATTGGGACTGAAAAAGCTGAATCGGTTCGTCCCTAATTGTATCAGACAGTCATGGTGAGGACGAGGAGGGAGCGGAGACAAAAGGCAGAGGTTTCCATTCAGCAGCCGATCACCTGTGGTCATGAGCTCTAAGGAGAGTGACTGAAAGAGTGAGATTGTGGGTACAGGCGGCGGAAATGAGTTTCCTCCTCAGGGTGTCTGGACTCGGCCTCAGAGATAGGGCGAGGAGCTCCGACACCCAGAGGGAGCTCAGAGTCGAGTCACCGCTCCTTCATGTTGAGGTGGTTCAGCCGTCAGATCAGGAGCCTCAGAGGGACCCTCCCTACGGGCATGTCCAACTGGGAGGAGACCCTGGGGTAGACCCAGAACTCACTGAAGGGATTACAAATCCTATCTGGGCCGGGAAATACTCTGAATTCCTCAGGGGGAGGGATGAAGAGAGGGATGTGTGGGATCACAATAAGCTGTGTTTTGTTGTTTTGATTGCAGGACTCCCTGGAGTTAGAAGTTACAGACTGTTTTCTTTTTTACAAGCCTGAAATACGTCCGAATGCTCCGCTGTGGTGGACTGTCTGGGGTACATGTTCATGTACCAGCCTGAACACGGTGTCCACAAAGACAAAAGGCCGCGTCCACATGGAAAAGGAACTTCACCCAAAACCATCTTTTTCTTGTCCGTTTTGAAAAAGTTTCCTGTAAACGCGGCATCGTTTCAGGAAATATCTGCCTTCACACGGATCCACTGAAAACAACTCAAAAGGCTGTAGTACATATACCAGGCCTGTGTGTAACACTGCCACATGAACACCAAAATCAGAAAAGAAGACAAAATGCTCCCCACTCTATTCGAAGTCCAAATATTATAAGTGGATTAAATGTTGACTGGGAGTCGTGTCAGTGCAAATATGACGATCGATGATGATTTAAAGAGACAACGAGGAGTTTGTATTAGATTATAAAAAAGCCTCATATTAATGTGGATGAATCTACGTTACCACTTGTTAATGGCTCCATTTTCGATAAATATATTGTTTTGTCTTTATCGTTATTTTGTTTATTATTTAGTGGTTGGCTCGCCCAGCATTTCCTACTTTCGGTTTCCCCTACGCTGCCTGGGAATAACGCCGCCGAATCGCTGTTTATGGTCGGAACTACGACGGTATCTGATCGTCTTCCAACCTCCGACAATCAGGGCGCACTCACACTAGGGCCAGTTGTTCTGTACCGTGCTGAAGCCCGAATGCCCCCCCTCCTCTGTCCCCCGCTGGCCCGCACTCACACTACCTCGAACCCAAGCGTGCTGAAGCACGGTTGCCTCCGACACATACGTCATCACGTTGATATACCAACACGGCGGATGCGCTCTGACTGCAGAAAGAATAGCGCTTTTTAATTGTTTGACAGGTTGTCATGGTTATCTTTAAGTTGAATCAAAGCGACGTTAACTAGCGATGTTTACAGCGCTACGTAATCGTTAAGTGACTGTTGTTTACACGCGGTTGCAGACACATGGTGGAGAACGAGCCCGCAGCGTATTACGCGTGCGCATTCCTGGCCAAGCGTACCGTGCCCAAGCACACCTCTCCCAACCGTGCCGGGCCAGGGAAGTGTACCATGCTCAGGCACGGAACGCTTGCACTCACACTAGCAATAGAATCCGGACTTTAGGGGACAAACGTGCTTGGGCACGGTACGGTTGCCTAGTGTGAGTGCGCACTCATTCTTGATTTGAAAACATTCTTGGCAAATGTTTTCGCTTTTGTCTGTCTTGTGCCGGTCCAAGAATTTCGCCGTGTGCGCGGAGGCTCATGGGAGATGTAGTGTGGAAACACTTCACTTTCCAAAACTCCTTGTTGTCCCTTTAACGGGCGAGATTCAGCCGCAGTGTCCGAGGGGCCGACAGTAATCGTTAGTTGTTGTTGTTGTTGTTGTTATATTACGTCCACAGACTGTATACGTCTGGGGGTGTGGCTCAGGTTATAGGTGACATCATCGTTTCACAAAAGAAACTCGGGGGCAGCAGTTTCAGATTTCCCCACTCTGGACCCGTTTCCAGAAAATACCAATTCCACCCCCCAAAACGCAGTGAAAAAAACATATGCGACTTCATTAAAGCCGTATCCGTGTGGACGGGCTCTAAGTCAACAGAGGTGTCGTTGGACTGGTTGTCCTCCATTCGTCCCGTGGTGCGACCTGTTTGACCCCTGCAACGAGATGAAAGTCGGGCCAGATTACCCTGGTAATTTATGGAACACTTACTGCTCCCTATAGGCTCTGCCCATTCTGCTCAGCACCACATTATTACTAATGGCCGAGCCGCCATAAAGCTGTGTGGGTATTCACGTCCTCCACTCTGCTGGTTGGGAGCTGGTTCCCTGCTGCTGGCTTGTTCTCTGTGCATCCCAGAGGAGCGTTCAGCTCTACTCAGCAATCCATTAAACGGCAGATGCTCATTATGACCATACTCTCCCCACACTGCTCCTCCAGCCTCCCGCACTACATTTATTATCTATTCCTCCCCCTCATGTAGCTCACCTTAAAACCCATCCGTCTGTCTCCGTCTGCCATTTCATTATGCAGCACTCGTCGGCCTCAGACAGGGAGTGGCTATGCGCCGAGTAAAATTTACCACTCGGTGGGCTTGTTAGTGTCAGGAGGCTGCATGTCAGGACCATCAAACACCCAGGCTGGCTCTGCTGTCACAGCTCAGCAGTAATTGATACCTATTAAGTTAGACCTGCATTGTTCAAGTGTTCACTTTTTTGGGAACGTTGGCTGTGTTGACTCACTTTGAGGCTGTAGAAGGTCACATGATCTGTTTGTGTCCACTGCACTTTACCTTTTTTTTCTCTTTAAAGACCCAGTATGTAACTTATTTGGCTTATATTGCTTTCAAAAATACGTATTTCACTGAAGTCGAATCACACCCACATTCAAATGAAAGCTTTCTGGTACCTTAGAATGAGTTGTTACAAGTCGTTACAAATACATAAGTGGGCGACGCACCGAACCGAGGCGGCCATGTTGCATCGCCATTTTTTACGTTGAGTGGCAGCGTGACCGTAGGTAACCATAGAAACTCAGCGGAGCTGTGGGCTCGGCCTGTTACAACTGTCACCACTGTGTAGTGTGAGGAAGGACGGAGGCACTGATGTTGCATTCAGGTGCAGTCAGACAGATGGCCGTCGGCAAACCAACCAGATGTCATTTTACTCCACGAGAGAAAGACGGTAAAACGTGGGTTAGGTAAACAATACGACATCACCATGACAACATATTGTCACACCTGTATTGTTTTGCCTCGTGCTGGCGGACCACTTGTTTACATAGACGCTTGTTTATCCTGTTACATGCAGCGTCTGACGTCTGCCCGATTTCACGTGAATGCAACATCAAGAATACGTTCAGATATGCAACCGCACCGCTAGATGGAGGGAATTCCTACATATTATACCTTTAAACAACTTGTCCAATGATGTAATTCTCCATTGTTTCAGACAACAAAAACAGGGTCTTAGGGCCACACTGAGGGGGGGGGGGGGGGGGAAATCTAAAGATTGTGTCGTAATATTAAGAATAAAGAGTTATATTTATGATTAATGATTATTATGTGTTGTTTTTGAGGAGAAATTATAAAAATGGAGCCTCCTGAGAAGGAAAACTTCATATTCTTCATATTTTGGGCTCATTTTATCAGTTGTTTGTAATATTCCTACATGACTTTATTCTTAATGTTTCAATTTTTTCTTCAGTGCTGCCCTAATACTAAAGTAAAACACAAAGGAGTGAAAAGCAGCCACTCTGATCTGGTAGAAGTGAACGTGGTGCTGAAACGACACCGTGAACACACGGTGACCTGAGCGTGGTAGCTGTGTGTGTGTGTGTGTGTGTGTTAGTACAGCCTAGCTGATGAATCATTGATGCAGCTTGATGATAGCGGTGCATTATTAATATCGTGTCCGTCCTCTGGGTGTGCTGTGGTGAGTGGGGGCAGGTAGGGGTTAAGTATCAGACTTGACAAGCAAACATGAGCCATGTTTCCTTCCACCTGTCAACTGAATTACCAGAAGATGGCTAAAAATATTAATGCGAATAAAGCCGGTGGAAGTACGTTTCCATCTATGAGCTTTAAAGGTCCAGTGTGTAATAGGTTTATTTATTTATTTAGGTTTATTGGCGAAATCTGAATACTACCCATGAATATATTTGTATAAGTGTATCATCGCTACAAAATAAAATTAGTTTGGTTTTTGTAGCCTTATTGTTATTCTTTTATTTAAGTTCAGGAAGTAGTGGAACTGTGCATAAAGCCTATGATATGATTTTTTTTTTTCTGGATGCACTGTAGTCTCTGTTTCGGCATTTTCCTCCCACTGCAATATGTTTTAATAGGCTAAGTTTCTGAAAAGCAGTGTTTTAAAACAGGATCTAGGTCCCTCTTGTGAATTACAGGAAAATATCTTCAAAATATGATTAGATGTAGGCTATATAGATTAAATGAGTTCATCCATATATACAAAAACAACAGAACTTATGATGTTTTTGTATTTTTGTGTCACATTGTTTTATTGTAGTGGCACACTCATTGACAAGAAAATTTCAAACTGGCACTCCATGTCACAAAGGTTGCCGACCCCTGCTTTAGAGAGTGTCGCCATCTTCCGCCGCCATGTTTGTACGGCAGCCCGAACGGAAAATCCAGCCAGTCAGAGAGCGCGTTTCTCGTTCGTAAATAAACCAATGAAGACGAAGACGGAAGGAAAAGAAGAAGGATGAGGAAACAGCAGACATATCGTAAAATTGATCGCTCCATGCTCCTGAAATACTCCCAGCCGCCCAACTCGTGGTAAACCAGTTTTTTTGTCCTCGGAGGCCACCGTCATTTTTCCGACGGAAGGGGCGAATGTGAGCGCTGCAATCTGGAATCTGAACGCTAGATGTTCTCCCCCCATTTTACACACTGCACCTTTAAATCGAATAAAAATCCGTATCCGTGAAGACGTCACATGCCATTTTGCAATCAAATTGAATACATTTCTTGCATTTCAAAGGTGTTTTCATTCATTTTTGGACTGAATTGCAAAACCAAATGCGCACAAGCCAAGTGTGATGAATCGCTGGAGTTGTTGCCTTGGAAACGACTGAGCGATATGAACACCAGCCAAGTTAAGCTAGCTTTTTTAGCAAACATGGATCACATCTACCAACAAATGGTAAATGTTGCACAAGTTATAATAGTGCTTATGTGCCAACTAACTGCAACATACCAAACTATCATCAAAATACCTTCATAGCGCCGACCTAGCGTTAAATGCTAACGACAGTGGAGGTGACCAGTGGTTAGGGAACAACAGCGCTCCAAACTATTCTGGGAGATCGTGCCTGAAAGAAACCTCACAGATGATATAACTTAAAGGGATAGTTCATTTTACTTTTTTTTACTCATGTGGACTAAGGGCTGGGAGAAGTTTCAGAGTCCTCCGTACCTTCTCTGAGTTACAGCGGGGTTCCGTGCAGCACTGCATGTCCATATGACGGTTGCAAATGGACACCACTTTTCTTCGTCCAAAAAGACACACCAAAAAACATCCAAATACCTCCATACTAGGGCTGTCAGTTTTTAGAAAAATGAGGTTCGAACGATTATTGAATGACCCGTAATTCGTTCGGATATATTCGATTATTACCCCCCCCCCCCCCCCCCCCCCCCCGCCGCCTCCGCAGCACACACAGTCGCGGGGTTTTATTTTGAAAATTGACCGGATACTCTTGTTGTTTCATGTTTGACTTCCTGCCCAGCTTGACGCGATTGCTCGCGGCTCTCACACAAAATAGACCAGACGCTGCACGGCGCGAGCCGGCCGCGGAGGTGCACGCCGCGACACCACACCAGCGGTTAATATGGGCACAGAAAGTAAACTGGCTCCGCTTCTCGGCTGTTCGCGGCCCTTCCGCGTCCGGTGGACGTTCCGCGGCGCTATGCAGGCACCGGGCACTGCAGCCAAAGACGGTAAATAGAGTATCTTTGCTGCAGCCTGCATATCGAGCAGGTCATTACTGCTCGAATACGAACTTTTCTCCCCACATTCGAACGAATATTCGAATGTCGAATAAAAAGTGACAGCCCTACTCCATACTGCTCGTCTGTAATGTCCCTCTTGTATTGAAGCCCCAACATGAGAAATTGTTCCAAAAAAAATTAAATAAGTCTATATTTTAAGCTTGTTTGTAGCGGAAGCTCCCAGTGTTGCTCTGCCGGAATCTCATGCGATTTGCGGAGCCGGGAACTGGGTGTCAATGCAAATCGCACGAGATTTGAAAGGACCAGGAAGAGCAGTGCTGGGAGCTTCCACTACAAACAAGCTCAAAACATAGACTTATTTAATTTTTTTTGGAACAATTTCTCATGTTGGGGCTTCAATACAAGAGGGACTTTACAGACGAGCACTATGGAGGTATTTGGATGTTTTTTGGTGTGTCTTTTTGGTCGAAGAAAAGTGAGCTCCGTTCGCAACCATCATATGGACATGCAGTGCTGCACGGAGCCCCGCTGTAACTCACAGAAGCCACAGAGGACTCTGAAACTTCTCACAGCCCTTAGTCCACATGAGGGTGAGTAGATAATGAATGAAATTTGAATTTTGGGTGAACTATCCCTTTAAGAAATCATGTGAATGGAAACATGGCTATGGAATTAACTTCAGTCTGTGGGAGAGTCATGGTCATCATCATCTTGGTAGAGTAGAAGCTATGTCCCAGTACAGAGGTCACTGTTAACCTCACACAGAACTGATGAAGAGTGTGAGTCAGTTCATACATATGAGCGCAGTCACACTGCTGCAGTGCTGACAAGTTGCATAACCACACACCACACACACACACTCCTACACCCATTCATCCTTCAGCCCTGTCACACACCATCCATTCACACAACAACACTCATTTATTTGTTCCATCCATCGTCTCCTTGACCATCAGGCTGCCCTCTCCTCTCAGAGCCAGACACATCAGTCAGCCCGCTCCACGCCACCGCTCACTCACCACTGACACCTCATCATCAACCTAGAAACACACACAGAAACATCAAACATGTGTTGGAGGAAACTCTTTAAATGTGATTTCAGCCAAAAAAAAAAAAAGTTTGCGTACTGTATGTAAAAATCAATGATGAAGACACACACTGTATATCTCAATCAGATTTTTGAATGTACAGGAGGAGAAACAAGTATCTGTAATGTCGCTAGTGACATGAAATCTTCACCAGATGTTGATAACAACCCAAGTAATCAACACATACAAGGAAATCAAAACATATCTGTCCATAAATTAAAATATGTGATAAAGTGAAATGACAAAGGGAATGAGTTTTGAACAGATGAAGAAAAGGAGGAGGTGCAAAAAGGAATGAAAGGACAAGAAGGCAGCAGGAATCTGTCAGTGTTTAGAAGAGAATAGAATAGATGAGCTGCTTTAGTCCTAATTGATGCCTATAAAAAGGTTTGTCATCACCAAGGTGTCACACAAGAAGCATCTCATGATGGGTCAAAACAAAGAGCTCTTTAAAATGTTGGATACTCGTTCTAGAGACTGTTTTGGCTGTGTTGTTTCCGTGTTAAAAGTCATTCGGCCGAAAACTGAAAATGCTTTTTTTGGCCATTTTTGGACAAATATTTTCGGTGGCCAAATTTCATCTCTATAATATAGTAAACAAGCCGATTTCTGAACTTTTCAGTTACCAGGCAAAACAACTTCCTCAAGGGGTAAGCCAAGTCAATAGTGCCCCCACTGGGGTCCAATATTATATTAAAAGCCCCTGAAATGAGGATAATAGGTCCTCCTTTAACCAACCTTGAAAAACATACTGACACCGTTGGTTACAAATGTGTTTTTAAACCCCTGAATGCACCGTTGGGGCCGGAAGTGATAAGAAAGAACATCATTTCACCTCAAACCGGCCGTGACCAGTGCTGCTGCAAGATTTCTGACAAGAGTCAAAAGAGCCAAGGAGGACTCAGAGAGCTTTAGACAGACCTGGAATCAGCAGGTAAACAATGAGTAATGCACTCAACCACCACGGCCTCTATGCACGCTCACCATTGACGCATTTAATAAGTATTTTCCCCCGCTGTGTTTATGGACGCCAGTGTCAGTCAGTCCTGAATACTGCAGGGAAGGCTGGGCTCTTACACAAAGGGAATGTAACCCCTGTGGCTTTTCTCTTGTAACACACTACTTTTAGCTCCATTAATCTGATGACTAATTAGCTCTCCCTGTCCGACATTGTGCCGATATCAGGGGGAAAACAGCTTCCTGAGGCCACATCTCATGTCATTGCCCTCATCGTTTGAACTTGAGGCAGTTTGAGACTAACAAACAAACAGGAAGTTTTCCAAAGATGTTTCAGCGTCCGAGCCTGTCCAGTCTTCAGCCCCAACAGCACCTCCTCCTCTAAAGCAGGAAAACAATGTTGTGGCCGTGTCCTCAGTGGCCATTCACATCTCCTAGATACAGCCCCCCCCCCCTTTGAAACTTTTTTTGTGTGTATCTTGCCTCACCCTGAGTCCATGACCAGCAGATAGACACCATCCTTTCGACTGTGCGTGCAGTAACAAGGGAGATACGGGCAGAGCTGGTGCACCGCTAATTAGCTTAGCTCAAACGCTGGAAGTGCATAGGTAGTGTTAGCCTGCCTCCACCTAAAGTCATCAGAGACACTCTTCAGTAACTCTAAACTCTCAGAGCTGACAAAACTCTCTGGTAAGGCATCTTGATCGGTCAAATGCCGGTAACGGGACGAGATCGGTCAAAATGGAGGGTCCAAGCAAAGACGGTTTATTTTGGTTCAAGCTAGCTACATCGAGGGTAGGTTAGCTTCTTACGTTAGCACGTCATGGTTTTCTGTATGTAAAGGGCAACAGGTGTTTTATTTTGTGAAAGTAACCGGAAGTGCGTTGGTCACAACGGCTAGCTTGAGTAGCACCGAATTCATCCAAACAAAATTGTAAACAGCTGGTATTTAGACAAATTAACAACACACTGCTGATCTGTTTGAAATGTTGATAAAGTGATATATTTACAGAGTTTAGAGCTAAAATGAAATCAGCTTCTGACTGCTGATTTCGGCTCGGGTAGGAGGCAGGCTAACACTACCTATACACTTCCAGCGTTTGAGCTAAGCTAATTAGCGGTGTGCCAGCTCTGCCCGTATCTCCCTTGTTACTGCACACACAGTCGAAAGGATGGTGTCTACCTGCTGGTCATGGACTCAGGAGTGAGGCAAGACACACACAAAAAAATGTTGGCGTATCCCTTTAAGTTGTTAATTCACATTTATACTCAGGAGGAGTAGGACTTTTTCTTATTGTGGACTAATTTTGTTGAGTGGGAGCTTCAGGCTGGCTGAACACTGACAGTGCATCAGGGGCCAGCTCCCATTAATCTGTGTGTGTGTGTGTGTGTGTGTGTGTGTGTGTGTGTGTGTGTGTGTGTGTGTGTGTGTGTGTGTGTGTGTGTGTGTGTGTGTGTGTGTGTGTGTGTGTGTGTGTGTGTGTATTCTTTAAATTGTAGTCGTCTCTCAGCCCTTTGCAAACCTCATCTATTCAATCCAGTGTCCGCTCATATACATGCACACACACAAATAGTCTGAGCCTCCTCCACTGTGTGTGTGTGTGTGTGTGTGTGTGTCAGAGCCCATTTAATTAGCAGTGAGAGCCTGTAGGTGACATGTGTGTGCACGTGGTTACTATACAGCAGCAAATTCTTTCAGTCTCATTCAGACCAAAGTAACAGAGGTGGCTGAAGGACCACACACACACACACACACCAACACACACACTTCGACTGAGTATGTCCTCAGGGCCACGGTGAAGCAGCTGTGCTTGTGTGGAACTTCACTGAATTGATAAATTGCATTGAGTTATGAGTGGGCAGCTTCTTTATTCAGCCTGTGAATGATGAATCAGTGAGAACACGCTTGAGTAGGTCCATTAGCAAATCAACACCTGATTCATTTCAAGCCTCCGTATCGATCCCCCCTGCGGATCGTGGCAAGTACTAATTCTAGATCACAGTCTTTGTGTTGCTGCATTTGCTTTTCCATTTAGACTTTTAGAGCGTGTGTATCAGAGGCGAGGACTTCCTCTCTAATGAGGTGAAATACCTCGAGTATCAGAGCATAGAAATAGGACGCGCAGGAAACGCTGGACCTTCCTTTACGAAAGGAAAAAACACGGAGAGAAAATGCCTTCCCACAATTACTTGCAGCCAACGTTTTGACCGATAACCAATATTTAGAACCAATATTCATGTGTGGTAAAAATGAAACTTTGGTGTCAAAATAAAGAAGCACACACTTGACATCAGACTGCATACAGTAAACTGTTTGTTTCTTTTTTGTACACTGTAAAAAATTGTGATAAAAAAGACCTTACATTTTTGTAGAACAACAAACTTCAACACAAATCTTGGTTCAGTGGGCGGAAGAGAGACGCTGCATCAGAGCCAGAGGAGCACCTTTAAAATACATTTATTTTATCCATTGTCAATGAAAAAAAAAAACAGTTGACGCCCATTATTGTAAAAATGCCAAATAACGGCTGAATTCTAAATTCTAAAGTCTAAATCAGGGATCAACTGATAATTGGTTGATCCCTGATTTAGACTTTTAGACTTTTCATTTCATGTTGAGAATTTTTGTGTTTCCCAAACTGTGTGAACATGTTTCCGTGCTAATGTGTGATCCACTAGTCCGTTTTTGATGGATTCTTGGGGCAAACAGACAAAACAAACGCTGAACTGAAAACTTTCTTCCCTTTTCCGTCCTTGTCCCCCCCCCCCCCCCCCCCCCCCTCCTCCCCTTTGTGCTCTCGTCCTCTAGGTGTCATTTAGTGGGATGTCCAGGCTCGGTGGCCTGAGGGGGTCCAGCCCCGAAGCACAGACCACCAGCGCAGACCCCCCCACTGCTGAGAGACTGCACGTGCTGCCGGCTTCACCACAGTGGGACAAGTCCACGCATAGAAGCCCCCACACAGCCGCTTGAGAGAGAGACAGAGAGAGAGAGAGACCTGAGCAGGCTCTGGACCACAGATCCAGGTCCAGGACAGAGACCACCTGCTGCTGTTCCACCAACATCCACTCCTCCCTGTCGGATCTCCTGAGTTTTTAACATTCCATCCATCACATAACCATCTGCCCCCCCTTCCCCTCCCCTCCTCCCCTCCCTCCCTCCTTCCTCTGAGTCACCCAGAGTGTTTCTGTGCTGCAGAGCTCCAGCTGTAGAGCAGGTAATGGATGATGCTGGCCATGGTGACCTAGTGTAAATGGCTATTCTTCAGCACAGCATAGTGTCGGTGTCTACTGCTCGATCCTCCTCCTCCCCTCGCCCTCGCCCCCGCTCCGCCCCTCCGCTCTCTCCGCCCGGCCCCACCTCCCCCACCCCACCCCGACACCATGGTCGGTGCAGGTCTGGGCGTGTGGAAGCTAATGCGAGGATTCCGCCAGCTGGAGCTCCACCGCCTCATCCTGGCACTGATCATCTTCTGCCTGCTGTCCATGGCCTTCCTCGCCTACTACGTCTCCAACAGCCCCAAAATCAAGGAGGCCCCGCCTTTGCCCTTCAGTGACTGCGGAGGGGGAGGGGGGATGTCGCCGGGGGCCAGTCCCGGGGCGGCGGGAGGCGGAGGAGGAGGAGGAGGAGGAGGGCCGGGTGTCCAAAGGGCGCCGCTCTTCCTCCCCCCGCGCCAAGGCCGCCTGCGACAGGTGAAGACGGTGGACAGTTCGAGGACGGAGCCCGTGGTGCTGGTGTTCGTGGAGAGCATCTACTCGCAGCTGGGCCAGGAGATCGTGGCCATACTGGAGTCCAGCCGCTTCCACTACCAGACGGAGATCGCCCCCGGCAAAGGCGACATGCCGACGCTGACGGAGCGCAACCGGGGCCGCTACACGCTCATCATCTACGAGAACGTGCTGAAATACGTCAACCTGGACGCGTGGAACCGCGACCTGCTGGACAAGTACTGCGCCGAGTACGGAGTGGGCGTCATCGGCTTCTTCAAGGCCAACGAGAACTCGCTCCTCAGCGCTCAGCTCAAAGGGTTCCCCCTCTTCCTCCACTCGCACCTGGGGCTCAGGGACTACCGCATCAACCCCAGCGCCCCCCTGCTCTACATCACCAAGCCCAACCAGGTGGAGCAGGGCCCGTTACCGGGGGACGACTGGACCATTTTCCAGTCCAACCACTCGACTTACGAACCGGTGCTTTTGGCCAGTACCAAGTCGTCCGAGGCGCTGGCTCATTTTGGGCCAAGTCCGCTGCGGGCGCTCCACGCCACGGTGGTCCAGGACTTGGGGCTCCACGATGGCATTCAAAGAGTTCTCTTCGGGAACAACCTGAACTTTTGGCTTCACAAGCTGGTGTTCGTCGACGCCATCGCCTACCTTACGGGGAAGAGGCTGTGTTTGTCGTTGGACCGCCACATCCTGGTGGACGTGGACGACATCTTTGTTGGCAAGGAGGGGACCAGGATGAAGGTGTCAGACGTGGAGGTGGGTGAACCTTGTCCTCAAGAATCACACACAAGATCACACAAGTGATATTTACAGTGTCATGCAAAAGTTCGGGCACCCCTGGTCAAAACTTCTGTTGATGTGAAAAAATGCTCCAGTGTCACTGCTTTGATTCATATCTATCTACAGTACTATATTCAACTTTATTTACTTTAAAGGAATAGTTCAACATTTTGGCAAATTGGCCCATGCCATAATCCCTATAGTTCTAGGAGTAGGTTCGTTACCTTTATTTGTCGGTGCAAGCTATTTTTTAGAACGGCGGAGCAGAGCCGTGAGCTGCTCAGAGCTACGCTACGGAGGCTAATGGGATTTCTTGGTTTCCCTCATCAAACTCATCAAATACACAATCCAACAACAACAGTGTTTTGGAGCTGTTGGATGAGGGAAACCAAGAAATCCCATTAGCCTCCGTAGCGTAGCTCTGAGCAGTTCACAACTCTGCTCCACCGTTCTAAAAAATAGCTTGTACTGACAATTAAAGGTAACAAACCTACTGCTATGACCAAAGGGATTATGGCAATGGGCCAATTTGCCAAAATGTTGTACTATCCCTTTAACTATATTATTTAACTTTATTACACCAGCACTTGATTTGGCTTGAACCAGATTTGGAGACTCATGTATTGACATCTTCAGTTGTTTTCCTATTGAAGAGTGTTTCAACAGAATGGCTGTAAGACACAGCTTATATAGCTGTGATGCCAGTGAAAGTGAGACAAGCAGCACTGCCACACACCCACACACACAGCACCCGATGGTTTTCATTTTTGGCACACCTTAACATGTTAGAGCAGACATGCTGCCTGTGTGATCTAGTGATCTGTTATCTTGGCTGTTTTTTCATGTGTGACACACATCTCCCAGTAAAAATAGCCAGAGAAGCGTCTGGACCTGTTGATGTCATTTTCACATCGCAGCAGCAACATCACATAACACCAACACCTTCCACTGCAGCTGTTTATTTCAGGGCTCAGTCTGCATGTGGGTGCATGTTTATGTTATTCCACCTCTAAGAGCTGCTGGGCCTTGTCTTTGACTTGATTTTATGTGGCTAATGCAAATCTGAGCTCGTGTTAAATCTTATTCCCAGCATGCTCCATGCCCTCTCCCTCTTGAGAGGGATTGAGGATGTGTAATTCAAACTGTCTCCTACTAGGTTCATGTTAACTGGGATCAAGTCTCAGCTTTCTCCTCTGTGGGTTTTGTTCCTGCTCTGGAGGGACGGTGTGGATTTCCTCAGACTGGACCCGGCCGGTCTCTGTGTTTCTGTGGGGAAGGATTTTCTGTGACGTGAAGATGTAAAGTCTCTGAAACGTCTGGAAAGGTTTTAATGTCCTAATTATAGCTCGAGGCTTTCTGCTTCTTCTTCTGCAAGTGAGCCTACAGAAATCCAGACATGTAACGGTTTATATTTGCAGTGGCCATTTACTTTTTAAACTTTTTGAACAGGACGGGCTGTCCTCACAATCTCAGCAGCTGTCCATCAGTCAGGCTGGAACGGTAGAGTCTATAACACCTGACTGCTCATCACGTGGATAACACCATCGCTGCACTGACACATGGTGGTGACAGGGAAACTGGATGAATGTTGGGATGGTCAGGAGGATGATTGCTGCTAACAGAGAGCTCCTCGTAGGGATGGCTACCTTTCACATTTGAATCAATATGATACACGATACTCTGTACCTGGGAACCGGTACACAACGGTACCTATTTTCGGTACTTTTTGTGTGTATGTGTGGTAATTAAAGTTATTTTGTCTATAAAAAATAGACAAATTTCTGAATTTTGAACATTTATTTCTCAACAACATCACAACTCCTCAGCCTTTAAGAATATTCGAATAATCGAATAGTCATTCAATGAAAAATCAATTAATTGTTTGAGACTGGTCTGAAAAAATTTAAATGTTCCCTTTTGTGGCAGAAGAAGAAACACAGAGAGACTCCTACAGCCATCAGAAGGTTCTGTGTGAAACTCTGTCTAATAAAAAACAAATGAAACTGAGGTGCAGCGCAAACTCTGCAAGGTGCGGACTGATGAGAAGCTAGGTGTAGCCTACTGGTGGATATTATTGACGAGAGGAGAGATGTGCTCTCTAATATTCTCTGGTACCGATTCTCAAAACAGTCTGTGATTTTATTTTTAAAAATGGACAACTGTTTTTAAGTCGGTATGGCGCTTTTCCACTCTTAGAAATAAAAGTGCTAAGTAGAACCATATATGGTTCTTCGGCTTGTCCTCATAGGAGAACCCTTTTTGGCTCCTGGTAGAACCTTTTATAAAGGTTCTCTGGATCAAAATGGTTCTTACTGGAACCCTTAGTGTTACCAAGAACCCTTGAAAAACCCTTTCTTCGGGAAAGGGTTTTTCAGAAGCAAATGGTTCCAGGTAGGCAAGGCAAGGCAGTTTTATTTGTATAGCCCATTTTTACAAACAGTTTGTCTCAAAGGGCTTCACATAGCATCATAACAACATCCTCAAGGTACCCTCAGGTAGAACCCTGGCCCTTCTAGAAGAACCCTTTTAGAACCCAGGGTTTCCCCCAGAAAACTTGTTAAGCCCGGTGGTAGGGTGGCACCGGCGGCCCATCGGCGGGCCACCGGTGCCCAAGCGTGTTTTTTTGTGACGGGGCCTGACCCTGACCGATGGCAGGGCCCTGTAGGGAACAGATTCATTAATGGAGCAGTAGCATTTAGCAGGTGTGATTCCATAAGGCCTTAAGATCCATGTTAAAAGTTGACTAGAAATTTGAAAATATTATCATAAACATCTGTTATTATAAGACTTTATGTAACATATTTAAACACCAGCTATAGCAGAGTCTTACAGAAAGGCACTCTTGAAATGCTGTTCAATCAACCACAAAAAAAGTAAGCCTTATAATTATAAAAAGATATTTAAATTAATAACATCAACTGTTTGCATTAAAAACTAAAAAACAACTGCCTGGTGTCTCCATTGTTAAAGTCTAGCCTTATTTCCATGGATGTATTATAGATCCATCATCCATGTTTTGTTTTGTTTTATTTATTTTGCTCCAAGATTTTTTACATCTGGAGTCACGTGCACATGACGTACCACGCTCTTTTTCCGGTCAGTCGTCATGGAAACGTGACACTCACTGATCTACTAGAATAAACATGTGTGATCTCAAACGTTACGAGCTGAAAAATGAAACAATGGATCATTTTCACATCAGGTTAAAGCCCCGCGGCTCACAGGAGTCTGGAGCTCTGACGCTGCAGGGGACGACGTGCTAACAGCTACCAGCTAACAGCTGCTACAGCAGCTGACTGAGCCTCTGGAGCTGCGGCTCGGCTCACGTTAACGTGGACTCAGTGCGTTCCTCTCGGTCAGCTGGTGAAGCAGCGGTCTGATGCTGTCTATTGTCTGATGAGCATGATGTCCGTGACGTGTCCCGTTATGTGCGACGAAGTTGTAACGTTGTCAGGTGATGAAAAAGACACCTGATCACGTGTTTATTGAGTATAAAAACTGATTAAAAAAATTAATAAACGATGTTTAGCCTGGCGGGGGGTCGAGTAAGGCCTGGCGGGCCGCCAGGCTTATAATACACTGGGGGAAACCCTGGAACCCTTATTTCTAAGAGTGTAGCGCGGCATGGCTCTACTTGTTTTTTTTGCTTTTCCACCAGCCCCTGGTACTTTTTTGGTAACGCCTCAGCCCAGGTTCCAAGCGAGGCGAAGCGATACTAAAACATGACGTCAGCCTCCCACTGATTGGCCAGAGCGTCGTCACCGGAAGAGTCGGGAGCTCGACATCCGACACCAGACTCAAACCGCTACTTTTAAAAACACACCGACAACAGCGCCCACTGATCTGTACTGTGACTGCTGTTTTTTTTCATGCGAGTTAAATGATGCTGTGAGGAAAACCACACTGTGGTCCGTTAACGAGGTGCAGACGAGTGAGTTTGGAGCTGATGAGAGGATTGAAAAAGAGAGCGAGACCCCAATGAGGAAGTACTATGAAGAACTCAGCTGTAATGGAAAAGCACCTAAACCGTGCCGTGCCGAGCCGTACCGTGCCATAAAAGTACTGAATTCGGTCCCCATCCCTAGCTCCTCAAAGATAACCTGGAGTTAGAGGGTGATTTATGGCGAGATGTTTTATAAGAGAAAAGGGGAAGATGTCTTGAATGTAAAATATTTATAGTATAGTTTTTATCCAGCACTTTAAAATATATCCCACATTGTAAAGATGTCAGTCGTTGCTACATGTGACTTGGGCTTTGATCAGTGGTTTGTCATTATTTGGAATAAGTGTACTTAGAAACTTGATTTATTTATTGCACTCTCCGCACTTTCTCTTTTTCTCTTTTCTTTCTTGGATATGTGTGCCCTTGTTGCTACTGTAGTGTATGTATTGTGTGTGTATGTATTACAAGTACAAAGCAGCAGATACGACGCCACTTGCCCAAGACAAATGTCCCTTCCGGGACAAATAAAGTTTATTTGATTTGATTGATTTGATATTGTTGTGCATTAAGTTTGAACTCATGCTGTATTTCACCTTTTTTTCCACAGGCGCTGCTCAACATTCAAAACAAACTGAGAGCTCTGGTCCCTAACTTCACCTTCAACTTGGGGTTTTCTGGAAAGTTTTATCACACAGGTACGTATCATCAGCTGTCAGGTTCAGACCTAGTCTTAGAACACCGCTGTGGATCTTTCCTAACAGTTTCATAAAATGCAGCTCCTCATCTGTACATCTTTCCTTTCAGGGCAGTGTGACATTTTATTTAATTGTTATTTAAAACCATCAAACTATAAAATACAGTGCGCAAGTTTTGTAAATGAAGCCACTACGTCTGCCTGGTTCCTCACTTCACCTTCAACTTGGGAGTTTTCTGGAAAGTTCCATTATCATCCATCATTTTTATCAAAGGTCTTGCTTCATTACTTAACTCACCGCGGTAACATCTGTCTCTGTCCTCACAGTCAGTGCAGCCCGGCAGCATCTCTCCCCCCCTCTTCCACTGTGCAAATATCCACAAGAACACAAAACAAACAGTGTTTCCTGAATGAAAGCTCAGTCCCACCTCCTCTCTCCTCTCTGCCCTCAAAGCTTCTTCAAAGTTCAATCCAACTGAATCCGACACATCATCATCCCGTCATGATGCAGGAATCAGGGAATGTGTCGGCCTCAGCGTCATCCAGCAGCTAAAACTGGCTGAAGCCTCAGGGAAGGAGGTGTGCGTCTCTGTATTGATTGACAGCTTCTCTGATTGGTTAAAGTGATAGTTCACCCAAAATTCAAATTTCACTCATTATCTACTCACCCTCAAGTCGACTAAGGCCCCATCCACACGAAAACGCGGCTTCACTGAATCCGATCTTTTTCTTAATCGTTTTGAAAAAAATCTCCGTAAACACGGCATCGTTTTCAGAAATATCTGCGTCCACACTGATCCAGTGAAAACGACCCAAAACGCTGTAGTACCTACATACTGCAGGCGTGTGTGTCGCTGCAGCGCTGCCTGCCACACATAAACACTTAAAGCAGAACTATGCAGGATTTGGGCTGTAATTATTGTGGCTCAGAGTCACTGTGATGGTAGAGTGACCTATTATGAGGTGAATGGGGTCTAGGCCAATGCGCCCACCCCCCCCACTGGCTGAAAACCGCACTTGCAAGATCAGTCCTCCGTCTCGGTGTCACAAATCTCATCAATGGATAGAACTATCGCGAGAAACTGCCTTACGGCAGTACGAGATAAGAACGCAGATGACGTCATGCATGTCATGAATCGTGATTGGTTTGAGTTCGGAAAGTCAGAGGAAACCATGGAAACATGTTTGTACTGATGAAGTTCGGCTTGTGGCTAACACAGAGCTAATGCTAACACGGACACACACACACCATGGATCTTTTATAAGATAATGTAATACATCATGACACACACACACCTTCGCGTTTTGGAACCTTTATTCATGTGTGTGTGTGTGTGTGTATGTCTGTGTCTTTGTGTCTTTGTCTGTGTGTGGCCGTATTAGCGTTAGCTCCGTATTAGCGTTAGCTCCGTGTTAGCATTAGCTCCGTATTAGCGTTAGCTCCGTATTAGCGTTAGCTCCGTGTTAGCATTAGCTCCGTGTTAGCAGGGCTTAGCAAACACCGCTCTCTACCTTCAGCAGTAAACACAAGCACGTGTAGGGAGGGGGTGGAGGAGGTGGTGGCGGCGAGTTTTTCTTTTTACGACAGTGACATGTGCCTCCCAGAACTGTGGGGGAGCCCCGGAGAGGGAAAAAAAGAGAAACCAACGAAGGAGCGAGCTATTTCCGGCCGAGTTGCATAGTTCTGCTTTAAGACAGAGAAGAAGACGGGAAGTCCCCGCTGTAATTCAATAGAAGAAGAAGTTCCCCGCTGTATTCAAACTCAAACATGGATTAAATGTTGACAGGGAGTCGTGTCAGAGTAAATATGACGATCAGTGATGATTAAACAGACGTGATTCAGCCGCAGCGTCTGAGCGACGCGACGTTAGTCGGCCGTTGTTGTTGTTACGTGCATAGACTGTGCAGCAGCTGCTGCAGCGGTGTGTGTGTGTGTGTGTGTCTCAGGTTACAGGTAGAGCGGCGGGGGGCATGACATCATCGTTTCTGAAAAAAGCCGTATTGGCCGTCCAGACGGATACGCTGGGGCGGCGTTTTCAAATTTTCCCACTCTGGGACCCGTTTTCAAAAAATACCGTTTTCACCCCCTGAAAACGCCGGATCCGTGTGGACGCGAGGCCGATCCGATAAAGTATTTATCCGGATTCGAAAAAAACGAATTCGTCTGGACGGGGCCTAAGAGCTGTGAGAAGTTTCAGAGTCCTCCGTTCCTTCTCTGAGTTACGGGGGGGTCCGCACAACAGTATTTGTCCATATAATGGTTGTCAATGGATACCAACTTTCTTCATCCAAAAAGACACACCAAAAAAACATCCAAATACCTCCATACTGCTCGTCTGTAATGTCCCTCTTGTATTGAAGCCCCGACATGAGAAATTGTTCCGAAAAAAATTAAATAAGTCTATATTTTAAGCTTGTTTGTAGCGGAAGCTCCCAGTGTCTCGGTTCACTGCTCTTCCTGTGTCAGTGCAAATCTCACGTGATTTCACGTGATATCCATTCACAACCATTATATGGACAAATACTGCTGCGCGGACCCCCCCGTAACTCAGAGAAGGAACGGAGGACTCTGAAAATTCTCCCAGCTCTTAGTCGACATGAGGGTGAGTAGATAATGAGTGAAATTTGAATTTTGGGTGAACTATCCCTTTAAAAAGGTTGAGGCAGACTGCATGGTAGATTTCAGTCCAACTCAGTCATACGTCTCTCTGATGTCATGGCAACAACATCCTCACCTGATCAAGGCAAATGCACTTTATGGAGCCAGGTGCTTGCAACCAGCTACAAAACCACATGGCATGATGGGAAACACCTACTGTAACTCTCACTTCATGTAAGAGCTGTCACATCAGTAACATAAAGGGTTTTTTTGTTGTTTAGATGAATTTCTTCATGCGATTGACTTGTGTCAGCAGCAGAATAACAATCAGACACAGATAATGTCAGTCTCCCTGTCTGAGATCAATGATGAATATTATCATGTGTGTTTGTCCCAGTGGGTTTGGACAGCAGATGGATGTTTTGAAGTTATACAACATGTTTGATGGGTACTGTCAAGGCTGGTCAGCAGGCTTATGTAAGAAACAAACAAATTAGATGTTTCTTTTCTTCAGGGAATACCAGTGTAGAGCAAAGTTCCCATGCACACTAGTCCTCAAAACAACCCGCAGATCAAAAAAAAAATGTAGAGGGTGAAATTCATTGAATATGTTTGTTGAGCTGTAAACAGATCACAGATGACCTCCTCTGCTTTTCCATGGTGCACCCTGTCAGACAGAGGAACATGATTAAAACAACTGGAGGCAGAGTGTGGTCTGACAGCTCTGCAGCCCAGCTGTTCAGTCTGACTGCACCACATGGAGATAACCAACATGTCTGAGAACAGTTCCATACTGTAGCTTTCTGTCCCGCCCTTTACACCACTGTATTGTCTGGATAAAAGGCTCCGGGCCCCTCACTGGTCATAATGAGGAAGAGGAAAGCAGCGGGGACCACAGAGGTTAACCTTTTAATCCCAAGTCCCTAAGTATTTATTGTGACTGGCTGCGATTTTGTTTTTGTTGCCATTTTTTTGTAAAAAAAAATATTTTAACTCATTGAGTGCCAGCCCTTTTATAAAATGGTCAGTGCCATGTGCCAGCGTTTCGGGGCATTTTGAGTAATATTTCAAGACCCACAGAATATTTTGTACTATAACTCTGAAAACACCAAACAGCTCAAATGAAAGAGGAGACTCTCTATTTAGCTAGGGAAAAAAACATTTGTTTGTACCTTGTTCCATT